>NC_090448.1:642114200-642417230 GCF_031143425.1 Pleurodeles waltl
AAAAAAGTGAAATACAAAATACAACTATGTTTCCCCACAGCTGGCTGACACTACATGAATCAAACAATCTCAGGCTCCTTTACAATATAGTCCTGGTCCTATATATACATCTCCTTAAAGGTTCGCTCCCCTCCAGTCAAATCAGATTCAGAACCCTCAAATAAGTTGGACATGTCAGTTCTGAAAACTCCCCGGATAGAATACGTAAGTATGGTTGCCAAAGTTCTTTAAAGTCCCCGCTCCGCTGCTGAGAAGTAAGGGTGAGCTTTTCCATAGAGAGGATAGACCAGAGCTTGTGTAGCCATGAAACTGTTGTAGGGATCTGTTCAGTCCCCCACACGGATAGCAACAGCTGTATTGCAGCATTTAAAGCAAAAGCCATCTGCCGTCCCTTCAATGATCTCAGGGGAAAAGTGAGAGGATTGGGAAGGCCCAACAAGATGTACACAGGAAATCTAGGGATCTGAGTGTCAAAAGCCATGTCAACAGTGTCTATTATGTTCTTCCAGTACCGATGTAATTTGTGACAGTGCCATAGTAAATGTACAAGCGACCCCCCTCCCCCACACCCCTCCAGCAAAGACTAGATTTATCGTGATCCCAAGCATGGATCCTTGTTGGGGTGTAATACCAGGAGGAGGCCACTATTTAGGCTGTCTCTCTACCTGCTGAATTGTAAGCTGTGTGGTGCGCCCTATAAAAAACACTCTCCCACTCGTCTTCCGATAGCTCTCTCTCTAGTTCCCTCTCCCATCTCAATTGACCCTTAGTCTTGGGTGGACGGGCCTCCCCCGCAAGAGGGCATAGAGCTCAAAAACCACGCGCTTATCGCCCTTTTTCGTTAGAATCCATTTTTCAAACGGTGTTAACGGCCTGTCTATTAATATCCTATTGGCTGGAAGCAGGGCCCAGTGTCGTATTTGATAGTACATCATCCTGTCAGCCTCGGTTAGGCCATATATCTCCCTCAGCTGGTCAAAGGAGATAACCCCCTGCTCATCGAATAAATATCCCACCCTTTTACAGCCCCCCTCATACCATTGACGCAATTGTCCATTTAAAGTTAAGGGAAGGTTGTGCTATTTTTACATTATTATCACCAGACTGTAGGAGCAGTGCTGGAGTCAGGTTTATGACCCAGGCACAGAGGTGAGGAATTGAAGCACTAAGGTATATAACTCTTAAATAAAAGTCCTTGTTAACTCAGTATTGGAAGTGAGAACAAAATTATGTTTCCCAATGCTTTTAAATCGGAGAAAATTAAAAGTTACCTTATAATTAAGTTAACTTTTCATTTTCAATTTTCTCAAATTATTTTTCAAAGTATTACATTTACAAACAGCAGGCTCCTTGCTCCCAGTGGCTAGTAGAACAGTACAATATTTATAACTGAAAAATACAATCATTTTTTAAAAGGGAGAAATTTAAAATGTAGAAAAATGTTCCACATTATGAACATTTTTGCACTTTAAATTTCTTCCATTTAAACACATATGGCAAAAGTACATATGACATCGGCTCTCCGTTAGCCATACACATATATTCCATTCATAGGCACACATGTACATACATTCCCAAATACCACACTCTCACTGACACATATGGCAGCCCTGTCATAGTACCCCTAGTCAAAGTATTTTGTTTAAACCATAGTATCTGGCTCTTTGAACATTAAGCTTAAAGTCAAAGAAGTTTGGAGTAGGGTTGTTTGGTAATAATGCGCGAGTTGTTTAGCCTTCGGTAGTTCATCATAATTTTCACTGGTCAGAAGTAGCTCTCGCTACAGAAAAGGTGGAGACCCATGCACTATATTATTGAATGTTCAATGGTTAACCGCTGTCGGGCAAAGTTTCAGATAGACGTATGATCAGGCACCTTTGTTATAGTGGGCTAGAGTTACAGCAGCACACAAGAGAGGGAGAAGGAGGGGAAGAGGGAAGCATTGGAGCGGTCATGTGACCAGATCACTTGTCCCAGGAGCCGGTCCTTACACCAGCAAGAGAGGCGCAGTACGAGGGAAGGTGCAGGACTATGGGGACATGGAAGTAGAGTACACTGCCACCACCCCGCTCTACGTATGCTGCAGAAGGAAGGGGGGGTGCAGATGCAGGTTACGTTGTCTAGGCACTGTTATCATGTCAGGGTAGGCAGGCATCATGGGAGGCATTTTTTCGCTATAGCTCCAGTGCAGGAAATCACTGCTGTACCATATATAAATATGTGTGTGTACCTGCGTATGCCACCCTTGCTTACTGTGATCTACATATCTGCCTTGTTTTGTGTCCTGCTGCAGCAGGGGGAAGTGTTTTCCATGCACGGTGAGCTGCACTGATAGGGAATACCTGGAAACACCACATGAGCAGTCGGACCTCCCAGCAGGCATTAGCTGTGCAACAAGATGGCTGGAGCAGCTCGGATTTGGCTTTGTTCTGTTGGATCCAGTTGCTAGAATCGATGCTTTGTAGAAACGCTTTTTTCAGTGGGCTGAGCTCGTGTCATCACAGGCACCCCACTCAGGACAGGATGCCGCTTCTTGTCTCTAGAAGGGGACACCTTTTTCTGCCATGAGGGAAACCTGATGCAAATGCAATGTTTCTGTGCCCACCTTTTATGGATCAAATCTGTTTACTGTTATTTCAAATTATGAACATCACAAATACAGCGCACCTAAGTAATACAACTGCTGCAATATGAAGCATGCTCCATGTGTAGTGACACAAAACATGAACAAAACTTTAACTTTGTTTCCCTGCTACTGGCACGTCATACAGCAATCACTCAATCCCAGGCCTTGTTCCAATGTGATCTTGGTACTCCATATAAGTCTCCACTGCTAACTCACTCCCATTCGCTCAATTCAACTCCAGCACCCTCAAGTAGGCCGGACATGTCAATTCTGTGAACTCCATGGATAGTATTTGTAAGAATGGTTGCCAGAGTTCCTTAAAGTCACCACTGCGCTGCTGTGAAGTCAAAGTGAGCTTTTCCATAGCGAGGATGAACCACAGCTTATGAAGCCATAATGTTAATGTCGGGATCTTGTCAGTCCCCCACATGGCTAATAGCAGCTGCAGTGCCGCGTTTAAAGCCAAAGCCATCTGCCGTCCTTTCAATGATCTCAAGTGGAAAGTAAGCGGGTTAGGCAGGCCCAGCAGAGTGTACGCAGGGAATCTGGGGATCTGAGTATCAAACGCTGCATCAATAGTGTCTATCATATCCTCCCAATACCGATGAAGCTTAGGGCAATGACATAGTAGGTGCACAAGCGACCCTCCGCCCCCACACCCACTCCAACAAAGGCTGGACTTAGTGGGATCCCAAGCCTGGTTCCTTGCTGGGGTGTAGTACCAGTAGGAGGCCACCTCATAGGCTGTCTCTGTGCCTGCCGCATTGTAAGCCGTGTGATGTGTCCTGTAAAAGATGCCCTCCCACTCCTCATCAGAGAGTTCCCTTTCCAGTTCCCTCTCCCACCGCAGCTGACCCTTAGTCTTAGGCGAACGGGCATCCCCTGCAAGAGACGGTAAAGCTCCGAAATCACCCGCTTATCGTCCTTTTTCACTTAGATCCATTTTTCAAACGGTGTTAACGGCCTATCTATTAATGCTCTATTGGCTGGCAACATGGCCCAGTGTCGTATTTGATAATACATCATCCTGTCAGCCTCCGTTAAGCCATATGTCTCCCTCATCTGGTCAAAGGAGATCACCCCCTGCTCGTCAAAAAAGTATCCAACCCTATTGCAGCCCCCTTCATACCAACGGCGCAGTGCCTCCCGTTGCAGGCCCGGTCCAAAATCAGGGTTTGCACCCAGGGTGGTCATTGGGGACAGGAATGTCGTCAGGCCCAATCTGCTGGCCACCACATCCCACACCCTCATCGACACTTCAGTGACCGGGGATGCGTACAACCCCCGCGCTCTGTGGCGGCGCCAGAACCAGGGCTCCTTCCATATATGGGAGCCCGCCACCGCTTGGTCCATGAAGCACCAATGTTTCTCGCAAGACGGGCGACTCCATTCTAATAGAAAACGCAATTGTGCTGCCTGAAAGTATCGTAAAAGGCAGGGGACCGCCAATCCTCCCTCCTACTTAGGGCGATACAACACCCGACGTGGCCGCCCTTCCCTCCCAAATGAATCTCAGAACCGCTGTTTGAAGGGTTGCTATCGTTCGTGGCGGGGGCGCCACCGGAAGTGCCTGGAACACATACAGAACGCGTAGTAGGATGCTCATCTCCACCGCCCCCACCCTTCCCAACCAAGACAGTTTAAGTCTCCCCTGGTCTCTAGATCGTGCTGCACCTCCCAGGTCAGTTTCGTGTAATTCAACGTCGCCGTACGAGCAACAGAGGACGCTAAATCAATCCCCAAGTACAGGAGTTTTGAGGAAGACCATATAAAGTGGAATCGGGCCTTCAAATCTCTTTCATGCTCGGCACTGATGAACCTGCTCATGGCCTGCGACCTTAGCATATTCACCCGGAATCCCGAGACCCGGCCAAATTCATCTAGTATCCCCATTAGTGCGGGCAATGAGGTCACGGGTTCCGCCAGGGTAACAATCACATCATCTGCATACAATGAAATGATGTGCTCATCTCCCCCAAACTTCACGCCCGTGATCTGAGGGTTATCCCGAAGCCGCTGCGCCATGTGCTCCATATAGAGCGCAAACAGGAGAGGCGAAAGCGGGCACCCCTGCCGGGTCCCTCGTTGAATTGAGAATGGCAACGAGAGCGTCCCATTGACCCGGACCGCCGCCCGAGGCGCCTGATAGATACAACGGATAAAAACCGGGCCCAGCCCAAAGTGCTCAAGCACCCTGAACAGGTATGGCCAATGGACCCTATCGAACGCCTTTTCGGCATCAATAGAAGGGAAGAGCGCCTCCCTTTGTGAGCGATCAGTTTTGTCCAATAGATGAAGCAATTGCTTGGTATTATCACTACACTGTCTATGCGGTATAAATCCTGCTTGATCGGGATCCACAAGGCCCGGCATGTAATAATTGAGACGGTGTGCCAGTATGCCAGTGAACAATTTGGCATCGATATTCAAGAGGGAGATCGGCCTGTAGGAGGCGCAATCCTCGGGATCCTTCCCCGGCTGCAGAATGACCACAATAGTGGCATCCAGCATGCTGGCAGTGAGAGCCCCCGTCTGTCGAAAGGAATTGAAGAGTCGCACTAATATCAGTACAAGTTCCATACAGAAGGTCTTATAGAAAAGTGCAGAGAAACCATCGGGGCCAGCTGACTTCCCGACCTGCAAACATGCAATTGCTGATATGACCTCTTCCGCACTTATAAGTTGATCTAACGAAGTCGCCTCTCTCTCGGCCAAAGAAGTAATTGCTATACCCTCTAGGAAGGCTTCCGGAGTTGCATTACCAGGCTCCTCAGCCCCATATAGTCCCCAATAGAATTCCTCGAACGCCTCCGCAATTTGGTCGCTCATGCGCGATTCCGCTCCCGAGGGAGAGCGAACCATTTTTATCATTAACGCCGCGCGCTGCGCTCGTAACCGATGTGCCAATAGCTTCCCAAATCTATTACTTCCTATATAATACTTATGCTTAAGGCGCACTAACGCATACTCTGCCCTGTCCCAGTCCAAACCTCTTCAACTGCTTCCTTACTTTCTTAAGCTCTCGCCAGACTCTCGGATCACCGGTATGCTTATGTGAACGCTCCAGTACCATCACTCTCTTTTCTAAATCCTCTCTCAACAGTCTCCTTGCTTTATTATCCCTGGCGGACAGCGACATCACCTCACCCCTCACCACAGTCTTCAGTGCCTCCCACAGTGTCGCCAAGCAAGTGCTCCCATCATCATTCAGGCTAAGGTAGTCTATTATTGCACTACGAATCACCTCTACTGTTGCACCGTTCTGAAGCATTGAGTCCCTAAATCGCCACCCCGATGCCCCCATGCGCTCCATACTCATGACAACCTCAACAGTAACCGGAGCGTGATCCGACAGGGCTCGAGGCTCAATCACTGACTCCCTAACCCGGGGAAGGAACTCTTGTGAGGCCAGGAAAAGGTCAAGCCTAGCGTATGTCTTAGTCACTGCCGAATAAAAGGAATAATCCCTTAACGTGGGGTGTGCCCTCCTCCACACATCCTCCAGGCCACAATCACTCAGCCACTGACGACCCACCGCTGTCAATGACCCCGTCTGCCCATACCGGTGACCTGAACGGTCCAAGTCACCATCCATCACCAGGTTAAAATCGCCCCCCACCAGGATGGCACCGTCCGGAGATTGTAGCAGCGGGGTCAAAGCCTGTTTTAGGAAGACTTCCTGCTGGGAATTAGGCGCGTATAGAGAAGCAATAGTGAAGGAAAAATCCCCCAACCTCATTCTCATGGCTAGAAGCCTACCTTGCACCTCATGCAGTTTTGTCACCACTTCCCCAGGGAATGAGCGCGCTAATAGTATTGCAACCCCTGCATGCTTCGATGATGCCGAAGACCAGAACTGCCTAGGGAGCCACTTAGAGCGCATGCGATAAATGTCTTTTGGGACGAGATGTGTCTCCTGCAGCAGGCATATGTGACTCCCCAACCTCTCTAAGGCTGACAGGATGGCTAGCCTCTTCGTAGGATTATTGAGCCCACGGACATTCAAGCTTGTACATTTAATAATCATACCATAAAATGGAAGCAGTATTCAAGAAGGGAGAGACCTTACGGGAAGACCACCCCCCAGGCCAGATCATCAACCACCTCAAACGCCAGGGCCTGAGAATATCTCCACACAAAAGCCAGCGTCGCAGGGAAACCCACCAACATTCAACCAATGCGCACAACAGGTGCTAACAACCAAGAAGTCCTCGCACATTCATCTTCACGAGGAAAAGTCTCCACAGGGCAGTAGATCCGTCCATGTTTGGTGAACGAGGTCCGTCGACCCCCGCCGCCCTGACCCTCTTCAACGGCCGGCAGGCTGTTAACATCGCGGCCATCCGCAGTTCGGGCCTCCCCGATCCCCCTTCCTCTAGGCATAAGTTCCGGCAGCCACGCTGTTCAGAACGGATTCCTGCTCCGACCTCAGCTCCGAAGCCGTGGGGCGCTGCAGTTTCCTTCTTTTCTCCTTCCGCCGCCAACGTGGGGTCCCCCAGCAGGCAAGGTCGCTTTCTCGCTCGCGTCCTGGCAGCTCTCCTCCAAGCCCAGGATCCGATTTGCTTCCGAAACGGATCTCACCTGCCGGAGCTGTTCCTCCCAACGGAAGACTAGGCGGAACGGGTGGCCCCAGTATTAAGACACATCGTGCGCCCGCAGGTGCTCCGTGATAGGCCTAAATTCTCTCTGCCTCTGCAAGGTCCGCACAGAGAGGTCGTGGAATAATTGAAGCTCATGTCCTCTAAAAAGTACCTGCTGAAGATTGCGAGCCCGCTGTAGGATCTTTTCTTTAAGCCCAAAATTGTGGAGACAGGCTAGGATATCCGGGGGGCGGTCTCCAGGGCCACCAGCGCGGCCCACACGATGAACTTTGTCCAAGACTATCTCCTGGGTCTCATCCGGTCCCAGCAGTGAGCGAAACAGGCCCACCACATAGTCCCCAATGTCCTCCTTCTCCGCCCCCACCGGGGCACCTCTGATGCGGATATTAGGTCTCCTCGAGCGATTTTCCAAATCCTCGACCGCTATCTGGAGGAGGTCCTGCTGCTCTCGGAGGCGGACGACCTCCTGTTGCAGGCCCAACACCTACTCACCTCGAGGAATCTCGCCGTCTTCCAGCTGCGCCACTCGCTCTCACAGGGAGGTAACCTCTCCTTGCAGCTCCTTCACCTCCTGAGAAATGTCCCCACAAAGCTCCTGGATGTCACTCCGAAGCGAATCAAACAGGGAGGTCAAAAATCCCTTCGTGACTGGGGAGCCCTCATCCGGATCCATCTCCGTCTGACCCTCTAGGGATTTCATCGCCGGTGGATCCTCAGCCATACCACCCTATGCCAGGCCGGCCCCTGTCAAAATTTCTCTCACGGAACGCTCCCGCTTGGATTTGGACGGCGCCATGGCACGCGGGCACGATCTCGGTTCACCGGGTCACCCCCCCCCGAGTCTCTCCACAACCTCCGTCTGGGACTGAATCACCAGGTGCCGCCGTATCAAAGATTGCGCCTGGCGTTTGCAATTTGTAACCTCCTCTTACGAATCGTCGCCTTTCTGTAGCCTCTGCACCCTCACACAGGGGCCTGCACTTACTTCTCCACCTTGTGGGTGATTATGGTGACCTCGGGGCAAAGTGATAGCCTCTCATGTCTTTGCCCGCACTCCTGGGGCCTAGGCCCCCGCTCCAGTCCCGCCGCTCGTGGGGCCCAGCGCGATCCTTCTGGGGCTGCGACCCCTCCGGCTCAGGGCCCAGGAAGCCGCCGGAGCAAGGCCCACCTCGCGGCCTAGGCCGCCGCCCAAGCCACTCTGCGGCCCCGATCGCGTTTCGGGGCCGGCCACTCCTCGCTCGCTGGGAGCAGCGCCGCACGCCGCTCAGCCTCTGCCGGGCGACCATCAGACCGCGGCAGCGCCCGTCGCCTATGGGGGGCCTCAGGGCGTCCCCCTGCCGGGCCAAACGACGGTATTCTGGGCCAGGGCGGTGGAGCTCAGACGGGCACGTCCTAGCGCGCCGCCATCTTGGCCACACCCTCATGCCCACCTTTTAGAGGCCTGTTTCTATTTTTTTTATTGAAAGTGTAGGAATCGTGGAGGCATATAGACATATTGTATTTGAACCCCGGTTATGACACCACTTTTCATTGGCACCTTGGGCTCCGCTTCTTTGTGGTGTTGCCAGGGCCTTCAACAAATACTGATACTCAGTTTTGAGTGAGCAATTTCAATCATTGCTTAATATTAACGTTCTTGTAGTGCACAAAATACAAGTTTGGAGTTCACCTGTTCAGTACACGGAACGCGTTGCATACTTAAAAACAAAATAGTTGTGTTTCTGTATGATGCTTTTGTAAAAGTCGGCTGATTTGGACAGCTGCATAATTTTAAACCAAGCTAAGCATGGAGGACGGTGAGGAGCTAAGCCATTACTTGGCGTAACCTTCCATGCAAGTCAAACATTGTTATAGCTTTGCCTGTGGACTGTCAAGCAACAATGCAATGTCAACAACGTATTGTCTTTGCCATTATGATGTTGTGTCACACTACTCGGAGTTAAATGACATTATGAACAATGAGGAACTGATCGACTCCAACATGGTTTTGCTGAATTTCATGTTAACTGGTACTTCAAGTTATGCTAAACACAATTTTATTTCAAATATCTCTCTCGCCCACGCACAAGTGTGCTTGTTACACAGCACTGTTACTGGTTCAAGACTGGCCATTTGGGCACTCTAGTATTTCTTTAGCAGGGTTCAATGTAGACTGTTTTCAAGTTTGGACGGTCTGTCTTAACTCTATTGTAAATGTGTTTAGCTAATCTAATTGAAAAGTTGTGCTTTAATTTGCATCTTTGGGGCTCAATAGAAATGTGTTTGCCCAACTAAAACCATGAGAGCACAAAATAGGTTCACCCATGCTGTGCTCTTTCTGGAAAGGCTCACCCACTCAAAAGGCTGTTCTAAGTACCGAGAGACACTCAAAACTGTGGTACTAAAAATACTCACCTATTGCAATCCATCTGTCATGTTGCAATCCATTCCGGTTGCTTGATAACTGGCACGCTATCTTTTTCCTCTCCTGATAACAATCAAAACTCCCAGGCAAATCTGTTACTGATAACAGCTACCTTCATTGGACCATGCCTCTGTTGATAACCATGTACACTCATTCACGTTAATATCCAGTCGTAACCCTGAAGCACGTACATGTGAATATTTCTGTTACAGCTGAAAAGTTGTGAAAGGGAAGCACCAAGCAACAGCAGATACAGTAACATTCATACAGAATAAATAATTCAATCAGTGCACACTTTAAAAACAAGCAGTGAAGGCTTACCTCAAGGTGTTATATGTAACCTTGATCTATAACTCATTCTATAACTCAGTACGCAGACCTTTATATTTCAAAAAATAAAAGGCACTAAGTGAATAATATACATATACTGAGCTTAAAGACACACGTTGAGAAATTATGGAAATACCCAGCACTTTGAAGGGCAAGGGAAGGCAAGCGCTGGTCTTCTGCTAAAGTGTAGAAAATCCTATCTAATTTACCTAATAATTCTAACGTGACATGTGTATCGATGTGTTTAAAGAGCCATGAGAAATGCTTGTCATGGGCGAGTGCAAAGCGCTCCGTCCATTCTGTAATCTCTCTTTGGCTACAAACCACGCCCATGGTGTGTCAGTCATTCACATTGGTTGGTAGGCTTGCCTTTTAAAATCCGCTTGCTTTCATTCGTGAAAGGCATGCATACGTCATGCCTTTTCTGGTGTTTAGCCCACCTACACAGTACCGGTAAACTACTAAAATCATCCGAGGCTCGATGTTTTCAGCCTGGGTTCTGGACTACTTTATCTGTTTATTTTTCACGCAGCGCGGTAGCGCTTGCATTTTACATATGCTAAAGCTGTTTATTTTCCACGCAGCGCGGTAGGGCTGCATTTTACATATGGCAAAGCTTTTTATTGGCTTGTGTGTCTGTTGTCGGGGATGTTTTGTAATTTCTTTTGTAAAATGTTTATTATCTGCTTACAAAGCATTCCTGTGTTGTTCGAGTTTGTTTTTTGCGGAGTTTGCCCCCCCTTATCGGCCGAGTCTACTCCACCTTATCAGCCCCACAATTATGTGAGTTTGCTCTGTTTTACCAGCCCTTCCAAGACGCTGCATGTCTCACATGTGATTCACTCTGTCCCAGCATTATCACCCTCTCGGAAGCATTAGTCTCTATCAGATGTTCTGCATATTTGAAGTTACAGCTGACTGCTTCATTCACAGCCCTGCTGCCCGATCAGAAGCATTGTTTCATTATATATATCTGCCTTACAAGTGCATTCTTCATCCCCAGAGAGACCGGTTTGCCCGTGTTTCAGGAAAGTTTTGGGTTTTTTTCTGATGTGCTGTTGCAAATTTTTTATGTTTGTGAGTTGTTGGTGATGCTTTCTGAGCTGTTCTTTTTAAAAAATATATCTTTATTTGTGTGGATGGCATTCCCCTGTTGTAGGTGTTTGTGTCTTGCTGAGTCTTTCTAGCCGTATCAGCCCATCAGAAGCATTATTTCTCTTAAAATTAGCTGAGTCTGCCACACTTTACATACCCTTACAAGACCCTGCATGTCTAACATGTAATTCACTCGGCCCCAGCATTATCGCCCTCTCAGAAGCATTAGTCTTTCTCTCAACTGATCTGCTTATTGGAAATGACAGATTACTGCTTCATCCCCAGCCTGTTCAGAAGCACTGGTTTGTTACATGTGAGTGTTGCTTTGGCACCAGCTCTACCAGCCGGACGGAGGCACTAGTTTATTTCACACGAAAACTGTGCTGTTCCCCCATACAGTTGAAAAACTCTCCTTTTACAAATGCAATGAGTGTCTAGTAGGCTCAGATTACACTTTCTTAAGCACAGGTAGGTGAAGAGGGGTGGAGCAGGAGGTTTCAGTCAACCGCTGTTTGGTATCAAGCCTTTTGTCTAGGTTAATGACACTTTACTGTAAAACATTCATACCTCTGTGTACATGTTTTGTAGGTGCTACGGGATGGAGACAGCCCTACTGTGATGAGGCTGAGTAGTCAAAGTCCGTGTGTGGTTAGCAGGCTGGTTTGGTTTCCCATATGTACCAGTAATTGGGCTTCTATCAAGTGAAGGCAACCAAAATAGTAATCACTGTAGTAAACTCCATCTGTTTCTGATGTGAAACATTTGTTTTAGTTCGCAAAGCCTCTAAACTACTTTTATGTACATTATTTTTAAACAAAATGTAAAGTAACTGGTCACATAATAGATTTGTTTGCTATTCAACCCGGCTCCTAATAAAAATAAAAATAAACAATTTGCTGTTACATTTTATCTTGCGTGACTAAGTAATCAAGGGCCAGATGTAGGAAGCCTTTTGCATGCTGCAAACTGCGAAAAACACAGTTTGCGGCATGCAAAAGGTCGATCGCGATGCACAACCTCAAATTGCGAGTCGCTACCGACTCGCAATTTGAGGATGCGATTCGCAAATAGGAAGGGGTGTTCCCTTCCTATTTGCGACCGCATCGCCATGGTGAGTTGCTTTGTGACCGCGAATGCGGTCACAAACCAACTCGCAGTTACCACCCACTTGAAGTGGGTGGTAACTCATTCGCAAAAGGGAAGGGGTCCCCATGGGACCCCTTCCCCTTTGTGAATGCCCAAAAAAATTTTTTTCAGAGCAGTCAGTGGTCCTGTGGACCACTGCCTACTCTGAAAAAACCGAAACCAAATGGTTTCGGAAGTTTTTCTTTTTGCAGCTCGTTTTTCTTTAAGGAATACGGGCTGCAAAAAGAAAAGAAAAAACTGCTTTATTAAAAAAGCAGTCACAGACATGGAGGTCTGCTGTCTCCAGCAGGCCACCATCCCTGTGAATGCATGGACTCGCTATGGGGCCGCAAAATGCGACCCACCTCATTAATATTCATGAGGTGGGTCTTTGCGACCCCATAGCGAGTCGCAGAAGGTGTCAGACTCGCAAATTGAAAGTCGCAAAATTTTACTTACCTACATCTGGCCCATAGAATGCTAATCTCATAGTGTGGCAGTGATAGCTTAAATTAAAAAAAAAAATGTAATCTGTTCAATACCAATTTGTTATTTTTTGTATGTGGGCCTAATTGTTTTTTTTTATTTTGGCAGTGTCTGTGAACGCATTGTAGATACCTTTGTTTATGCAGGCAGCATTTGACGGATTTTTGCCAATATACTGTAAACAAAGCTTGCTTTGTGGCAAATTAATATGGAATAGATTGCAACGTTTTAAATTCAAATTATCTCTGACACAGTACGCGATTGGCACCCTCTATTACTTAGCTACATAAAATAAACTATAACAACAGAATATTTTGCATCTCCCACCTTGATATTATTATTCAAGCAACCTCTTGGAATAAACAAGTGGGGGCAACACAGATCTATTTTCGTCTTTCTCTTTTCCCGTGGGCCAGCAGGAGACAGAATATAACAGCTTCTAAGACAGATCGAGTTCTTTAATTTTGCTTACAGTTTGTGCAACATAAAATAAACAGTAATAGCAGATTAGTTTGCACCTACCGCTTTATGTGCTTCCTTTAATTTATGTGGTTTTTAAGGTTGAGCTCGCAAAACGCTCCGTCCATGGTGCAATCTCTCTATGGGCTTTTAACCACACCCATGTCACGCCCATCAGTTTAGTTGGTTCCTGTCCATGCCTTTTAAAATTCGCTTGATTTCATTAGTGCACCCGTCATGCTTTTTCTGGTGTTTTGCCCTCCTTGAGCACAGCGGGCAACTACTGAAAACATACGAGGCTCGATTTTTTTTCTTATGGTTTTTGGACTACTTTTTGTTTTTTATTAAGTAGGCAGTGCGATCTCGCTGGGCAGTAATCGAGATCTTTGCAGGGCAATGACCCTGTTACATGGATAATTGCACTTTTGCTGGTTACATGAAAAATTTCACTTTTGCCGATACGTTTCACTGCGAGTGAACTTTTCTTTCCTTTTGTGTGTCTGCTTCGCGCTCATGGCGCCAGTCGGCTTGCATGTGTGAAACTGTTTTACTTTTCAGTTTATGTGGCAAGAAAAGTCAGGTTCGGAGTTAAAAACGCTAATAGCTCCAACTCGAGCAAATGCGAGACCCATTGCATTGCAAATGTCTGTTTTTTATTAGTGCTCGTAATGTTCATCAGTATTTATCAGTATCCGGGCTTCTTTGTTCTATATTTATCTGCAGAGCGCTCCTGCTCAGCAGCTGCCATGAAATATTATTCATGGCGACATCGAGGGATTACAATGGATTGCGCTCATTAATGCTTTTTTTAAGTACAGCAAATGTGCAACTCTGTCAAATAATCTACTCTTATACCTGCATAGTCGCAATGAACGCCATTTTGATGTGCTTTACTTATGGTTTGCCAGTTGTCAGCACTATTGATGCTAATTAGAAATCTGTACTTCCTGATTGCTGTATTTAAAACTTTGGTAACTACTCTGATAGAGCTTACTTCTGTATTTTAGCTTGGATACATAGGTCAACTTCTCGCTGCTCCACGACTGTATGTTTAATTTGGTTGCAGAGGTATTTTACTATTTAAAGGTGACTACATTTGTGTGTGAGGTACTAGATTTTAAAGACTACGTGGCATTAAACATATCAGTGGTGTATCCTTTGGTTTGGCTTCTTTCCAGCTGTGAGTTTTGGTGCAGTGTCATGAATGATAATGGTAGTTAACTTGTTAGGTCTTGCCTGGGCAGCGCATTCGCTGTCTCTTTGAGACATGCTGTTATCTACTCTGTGGGATTTGAGCATGCCTAACGTTTATCATTCGTTCTTTTCTGTGCCCTTCTGAAAACCTGGCTGTTCATTGGTGCATTGGCTGTATTTGTCCCTGCTTTTGGTGTTTGGTTTCCACCCATGGCTACTGGCCCTACTACATGTAATCCTCCCCTCCTGTTTATTTGAATTAGTTTTGGCGCACTATTTCTTTTGTCTTCTCACAGTGGCATAGGAAGGCTCTCTTTACACATAGCTGCTCCCCCTGCCTTTCCATTTCGGGTGTGAGTGAAAACAAGCCTGTAGATCCTGTCACGGTGCCGCTTTCATGTTTCACCATTGCACGGCTTTTATTTGATCAGCATAGCGCCCCACAGCTGCTTCCGATCGCCTTAGGGCTCAGCGCTGTGGAGACCGGGTTATTTTGTTTTCATGCATTCCTTTGTTCCAATCGAACGCGCACCTTACAGTGCCCCCGGGGCACAGACAGGGACCAACTAGAGTGCTGCTGTATCAGCAAGCACAGTCTCCCCGAGCCACAAGCAGACATCCTCTCCAGTGTGCCTATGTTACTGGGAAACCAGTTTGCCGAGGGATTTCCCAGAGACCGGCGAGTCTCTTGGAGGACTTGTCCTGCACAGATGGTACGCACTAAATCCATCAAGCCGCCTCCTACTCTGACATCAGTGCCGCAACGGAGAGAAGGTATTTCCACAATGCGAGAGGTGAGGGACTGCAGTGCTCCTCTCGCTGCTAGTTTTTTTTTTTTTGCCAGTGACAGATGATGTCATTCCTTAGCTGCAATGCGACCTCCCCTCCTTTTTTTCTTGTGTAGCCCTTTCAAAAATGTTTGTCAATGCTTGATTACTTGATTCAGAAGCATTGGCAAAGGCTGTTGGCTCACATGTGCCAGCCTGGCACTTCAGAGCTGAGGAGACGCATCCCCCTTGACTGTAGACATCTCTGCACTGTTGCTCCACCCCAGAACATGCTACCGCTTCCTCACTCTGCTTTTAAATCTCTTACTCATCAGCTCACAGTCTCACGTCTACCAGGGCACATGAGTTGAGCTACCAGGAGCCATTTGTGTTGGTTTTGGCACTGATCTGTGGTAATGAGGAGTTGGAAGGAGAGAGAGGACTCCTTCCTATCCACCTGCCACTGGTGTCAGGGAGAGCAGAGAAAGAGGGCAGGGATTGGCAACTCTTGTTGCATACGTCAATGCATTAGCTTACCTACTATATACATTCTCTCTATAATGGTGACTTGAAGTGAAAATATGCATGATGTAGCCGCCTGGCTAAACGTGCAGCTACTGGGCGCCAGAGAACCATAAACGAGGTCTGTGTGCAACCCATTATTGAAAGAAACTGTACCTCTGCCAGTGTCATGGCTTGTTTTCAAATAGCGCCAAGTAACACAATTCTGCTGCTTGTGAGCTTTATAAAACACGTAAATGGTACCTATTTCAGCTGCACACAAGTGACAAACTGAAGCATTTGACAATATTGCTTAATGGAAGGTCCTTGCTCTTCATCTGTTGTGTGCATAAAATGAAAAGCACGTCAGGCTCTATTAGGACTGGAGTCCTAGAAGAATATGAAAGGATTTGCTGTCTTTTCATCCTTCATTTCTCATCTATGTCTCTTTCAATCTTACTTTTGTTTCTCTTGGGCTTAATTCTACTGGCACCAACTTTTTCTACTTATACCTACTGTTCTACCTTCTACTACTTTTCCATCTACATACTTCAGCTCTTCTGCTTAGCCCTTAGTATGCCTATTTTTACTCACACTTATTCCTACTCACTACTATTTACTTCCATTCTTCCTCTTGTATAATCTTACCTGCTTTATTTTTTTGCTACTTCCTCCTACTTTTCCTGTCGCTCTTCTACTTTCTCCGACATACTGCTTATTCATGCTTGTCCCCTCCTTTTGCTTGCTTTCCATTCTTTTAGTCCTACTTAGCCCTACTTATTCCCACCTACTTTTACCTATCTCTAACTGCTCATCATACTTTCGCATACTATTGCTCTTCATTATTTCTAATCTTTGCTCCTTTTCCTAAACATAACCTTGGTCCTAACAGTATGTCTACTTAGTCCTAGTTACTTTACTCCTACAGCTACTCTTAGCCCAAGTTATCCCTCTCTGTCTTACACTTACATACTCTAACCATCTTGTTCTTACTCTTACTTTTTATTTCCACTTATTCTATCTACTCCTGCCTACTTTCATACTTAGCCCTACTTTTACTCAAGCTCACACCTCATATTACTTTTATTTACACCTAATTTTCTTACTTCCACTCTTACTAGAAACTGCTCCTACCTTCTCAAAATTATGCTTACATTTACTCCCGCTCTCTGCAAAGTTTACTCCCACTCCTTTCTGTTATTATCCATACATACACCTGATCTTACTCCCACTGAATCATATTTACTTCTTTTCAAACTCTTACTCCTACTTACCCAATTCTTACCATACACAGATTCATGCTCTTACTCCTATTCCTAGTGTTACCCCTACTCGTTCTCCTTTACTTACTTCTGTTACACCTCCTCTTACTTTCTCCTACTTATACCTTCGACTTCCACTGCTAATCTTGCCCCTACCATTGAATGTCTGCTATCTACTCCTACTTGTCGGAATCTGTGTTTGCTCAGCTCACAGCAGAGCCTTTTTATGGCATCTGTCCAGGACCCGGCAGGTGAGAAGTTTGTTAGCCCTGATAGATGGCTACTGTTTAAAGTTTGCAATGTCATACATAGACGAAAAGCAAGATGTGTTTTCACTGTCTGGAGATACACCTGCAGTTGCAAGTTGCCATAGTTACAGCTGGGTAGAAAAATTACGACCAGCCCTACACAATGAAAATGTCTAAGCCGAGGTACATGGCAAGAATATGTGATCCATTGCTTATTCTGGTCCCCTTCAAAAGGGGATCACTGATCCTAGCTCTGAGGAGGAATATGTTGCTGATTCTTGATGCATAAATTAAATTACGTAGGATTTCTGGGTCAAAGCAGGAATGCATTACAAATTATGTATTCCCTCTTCAAATAAACAATTCTGATATGTATTAAATATTCCCATTACACGTAAGGCATTTATAAAGTTATGCTTCCTGGGATATTGATGTACGAAGTACAGATTCCTAACTCACAGGAGGAGATACTGACTCTCCAAAAAGCAACTTCAAACCCTAATGAGTCATTCAAGATCTACTTCTCCTCACATGAAACCTGTGCAAAAGAGGTGAGTCAGGACAGAACACAGACCTCTAAGGCATGCAGAGCAGGCAGACAGAGGAAATCTCCCCCTAGGCAACTGATCCTAAACATACCTATACCCTTTCTCTTTTTTAATCAATCCATAATTCCCCTACATTCTGGACTGCACCACTCACCTGAGCATATCTCAGTACCTCCACTCCCCCAGGCTTTCATCAGGCACGATGTTGGAACCACAACAGTCATAAGTGCGTGAAAGGCTTCTGTAATTCACCACGTCACAAAATTCCACTACACAAATATACTCCACACCAAACAATTCCACCCTACACAATTTCACGATTAACAATTCCAATACAGCCCACATAATTCCAATCCACATCACATACATCCACTACACTCCAAACCAAAACGCCAATAGCTCTAACTCTCGCAAATGTGAGACCTATTGCATTGCAAGTGCTTGTTTTCTCTTGTACTCTCCACTCCCTACTCCAGCTCGAGCTGTCCCGTGCCTACATTGGTCGCCCAGTGCAGGCTGCGACTGTATCATGAACCCTGTGCTCAGACTCTGCAGAGTCACAACATGTCCTGCTTTCTGCCAGACTCCCCTCGAGATTCAAATTGAACTACAGCACTACAGTAGTTGAAGAATAGGTTTTTATACATTATTTTGACCACTTTCAATTACACACCGACACTACCTGATGGAAAATGTCACTTACCCAGTAGACATCTGCATGTGGCATGTAACACTGCAGATTCACATGCTTTGCATAAGTCGGCCTTCTAGTGTTGGGCTCGGAGTGTTACAAGGTGTTTTTCTTCGAAGAAGCTTTTCGAGTCCTGAGATCGAGTGACTCCTCTTCTCAGTGATAGCGTGTATGGGCATCGAGTCCTTTGTTAGATTGTTTTCCCGCAGGAGGGTGAAGTAAGGAGTGAAGAAATCTATATGTACATATATATAGTAAGAAAAGAAGATGTCCATTCAATGTATATACATATTTACATAAAGAAAGTACTACAGTGGCTACAGGCTTCCGGGGAGTAAGGAGGGGGCATGTGAGTCTGCAGCACTACATGCCATGAACAGATGTCTACTGGGTAAGTGACATTTTCCGTTTGATGGCATGTGTGGCTGCAGATACACATGCTTTGCATAGACTGAAAAGCAGTCCCCTCCTAAAATAAGCGGTGGCTAGCCTGTAGGAGTTGGAGTACTTTGAAATAGTGTTTTAAGCACTGCTTGACCAACATTTGCTTGTTTGCGAGATAGCACATCCACACAATAGTGTTTAGTAAATGTGTGTGGTGTGGACCATGTGGCTGCTTTGCACATGTCTGCCATTGGTATATTTCCTAGGAATGCAATTGAAGCTTCTTTCTTTCTAGTAGAATGTGCTTTAGGAGTTACTAATAGTTGCCTTTAGCTTTAGGATAGGAAGTTTGAATACACTTTACTATCCATCAGGCTAATCCCTGTTTTGAAATAGGATTACCCTTATGAGGCTGCTAAAAGCCACAAAAAGTTGTTTAGATTTTCTGAAATCTTTTTTTCTGTCTATATAATACATGAGAGCTCTTTTGACATCAAGAGTGTAAAGAGCTCTTTCAGCAACTGAATCCGGCTGTGGAAAGAAGACTGGCAATTCCACTGACTGACTGATGTGAAATGGTGAAACCAATTTGGGTAGGAATTTTGGATTTGTCCTAAGTACTATTTTGTGTTCGTGAATTTGGAAGAAAGGTTCTTCTAAAGTGAATGCTTGAATTTCAATAACCCTCCTTAAGGAAGTAATTGCTACTAGGAAAGCAGCTTTCCGTGAGAGAAATTGAAGAGTGCAAGAATGCATAGGTTCAAATGGTGGACCCATAAGCCTTGTGAGCACAATGTTAAGGTTCCAGGCAGGAGCTGCTGGAGCTCTAGGTGGAATAACTCTTTTAAGGCCTTTCCTAAAAGTTTTTATGACAGGAATTCTAAACAGAAGTATGCTGTCTGTTTTGGAGGTAGGCTGATATTGCTGTTAAATGTATTTTAATAGAGGAATATGCAAGATTTGCTTTTTGTCAGTAAAGCAGATAACAGACAATGGGGGTGATTCTCACCCTGGCGGGCGGCGGAGGCCGCCCGCCAGAGTTCCCCCCTCCAGAATACCGCACCGCGGTCATTAGACCGCTGCGGGTATTCTGTGTTTTACACTGGGCTGGCGGGCGACTGCCAAAAGGCCGCCCGCCAGCCCAGTGTAAAACTACCTTCCCACGAGGACGCCGGCTCAGAATTGAGCCGGCGGAGTGGGAAGGTGCGACGGGTGCAGTTGCACCCGTCGCGAATTTCAGTGTCTGCAAAGCAGACACTGAAATTCTTTTTGGGGCCCTCTTACGGGGGCCCCTGCAGTGCCCATGCCATTGGCATGGGCACTGCAGGGGCCCCCAGGGGCCCCGCGACACCCCATACCGCCATCCTGTTCCTGGCGGGAGAACCGCCAGGAACAGGATGGCGGTATGGGGTGTCAGAATCCTCCATGGCGGCGCAGCTTGCTGCGCCGCCATGGAGGATTCATTTGGGCAGCGGAAAACCGGCGGGAGACCGCCGGTTTTCCACTTCTGACCGCGGCCGAACCGCCGCGGTCAGAATGCCCAGCGGGGCACCGCCAGCCTGTTGGCGGTGCCCCCGTCATTTTAGCCCTGGCGGTCTTGGACCGCCAGGGTTAGAATGACCCCCAATATCCTGTACTGATGCTTTAAGTGGATCAATGTTTTTGGGTTGACAGTAATATACGAAATGTTTCCATTTAGCTGCATAGCACTGTCTAGTTGAAGGTTTACGCACTTCTTTCAGAATGTCCATACATTCTGATGGAAGCTGTAGATATCCAAACTCTATGACCTCAGAAGCCAAATCGCTAGGTTGAGCATACTGGGATTGGGATGCCTGATCTGACCTTTGTTTTGAGTCAATAGGTTTGGTCTGTTTGGGAGCTTGTGATGTGGTACTACAGATAGATCCAACAGTGTTGGGTACCAGTGTTGACGTGCCCACGTGGGAGCTATGAGTATCATAGTGAACCAGGTGTGACGGATCTTGTTGACCAGAAATGCAATTAGTGGGAGAGGGGGAAAAGCATTATCCCTGACCAATGGATCCATAGAGCATTGCCCTTGGATCGAGTGCGTGGGTATCTGGATGCGAAGTTTGGGCATTTAGGGTTTTCGTTTTTTGCGAAGAGGTCTATGTGTGGTGTTCCCCAAATGCGAAAAACAGTACAGTTGAATCACTTGTGGGTGAATTTCCCATTTGTGTATTTGTTGCTGCGTCCTGCTTAAGAGGTCCGCTAGTTGGTTGTGTTTCCCTGGGATATACTCTGCTAGTAGTTGAATGCAATTGTGAATTGCTCATTCCCAAATTGTCTGTGCTAGAAGGGAAAAGTGAGATGAGAGTGTCCCCCTCTGTTTTTGCAGATAATACATTGTTGTCATGGTGTCTGTCCTTATTAACACTTGTAGGAAATTACCATCTTGCCTGGCACGTTACCTCCATTTTTACTTGTGTGTCTGTTTGTTTTTGCCTCTGTCACTGGGATCCTGCTAGCCAGGACCCCAGTGCTCATAGTTTGTGGCCTATATGTGTTCTCTGTGTGGTGCCTAACTGTATCACTGAGGCTCTGCTAACCAGAACCTCAGTATTTATGCTCTCTCTGCTTCTTAAATTGTAACTGCAGGCTAGTGACCATTTACACCAATTCTAATTGGCACACTGGAACACCCTTATAATTCCCTAGTATAACGTACCTAGGTACCCAGGGTATTGAGGTTCCAGGAGATCTCTATGGGCTGCAGCATTTCTTTTGCCACACATAGGGAGCTCAGACAATTCTTACACAGGACTGCCACTGCAGCCTGAGTGAAATAACGTCCATGTTATTTCACAGCCATTTTACACTGCACTTAAGTAACTTATAAGTAACCTATATGTCTAACCCTCACTTAGTAAAGGTTAGGTGCAAAGTTACTAAGTATGAGGGCACCCTGGCACTAGCCAAGCTGCCCCCACATTGTTCATGGCAATTTCCTCAAACTTTGTGAGTGCGGGGATACCATTTCACGCGTGCACTACATATAGGTCAATACCTATGTGTTGCTTCACAATGGTAAGTACGAATATGGCCATGTAACATGTCTAATATCATGGAATTGTCCCCCATGCCAAATCTGGTATTGGGGTGCCAATCCCAGGCATCCCCGGGGTTCCAGCATGGGCCCCGGGTACTGCCAAACTAACTCTCTGGGGTTTTCTCTGTAGCTACTGCTGCTGCCAACCCTCAGACATGTTTCTGCCCTCGTAGGGTCTGGGCAGCCCAGTCCCAGGAAGGCAGAACAAAGGATTTCCTCTGAGAGAGGGTTTTACACCCCCTCCCTTTGGAAATATGTGTTAAGGGCCTGAGAGGAGTAGCCTCTCCTGGCCTCTGGGAATTCTTTGAAGGGCACAGATGGTGCCCTCCTTGCATAAACCAGTCTACCCAGGTTCAGGGATCTCCCAGTCCCTGCTCTGGCGCGAAACTGGACAAAGGAAAGGGGAGTGACCACTCCCCTGTCCCTCACCACCCCAGGGGTGGTGCCCAGAGCTCCTTCGGTGTGTCCCAGACCTCTGCCATCTTGAATGCAGAGGTGTGAGGGCACGATAGAGACCTCTGTGTGGCCAGTGCCAGCAGGTGACGTCAGAGACCCCTCCTGATAGGCTCTTACCTGGTTAGGTAGCCAATCCTCCTCTGAGGGCTATTTAGGGTCTCTCCTGTGGGTTCCTCTTCAGATAACGAATGCAAGAGTTCACCAGAGTTCCTCTGTATCACCCTCTTCAACTTCTGCCAAGGATAGACCGCTGACTGATCCAGGAAGCCTGCAAAATCGCAACAAAGTAGCAAGAAGACTACCAGCAACATTGTAGCGTCTAATCCTGAAGGCTTTCTCGACTGTTTCCTGGTGGTGCATGCTCCTCTGAGGGCTGTCTGCCTTCGCCCTGCACTGGAAGCCAAGAAGAAATCTCCTGTGGGTCGACAGAATCTTCCCCCTGCTAGCGCAGGCACCAAACTTCTGCCTCACTGGTCCCCTGGGTCCCCTCTCATCTTGATGAGCGTGGTCCCTGGAACACAGGAGCTGGATCCAAGTGACCCCGACAGTGAAGTGGTCTTTCTGTCCAAATTTTGTGGAGGTAATTCCTTGCCTCCCCACGCCAGACAGTAATCCTGTGTACTGCGTGAACTGCAGCTGATAGGGCTTCTGTGCACTTTTGCAAGGATTCCTTCATGCACAGCCCAGCCCAGGTCCCCAGCACTCCATCCTGCATTGCTCAACTCGCTGAGCTGACCACCGACTTCTTGGGACCCTCTTTTGTTGTGTAGAGATGACCTCTGTGCTCATATTTCTTGAACGCCTGTTCAAGTGCTTCTGAAGGGTGCTGCCCGCTTGTGCGTGGGCTCTCTCTGTTGCTGAGCGCCCCCTCTGTCTCCTCCTTCAAAGGGCGACACCTCCTGGTCCTTCCTGGGCCCGGGCAGCACCCATTATTTTCAGCGGCGACTCTTGCAGGTCTCGCAGGACTCTCGAAGGCTTGTTTGCGGTCTTTCTGCGTGGAAACACTCTGCGTCCTCCACCATGCTGTGGGACATCTTCTGACCACAAGAGAAGTTCCTGGCACCTTCTGTTGTTGCAGAATCTTTGGCTTCTTCCACCCGGAGGCAGCCCCTTTGCACCCTCATCCGGGGTTTATTGGGCTCCTGCCCCCCCTGGACACTTGTGTGACTCTTGGACTTGGCCCCCTTCCTTTGCAGGTCCTCAGGTCCAGGAATCCGTCTTCAGTGCTTTGCAGTCAGTTGTTGTCCTTGCAGAATCCCCTATCTTGAATTTACTGTCTTTCTGGGGAAGTAGGGTAACTTTACTCCTACTTTTCAGGTCTTGGGGTGAGGTATCTTGGACACCCTTAGTGTTTTCGTACACTCCCAGCGACCCTCTACACACTACACTAGGCCTGGGGTCTATTCGTGGTCCGCATTCCACTTTTGGAGTATATGGTTTGTGTTGCCCCTAGGCCTATTGTCTGCTATTGCATTCTATTGTGCTCTACAGTGTTTGCACTACTTTTCTAACTGTTTACTTACCTGATTTTGGTTTGTGTGTATATTTTGTGTATTTTACTTACCTCCTAAAGGAGTATATCCTCTCAGATACTTTTGGCATATTGTCACTAAAATAAAGTACCTTTATTTTTAGTAACTCTGAGTATTGTGTTTCTTATGATATAGTGCTATATGAGATAAGTGGTATAGTAGGAGCTTTGCATATCTCCTAGTTCAGCCTAAGCTGCGCTGCTATAGCTACCTCTATCAACCTAAGCTGCTAGAACACTACTAATCTACTAATAAGGGATGCCTGGACCTTCCACAAGGTGTAAGTACCATCAGGTACCACCTATAAGCCAGGACAGCCTCCTACAACACTGTTTTGTGTGTGATCTCTGGCTGGAATGCTTTGAGTGCTAAGAACACTGCTAGCAATTCCAAGTGGTTTATGTGGTAAGTTTGTTGGATTGAGTCCCATTCTCCCTGTATAGTAAGATTGTTGAGATGGGCTCCCCAACCTGTCATTGATGCATCGGTGGTGATTATGGTCTGTGGCACAGGGTCCTGAAATAGCCTCCCTTTTGATTAGTTGGTGTGATTTCACGATTGCAGAGAGTTGTAAGTTTGGCTGTCCAAAAACACTGGATCGTGAAGTTGACCCTGTGCCTGAGACCATTGTTGCAACAGAACTGTTGTAGGGGTTTCATGTTTAGACGTGCATTGGGTACTATTGCTATGCACGATGCCATAATTCCCAACAGTTTCATGATAAACCTTACTGTGATTGTATTGTAGCTGAGATATGAGATTGTGGAAAGCTTGAATTCTCTGTGGGGTTGAGTAAGCTAAAGCTGACTGAGTGTTCAGAATTGCTCCCAGATAAGGTTGTATTTGTGCTGGTTGCAGATTAGATTTTTGGCAACTGATTGTGAACCCTTTACACACTGCCTCTGGTGATAAGCCTGACTGCTTGGCACCTAGCTACTGTGAGGAGGGGGCCCAGGTTACCTTTGGTGTGAAACATATTTGCCCTGACTAGAGAGGTGGGTTCTGCATGACTTACCAACCAGAAACCCTATTTCTAACAAATAGGAACCAGTATATCCCTCCTATGCCTCAAAACCTTCATTGTCTTGTGGATCATTTTCTATACATTGAATTACACATTTACAAATAAGATTAGTTGTCTCTAAACAATATTTCTGTATGATGGGTGCTTGGCCATCCTACATTGAGATGCGTAGCACTATCAAAGAAATTAAGTTAAAACATAAATGAGTGCTATTTAAGTCATTATTAGTATAATCACTCATACAGAGAGATACCTAAGACCTTTTTATAGTGCATGCATGCCTCTTGCATACAGGGGTTGTATAAAGTCAAACAAGCCTCCAAATTATAGTTTCTCTTAATCAATTGTGAAGTGGTAATGAGCTGACCGCACATGTTTCCCTCCATTGAATTGGCATTGCGGGGTTAAACTCCAGACAGCATATGAGCACTGCAGAATGTGTGCAACCATCAGCAAGTTACACTGGGGCAAATTTGGCATTACTTCACTGGGGCTGCCCAGGCCCAGCTCAAGAACAGCTTCTGAATCTGTGATCTAGCTGCATCCTCCCTCACTTTCAACCTTGTACCCACCTCTAAAATACTGATTTTATCAACCTCTGTCAAGGCAGAGTGTAGATCAGGATTTGAACTGTGACCATGAAGCCTAACATAGATCCTTGAAATAGATACATTAGCCCACTGCACCATCACACCTTGCTTTCCATCATGAGTGTTAGAAATGGGGTCTTTGGTTGGCAGTCAGGTTACCCCCTGTCCAAGCAAGGACCCTCACTCTTGTCAGAGTAAAAGAGAATCACCCTCAGCTAACCCCTGCTTACCCCCCTGGTAGCTTGGCACGAGCAGTAGGCCTAACTTCCAAGTGCTAGGTGTAAAGTATTTGTACCAACATGCACAGTAACTTAATGAATACACTACAAAATGACACAACACAGGTTTAGAAAATGAGCTACTGTATACCTCTCCAATTTTGTCAAATCAAAAGCAGCTCCAGCTGATGCATCTCCAGATTGAGACAAGATGAAGAGTTAAAAGTGCAAAGTTCCAAAGAAAACAAGTTCCCAAATGAAGTTAAAGAAAAGTCAATCAAGGGATCAGCAAAACTAGTAAAACAAAAAACAGTACCAAAGAGAAAAAGCAAAATCACAAGACAAGTAGTATGTGGTCACGTAGTGGTCTGAACTAAAAAAAGTAGAGTACACTGAATTACTGTATGTCAAGTACAAATACAAGTCCAATCCCATCTGTTGATCACCAGTGTTAGGAATGCGATGCGTCTAATTCACTCACGAGCGAGACCTTGCATTGTTTCTCCTTTCGTCGGGTTAGGGTGCGTCGTTTATTCTCTCCACAGGAGAGCGATGCGTCTATCCGGTTAGCACTCTCGGGTCCGAAAGGGCCTTGTGTTTTTTTCCACCCCCAGCGGTACTTGCATCGGAAATCCAGCCGCATGATGATCCGAAAACCACGCAGCGTGGGTTGCGATCTCACCAGCCTGCATCAGCGATGCTGCACGTCATTTCTCCAGCTCTGTGAGTCGATTCTTCGGTCGCATTGCAGGCAAGTGTCTATTTTCAGCTGTGAAGCCGGTGGCGTGTCGATTTTTCAGCCGCAGATTGGAGTCATGTCGATCTTTTCCCCGCACGGCGTTCTGTGCGTGGATTTCTTCCTCTTAGGCTGCCAGCTTCTCCATTCAGGGTCCCAGGAACTGGATGGGCACCACAGGGCAGAGTAGGAGTCTCTCCAGAGACTACAGGTGCTGGCAGAGAGAAGTCTTTGCTGTCCTTGAGACTTCAAATAACAGGACGCAAGCTCTACATCGAGCCCTTGGAGATCTTCTTAAGATGGAAGGCGCACAAAGTCCAGTCTTTGCCCTCTTACTCTGGCAGAAGCAGCGACTGCAGGATAGCTCCACAAAGCACAGTCATGGGCAGCTCTTCTTCCTCAGCTCTTCAGCTCTTCTCCAGGCAGAGGTTCCTCTTGGTATCCAAAAGTGTTCTAAAGTCTGCAGTTTTAGGTGCCCTTCTTATACCCAATTTCTCCTTTAAAGTAGGCCTACTTCAAAGCAAAGTCTCTCTTGAATGTGAAATCCTGCCTTGCCCAGGCCAGGCCCCAGACACTCACCAGGGGGTTGGAGACTACATTGTGTGAGGGCAGGCACAGCCCTTTCAGGTGAGTGACCACTCCTCCCCTCCCTCCAAGCACAGATGGCTCATCAGGAAATGCAGACTACTACCTAGCTTCCTTTGTGTCACTGTCTAGTGTGAGGTGCAACCAGCCCAACTGTCAAACTGACTCAGACAGGGAATCCACAAACAGGCAGAGTCACAGAAAAGTTATAAGCAAGAGAATGCTCACTTTCTAAAAGTGGCATTTTCAAACACACAATCTTAAAATCACCTTTACTAAAATATGTATTTTTAAAGTGTGAGCTCAGAGACCCCAAACTCCACATGTCCATCCACTCCCAAAGGGAATCTACACTTTAATCTGATTTAAAGGTAGCCCCCATGTTAACCTATGAGAGAGACAGGCCTTGCAACAGTGAAACACAAATTTATCAATATTTCACTGCCAGGACATATAAAACACATTACTATATGACCTACCTTAACCATACAGTGCACCCTGCCCTTGGGGCTACCTAGGACCTACCTTAGGGGTGCCTTACATGTAGGAAAAGGGAAGGTTTAGGCCTGGCAAGTGGGTACACTTGCCAAGTCGAATTTACAGTTAAAAACTGCACACACAGACACTGCAGTGGCAGGTCTGAGACATGATTACAGAGGTACTTACGTGGGTGGCACAACCAGTGCTGCAGGCCCACTAGTAGCATTTGATTTACAGGGCCTGGGCACTTCTAGTGCACTGTTCTAGGGATTTACTAATAAATCAAATATGCCAATCATGGATAAACCAATTAAATACACATTTTGTAAAGGAGCACTTGCACTTTAGCACTGGTTAGCAGTGGTAAACTGCCCAGAGTAACACAAATAGCAAAATCAGAATCCAGCACACATCAATAACCTTGGAAACAGAGGCAAAAAGCTAAGGGAGACCACGCCAATGATGAAGAGTCTAACATGTGTCCCCCCCAGCTGAAAGTGGGGAGCAACTACCCAACCTCATGAGAGTTGTCATCACTAAGGCGGAAGAACCTGGACAGACCATCAGCATTGGCGTGTTCTGAACCCGGACGGTGTTCCACCGTAAAGTCCATCCCCTGTAGGGAAATGGACCACCTCAACAGTTTTGGATTCTCACCCCTCATCTGCATTAACCATCTGAGGGGCCTGTGGTCGGTCTGAACTCGGAAGTGAGTCCCAAACACGTATGGTCTTAGCTTCTTCAGTGCCCAGACCACAGCAAACGCCTAACGTTCTATGGCACTCCACCTACGTTCCCTGGGTAATAACCTCCTGCTAATGAAGGCTATGGGTTGATCTAGGCCCTCTTCATTAAGCTGTGAGAGTACTGCTCCAATACCATGCTCTGAGGCGTCTATTTGCACAACAAACTCCTTGGAGTAGTCAGGTGCTGTGCATATGGCAGCCTTCAGGGCATCAAAAGCGTTCTGGCAAGCCTCTGTCCAGATCACTTTCCTGGGTTGCTTCTTCGAAGACAACTCAGTTACGGGGGGTAACAATGGTATCATATCCCTTAACAAACCTCCTGTAGTATCCTGTGAGACCTAAGAAGGCTCTCACTTCAGTCTGGGTCATGGGAGGCTCCCAAGCCAGAATTGTGTCAATCTTAGGCTGTAGGGGTGCCACCTGGCCACTCCCCACCTGGTGTCCTACGTACACCACAGAACCCTGCCCTATTTGGCACTTGCTTGCCTTAATAGTGAGGGCTGCCTTCTGCAGGGCCTCTAACACTCTCCAGAGGTGTTGCAGATGTTCCTCCCATGTGGAACTAAACACAGCAATCTCATCCAGGTAGGCGGTACTGAACTCATCCAGCCCAGCCAACACCTGGTTTACCAGCCTCTGGAAGGCGGCAGGGGCATTCTTCATCCCAAATGGCATCACTTTAAAGTAAAAGTGTCCATCTGGGGTAGAGAATGCTGACCTCTCCTTGGCCCCCTCAGTTAAGGCAATCTGCCAGTACCCAGATGTTAAGTCAAACGTACTGAGGTACTTGGCAGCTCCTAACCGGTCAATGAGTTCATCAGCTCTAGGGATGGGGTGTGCGTCAGTCTTGCTGACCCCATTGAGTCCCCGGTAGTCCACACAGAACCCGAGTTCCGGAGTGGCACCATGTGCAGCAGCCTTTGGGACCAATACCACTGGGCTGGCCCAAGGACTGCTGGAGTGCTCAATAACCCCTAGGGTAAGCATTTTGGATACTTCATCCTTAATGCATGCCCTGACCCTGTCAGTCACCCTGTAAACTTTTTGTTTAATAGGTGTACTGTCCCCAGTGTCCACATCATGTGTGCACAAGTGTGTGACTCCTGGGATCAGGGAAAACAGTGAGGCAAACTGTCCCAACAGGTGGCAACAGTCACCCTTCTGTTCCTCAGTCAGGGAGGTGGAGAAGATCACTCCCTCCACTGACCCATCATTTTCTCCTGCACACAGGAGGTCAGGCAGAGGCTCACTCTCCTCCTCCACCCCGTCATCTGTCGCGATGAGCATGGACAGTTCAGTCCACTCAAGGTGAGCTTTGAGGCTGTTGACATGCAAGACCATTAAAGGGTTCCTTGGCGATTGCAAGTCCACCAGGTAGGTGACTTCACTCTTGTGCTTCACCACCTCAAATGGCCCAGACCACTTATCCCGGAGCAACCGAGGCTCCACTTGCGCCATCACCCACACTTTCTGACCAGGTTGAAACTCGACCAGAGTGGCATTCTGGTCATACCACCGTTTCATATCCTCCTGGCTTGCTTCTAGATTCTCCTGAGAGAGAATCCTAAAGTGGGCAGTCTGTTTTCTCAAAGCCAGCATGTAGCTAAATACATCCTGGGGGAGTTTACTAGGAGATTTCTCCAAAGCTTCCATCACCAGACTCAAAGTTCCCCTCACTGGGTGGCCATAGATGAGCTCAAAGGGACTAAACCCAAATCCCTTCTGAGGCACCTCCCTGTAGGCGAACAGAAGGCATGGCAAGAGGATGTCCCACTTCCGCCTCAAGGGCTATGACAGGCCCATAATCATGCCTTTCAAGGTGCGGTTGAATCGCTCAACCAGACCATTACTTTGGGGGTGGTAAGGTGTGGTGAACTTGTAGGTTAACCCACACACTTTCCACAGAGACTTCATATACATGGATATGAAGTTGGTACCCCTATCAGATACCACTTCCTTGGGTAACCCCATGCGGGTAAAAAAACCCATTAGTGCACGACCCACCATAGGGGAAGTGACTGACTTCAGAGGAATGGCTTCTGGGTACCGGGTGGCATGGTCCACCAAGACCAGGATGAACCTGTTGCCCAAGGCTGTCTTGGGCTCCAGAGGCCCCACAATGTCAATACCTATCCTCTCAAAGGGAGTACTAACCACAGGTAAAGGTTGGAGGGGAGCCTTACATTTCCCCCCACTCTTGCCGCTTGGCTGGCAAGTTGGGCAAGACCTACAGTGTGCAGCGGAATGCTTACTCATCTGGGGCCAATAGAAGTGGGAGACAAGCCCCTTATAAGTCTTGTCTTGCCCCATATGTCCTGCCAAAATCACATCATGAGCCAACCCCAGTAGGAAGGCACTGAAGCACTGGGGTACCACCAGCATACGAGCTGACCCAGGCTCAAGAACCTTAGACTCACTATACAGGAGGCCATCCTCCCAATAGATCAGGTGAGTGCCGGGCTCCTCACCAGCCGCCTGGGCTGCAGCCTGAGGCCGCAGTCCCTCAAGAGTAGGGCAATTCTTCTGTGCTTCACAGAATGCCTCCCTGGTGGGTCCCCCTTCCTCCTGCCACTGCAACAGCTCAGGGATCTCGCCAGTTCAGCCACCTGCTCCCCTGTAGGCACTGGGGCATCACCATAAGGCTCCACCTCCTCCCGGACCACAGGAACTTCTGGGGTCGGTTTCCAGCGCCCTTTGCCCTTCCTCTTCTTGGCAGTCCCCTGGGCCACTGTTTCAGGCTCCAGGGGCTCTTGACTACCCAGACGGGCTGCCATTGACCGGGTGGTTAGACATACCCCCCAGGCAGACCCAAAATTTACAAGTGAGAACTGTGTTCCAACGCCTTCCAATGGGAATCCTCCAGGTCATATCCTAGCAAACAATCAGCAGGCATGGTTGGACTCACAGCTACCTTCCAGGAACCTGAGACCCCCCACATTCAAAGGGAACCTGCTCCACTCTGCGCAGGCGCTCTGAGTTGTCCACTGCAACTACTAGGTGAAATACAGGGGATCTATCTGCTCTTCAGACACCAGGTGACTTCTTACTGTAGTCACACTGGCTCCTGTGCCTCTCAGAGCCTCCACCGTCTGTCCATTAATGGTCACCCACTGCCTGTACTTCCTAGTGTTCTCAGGCACAAGGGTTCTATGGACCATCTCACTGTCTCCTAGTGAGACAAGAGTCATTTCAGCTGGCTCCCTCCCACCTGGAACCAACTCCTTCCCAAGCGCTACACTGGCCAAACCCTGGGACAGAGCACCAGTGAGTGCCGGTATACTTTTGAGGCATTTAGGGTCCCCCCTCAAATGTCCCACCTGGTCACATGCATAGCACTTACGTGGGGGACCACCTACCACTGGCTTCTGTTTGGAGAACCATAGCTTCTTCTCAGTGGGGGGTTGGGAATCCTTACCCTGGGAATTAGTTTGGGGCCCTTTAGAGAACTGCCCTTGTTTACCCTTACCCCCCTTTCTTCTGAGAGGGACTCTGCCCACCCTGGGCGTGGTCTCCCCCATATCTCTTTTGGACCCTGGTGCTCTCCCAGCGGTCTGCTTCCTGCGCAAGCTTCCTGGGGTCAGTCAGCTTGCTGACGATCAGGTGCAGGCGCAGCTCTAGAAAACATAAACTGTACAAGTGCTCCCAAGCAATCAGATTGTAAAGCCCCTCATACATAGTTACCTTACTGCCCTTCACCCAACCATTCTGTAACCTGCAATAAGAATCAATACATTCCAACCATGTTTGGCATTCCTTATTCTTGTAGGACCTAAACTTATCCTTGTACTGCTCAGGGGTGAGACCATACCTTGTGAGTAGGGCATCCTTCATGCTAGAGTAGGTGAGACTCTGATCATCCCCTAAGGCTGTTAGTGTATCCCTCCCCTCTACCTCAAAGTGCTTCCACAGACCCGCCACCCAATGAGCTTCAGGGACCACATTCATGTGGAGAGCAGACTCATACCCCTTGAACCACAAGTATATGTCATCCTCCCTCTTGTAATCCTTCACAGGGTCTTTAGGAATGTAAACACTCTTTTCAGGCTGCACTGTGGGATTGCTGCCACCATCTCTGCTAGACTGGCTCCTCTGGTCTAACTCCTTCAAGCTAAGCTCATGAGCCAGCTGCAGCTTCCTTTCCTCAATGGCCAACCTTCTCTGCTCCATCTCCCTCTCCATCTCCATCTTTAGAATGAACGTTTTCAGCTCCAATTGGTATTCCCTCTCTGCCTGTCTGTCCTGTAACTCTTCAGGTGTCAGACCCTTGGAGGACACAAAGCTACCTGCTCTGGAGACTCTCTCCCTAGGCATAACAGGTCCATCCACTATATCATTGTGAATGACTTGCAACCCCTCCTCCTCACGCTGCTCCTTCTCTGTGTGCCCCTCAGCTTCTTTGGCTGTCACCCAGGCCCTCAGTGCCTTTTGCAGCTCCTCCTTCTTGGAAGAGCTCCTAATGGGACAGGCCAAATCTTTGCAAAACTGTTTCAACTGGGCTATTCTATAGCTCTCCAATTTTGCCAAATCAAAAGCACCACCAGCTGATGCATCTCCAGATTGAGACAAGATGAAGAGTTAAAAGTGCAAAGTTCCAAAGGCATAAAACAAGGTCCCAAATGAAGTTCAAGAAAAGTACATCAAGAGATCAGCAAAAATAGAAGTAGAACAAAAACAGTCCCAAAGAGAAAAAGCAAAATCACAAGACAAGTAGTATGTGGTCACGTAGTGGTCTGAACTCAAAACAGTAGTGTACACTTAATTACTGTGTGTCAAGTACCAATACAAGTCCAATCCCATCTGCTGATCACCAGTGTTAGGAATGGGGTCTTTGGTTGCAGTCAGGTTACCCCCTGTCCAAGCAAGGTCCCTCTCTCTAGTCAGGGTAAAAGAGAATCACCCACAGCTAACCCCTGCTTACCCCCTTCGTATCTTAGCACGAGAAGTAGGCTTAACTTCAGAGTGCTAGGTGTAAAGTATTTCTACCAACACACACAGTAACATAATGAAAACACTACAAAATGACACAACACAGGTTTAGAAAAAGAAGAAATATTTATCTAACAAAACAAGACCAAAAGGACAACAATCCACAATACACAAGTTAAGTTATCAATTAAAAAGCAAAAGGAGTCTTCATGTAGTTTTAAACACACACTAACGCTGTTAGCGTGACAATGTATCTTGGGTGCGTCAAAAATAGCCCCGCACGGGCGAGTGTGCATCAAAAAGGGCTTGCAATGCATCGATTTAACTCACGAGCGAGACCTTGCGTCGTTTCTCTTTTAGTAGGGTCGGGGTGTGTTGTTTCTTCTCTACGCAGGAGAGTGATGCGTCGTTCTGGTTAGCACTCTCGGGTCCGGGTAGGCCTTGCGTTTTTTTACACGCCCAGCGGTACCTGAGTTGGAAATCCAGCCGCACGATGATCCGAAAACCACGCAGCACGGGTTGCGATCTCACCAGCCTCCGTCAGCGATGCTGCACGTTGTTTCTCCAGCTCCGCGAGTTGATTCTTCGGTTGCGTTGCAGGCAAGCGTCGATTGTCAGCCGCGAATCTGGCAGAGCATTGATTTTTCAGCCGCAGATCAGAGTCGAGTCGATCTTTCCCCCGCACAGCGTTCTGTGCATGGATTTCTTCCTCTTAGGCTTCCAGCTTCTCCTCTCAGGGTCCCAGGAACTGGATGGGCACCACAGGGCAGAGTAGGAGTCCCTCCAGCGACTCCAGGTGCTGGCAGAGAGAAGTCTTTGCTGTCCCCGAGACTTCAAATAACAGGAGGCAAGCTCTAAATCAAGCCCTTGGAGATCTCAAGATGGAAGGCACACAAAGTCCAGTCTTTGCCCTCTTACTGTGGCAGAAGCAGCAACTGCAGAATAGCTCCACAAAGCACAGTCACAGGCAGGGCAGCTCTTCTTCCTTATCTCTTAAACTCTTCTCCAGGCAGAGGTTCCTCTTGGTTTCCAGAAGTGTTCTAAAGTCTGTGGTTTTGGACGCCCTTCTTATACCCAATTTCTCCTTTGAAGTAGGCCTGCTTCAAAGCAAAGTCTCTCTTGAATGTAAAATCCTGCTTTGCCCAGGCCAGGCCCCAGACACTCACCGGGGGTTGGAGACTGCATTGTGTGAGGGCAGGCACAGCCCTTTCAGGTGAAAGTGACCACTCCTCCCTTTCCTCCTAGCATAGATGGCTCATCAGGAAATGCAGACTATCCCCAGCTCCCTTTGTGTCACTGTCTAGTGTGAGGTGCAACCAGCCCAACTGTCAAACTGACTCAGACAGGGAATCCACAAACAGGCAGAGTCACAGAAAAGGTATAAGCAAGAAAATGCTCACTTTCTAAAAGTGGCATTTTCAAACACACAATCTTAAAATCAACTTTACTAAAAGATGTATTTTTAAATTGTGAGCTCAGAGACCCCAAACTCCACATGTCCATCCGCTCCCAAAGGGAATCTACACTTTAATCTGATTTAAAGGTAGCCCCCATGTTAACCTATGAGAGGGTTAGGCCTTGCAAGAGTGAAAAACACATTTAGCAATATTTCACTGCCAGGACATATAAAACACATTACTATGGCCCTCATTACAACCCTGGCGGTAAATCCTGCTTACCGCTGTGCTGACGGCCGTCTAGATACCGTGGGCGCTGCGTTAATCTGCTACAGGTATTACGACCCACATCTCGTAATCCGCCACAATACAGACACCCACACAAGTCCACCACACCAAAGGTCAGTGATAAACTGGCGACACCAAAACCTACACTGTTACGCCAACAGGAATACGCCCACAGTATCACGACCCACGAATCAACACGGAGGTCTTTCAACCACGGTAATCCATTGGCGGTACACACCGCTGCGCTCAAATTACACACACACTTACAAAACACAACCACATTGGACAATTCCAAATACACATACTCACACCACACCCACACACTCACACCACTATAAAACACACACCCACATTACCCACAACCCCTTACAACAAATGTTTTTGAAGACGCACAGAGAGAGAGAATAGCAATCACAACACCAGAATCCACAGGCACACAACACCACCACTCATACAACATCCACGCACCTCAAAGAACACACACCAACACAACACTTCACACAGTGCAACAAACATCACCTCACACATCACCCACACCACATTATGGCACCTCAAAGACACTCCAGGGTTTCTGAGGAGGAGCTCAGGATCTTGATGGAGGAAATCATCCGGGTAGAGCCACAGCTTTACGGATCACAGGTGCAGCAGACCTCCATTACAAGGAAGATGAAGCTATGGCAGAGAATTGTCGACTGGGTCAACACAGTGGGGCAGCACCCCAGAACACAGGATGACATCAGGAAGAGGTAGAACGACCTACGGGGGAAGGTGCATTCCGTGGTTTCAAGACACCAGATCGCTGTACAGAGGACTGGCGATGGACCCCCACCACCTCCCCCACAACTAACAACATGGGAGGAGCAAGTCTTGGCAATCATGCATCCTGAGGGCCTTGCAGGAGTAGCAGCAGGACTGGACTCTGGTAAGTCATATCTTTACTACTATATACCCCCCACCCTACCTGCATGCTATCACAAACTCCTAGCCCAACCCTCACACCCATCACCCCAACACCCCACAGATACCCCACCATCACAATACACACAGCCCAAAACCAAGGCCTGCATGTCACACCAATGCATGGACACCCATCACCAAAGCATGTCCAGTACAGATACTCACCCAGGCCCCAAAATCACTAATCACACAAGGGCAAAGACAATAATGCAAGCACATGAGTAGAGGGTAACTCACCCATTGCACAAGATGGCACACACAGATACAATAACTATGCATTTACACCCCAACAGGACCCATACCCAACGTCACCGGACAGGAGGTGCCAGACATATCCAGTCTCCCCACAGAAGAGGCCCACAGTGACGACAGCAGCTCTGCATGCCTGGATCAAGATGACCAGCCCGGACCATCAGGGATTTCTGGACAGTCGGTTCCCCTGCCACAGTCACAAACCACCACTGACCCACACCCTCAGGAAACACCAGCGCAGCACCCACCCAGCGGGCCCATCCCTTTGTCCCCAGGACACGTCAATCAGCAGTGTGTCCACCACCACAGGGACCCCAGGCAAACCCACCAACCCAAGACAATCAGGGACCTGGGGTCAGTGGCAGTGGGCACATGGTTCAGGGGACAGAGGCACAGGATAACAGGGAAACTGGGAGGACTGCTGGGCGACAGGGGGAGGGCAGGCTCAGGGAACCCACTCTCCACGAGGCACTCTCTAACATCATGGGAGCATACCATCATTCCCAGGAGACCATGGGCACGGTACTGGCCAAGTTTCAGGAGACCCAGGAGCGGCAGGAGGAACACTACCTGGGGATCAGGGAGGACTTGAAGTCCATTAACACCACCCTGGTCACCATTGCAGGGGTGCTGGCAGACATGGCCAACACCATGAGGGACACAGTTGCACACCAACGGGCACTTGACACTAGCCTGAACGATGAGCAGCCCTCCACCTCTGCCGTCGCTAGTGGATAGGAGGTCCCGCCACAGGACCAACAGGCCACCAGCACCCCACCCCCTGCAGAAGGAGAACCACCCCGCAAACGGTCCCTGAGATTCGGGAACAAGAAAGAGAACATTGCCAAGACCCCCGCCAGGAAATAAGACTCTCCTGATTGTCACCCTTTTGTCCCACTATGTCACCCTGACAACTTTGAACTGCCATTACACCACTTCCTATGCCCCCTTGGACAATGCACCTGTGATACCAAGAGACTGGACTCTACCATGGACATTTCTCCACCATCACCCCAGCCCATTGCACAGCCCCCTACTCTTATTAGCACAAAAATAAACACCCTTGAATCACAAATCAATCTGGAGTCAGTCTGTACTTTCACAAATGTGTAATTGCAACCTCTCAGAAAAATAGCAATGTCAATGTTCATGTTCACATACCAATGTTCGACAGTTGTTGGGCATCAGTAAACATAGCAGAAGGCAGAAAGTGGGACCCAGATCTGTGAAATGGAAAGCCAAAGTGACATGTCAGGGTCCATACACAGAGGTAAAAAGTCAGATTCATGCAATGTCCAACAGTAGTATGATATGAGAGGAGCAGTGCCAGTCTCTTACCTGTGTCTCACTGGAAGTATTGCATGATGATGTTGTTTCGGTTGTCTATATCTTCTTCACTGTCCACAGGCTCCACAGCTGCCACAAGACCAACATCAGGCCCATCCTCCTGCAGGAAAGGCACCTGGCGTCGCAAAGCCAGGTTGTGCAACATACAGCAGGCCACGATTATCTGTCACACCTTCTTGGGTGAGTACTATAGGGAGCCACCTATTAGATGGAGGCACCGGAATCTGGCCTTCAGGAGGCCGAAGGTCCGCTCAATTATCCTCCTAGTTCGCCCATGTTCCTCATTGTAGCGTTCTTCTGCCCTTGTCCTGGGATTCCTCACTGGGGTCAGTAGCCATGAGAGGTTGGGGCAGAGTCACCTGCAAATATCGAGGGACAACTATTAGACATACACCAACCCTTAGGGACTCTCCCATACCCAGACCCCTATATATACTGTGTTGGGACCTTGGGCTCACCTATTAGCCACACACACGGTGCCTCTGGAGTTGCCCCATCACATAAGGGATGCTGGTATTCCTCAAAATGTAAGTGTCATGCACTGAGCTAGGATACTTAACATTCACATAGGAGATGTACTGGTCTGCGAAACACACCATCTGCACATTCATGGAATGGTAGATTTTGCGGTTTCTGTAGACCTGTTCATTCCTGCGGGGGGGGGGGAATGCCACATGTGTACCATCAATGGCACCAATGATGTTGGGGATATGTCCCAGGGCATAGAAGTCACCTTTCACTGTGGGCAAATCCTCCACCTGAGGGAAAACGATGTAGCTGCGCTTGTGTTTCAGCAGGGCAGACAACACTCTGGACAACACGTTAGAGAGCATTGGCTGTGACATCCCTGATGCCATGGCCCCTGTTGTTTGAAAGGACCCACTGGCCAGGAAATGGAGTACTGGCAGGACCTGCACTAGAGGGGGGGATTCCTGTGGGATGGCGGATAGCTGACATCAGGTCTGGCTCCAACTGGGCACACAGTTCAAGGATTGTGGCAATATCAAGTCTGTGGGTGATAATGATGTGTCTGTCTTCCATTGTCGCCAGGTCTACCAGGGGTCTGTATACCGGAGGGTGACGCCATCTCATCACCTGCCCCTGTGGACGTGCCCTATGGAGGAGAAGGGTGAGCAGAGGGTCATACACCACTTAGCTTGCACAAGGGTGTTTAGAACAATCATGATGTAATCGGTGTGTTGCGCTGTCTGTCCGTATTCCTGGCCAAAAGTGCTGTGACGCAGTTAGTTGCCCTGCCATGTGCCCCCTGAAATGGCGGCTGCCTGACCTGTAAGGAGGAACAAGGGGAAATGAGGTAACTGCGCTGGCATTGTGCTGCATCGCGGTAGGCGGTCGAAGACCGCGGTGCGAATCAGCAGTGGTTATCATTGGGCCCGATGGGTTCTAAGAACCAATGACGATGTACGCCTGCGTTGACGGTACACACCGCTGCGGACGTGACTGCCATTTTCTATCTGTTCACTCACTTGATACCTGACCTTCAACAGGAGAGGACCTACACTGCAAGTGCTGCTGTGACCTGAGTCTGGAGGCGACAATGGCTACAGTGTCTGGGGAAAGGGCCCCTGCCTTCACCGCGGAGGAGTTGGACAACCTGGTGGCTGGGGTCCTCCCCCAGTACACGCTACTCTACGGTCCTCCAGACAAACAGGTGCGTACACTGTGAGAATGATGGATGGGACATGAATGTATGGATTGGCGTGGATGGAAGATTCAAGGGTGGGGGGCAGAGGCCAGCATGTGAGGATGGTCAGTGTATGTGTTTCTGGGCCAGGGTGGGAGGTTTGTGGCCAATGAGTAAGAAGAACCGAACAGGGGAGTAAAATCCATTCTTACTTCACTTTTCCTCTAGGTCAGCGCCCACCAAAAGAAGGGTATTTGGCGTGCCATCGCCAAGGAAGTGCGGACCCTGGGGTTCTATCATAGACGGAGTACCCACTGCCGCAAAAGATGGGAGGACCTGCGCCGCTGGAGCAAGAAGACGGCGGAGGCCCAGCTGGGGATGGCCTCCCAACGTGGAAGGGGTGCCCGTCGCACCATAACCCCCTTGATGTACCGGATCCTGGCGGTGGCATATCCTGAGTTGGATGGGTGCTTGAGGGCATCACAGCAGCCACAAGGGGGGTGAGTACAGTCTCATTCAGCTGACTCTGCGCGCTTTATGAAGTATCTGGGTGGGGGAAGTGGGCTGTGGGTTCCCCTAGGCCAGGGCAAATGTGCCAAGGTAGATCCATTGTTTGGCAGGCTCAGTGGCACTCCAAACCCAAAAGTGGTAGTGGCCCTCTACAGCTAGTCAGGCTCCTGTGGGTTCCAGGTGTTCATCAAATGGGTCTAGGCACAGTCCCCCATGAGCATGTGATTTTCCCCTGAACTGTTAGTGCATGAGCTAGTGCATAGGGCTGCTCCCTGTGTGTTGTGTCCAACGGTGGTGTTGTTGCAAGCATTGACCATGTGTCTCTTCTGTCTTTCCTCCCCTTTTTGTTTTGTCACCCTGTTTTTGTGTGCATTATCATCATCTGGTGGAGGAGCAGTGGCACCGGAGCAGGAGGGAGCTGCAACCCACATGGCCCAGGAGGGTGAATGTACGGAGTCTGAAGGCACCAGTGGGACGGAGGGCGAGGGGAGCTCCACGACGGGGACAGGAGGAGACACCAGCGACAGCGACTCCACCTCTGATGGGAGCTCCCTTGCGGTGGCGGGCACCTCTGTGCCCACCGCATCGACAGGTACAGCTGCCACCCCCCCCACCAGCACCGCCCTCCCAGCAGCCCCTCAGTGTGTTTCCCGTTCCCGCTCACCCAGGAGGATGGGCATCTCCTTCGCCCCAGGCACCTCGGGCCCTCCCCAGTCAGCCCTGCTGTCCTCAGTGAGGAGGCTATTGACCTCCTGAGATCCCTCACTGTTGGGCAGTCAACCATTTTAAATGCCATCCAGAGTGTTGAGAGGCATTTGCAGAAAACAAATGTATACCTGGAGGGCATTCATTCTGGCGTGGCAGCCCAACAGAGAGCATTTCAGGCTGTGGCCTCAGCACTGATGGCAGCCATTGTCCCTGTATCCAGCCTCCCCCCTCCAACTTCCACTACCCAGACCCAATCCCCTCTGCCTCAGCCTATCCTAAGCATACCATCAGACCAGCATGCACACTCATCAACACACAGTTGTGGACATGGCAAACATAAGCACCACACATCCCACAGGCACTCAGACAAGCACCATTCCCATGCAGTCACGCCAACATCCACTGCCTCTACTGTGTCCCCCTTCTCCACGTCCTTCTCCTCCCTGCAAGTCTCGTCTCCACTCACACCTGCATGCACTACATCCTCAGCCACTACCTCCATCACCAGCATGCCCATCACCACACACCACTCACGTGCAATCACTACCCCCACTACCATTCACACGTCCCCTGTGTCCTCGCCCAGTATGTCTGTGAGCCCTCCTCCCAAACTACACAAACGCAGGCGCACACCCACTCAACAGCCATCCACCTCACAACAGCCTCTAGTCCATGCACCCTCACCCAAACTCAGCAGACACACACCTCCGAAAACCACTACCTCGTCCTCCACTCCCAAACCCCTGCCATCTTCCTGTCCCAATGTGTCTAAAAAACTTTTCCTGGCTAACATTGACATCTTCCCTACACCTCCCCCGTACTTTCCCTAGGGCCAAGGTGTCCAAATCCCAGCCCAGCACCTCAGCCACAAAATCATCGAGCAGTGTGGGCCCTGCAAGTCCAGTAACATTGCGGGCGGCACCCATCAGGGCTGCCAGTGTGCCACCTGGTGAGGCCAAGGATCACCCTATTCAGCCACCTGCCAAGGTGAAGAAGGGGTCCAGATGCCGTAGGGAAAAGCCGCACCAACCACCCAGCAAGACCTCATCCAAAGACAAAAGAGGACAGTGCCAAGGTCCCAGCAGCGACTTCCAAGGTGGGGAAGGGACACAAGGCTAAAGGGAAGTCAGCTCAGGGCACAGAGCCTCCGGGTGAGGGACTGGTGTCACCCCTTCTGCCAAACAGAACAGCAACCTGTACGGTGGTGGCCAAAGCCACAACCACCGCCACCTGCACGTCTGCTGCCTCTGCAACAGTCCACAGCATCATCCCCAGTGGGCAGCCGTCCGAGGCTGCAGGGGACGTCCTGCTGTCTCCCTCCACAAGTGCTGACACATGCACCACCGGCAGCATCTCTGCCACAGACACCGCCACAACCACTGCCCCGCGACATGCACAGACAGTGCCACCACAGCCGACATGAACATCAATCCCAGTGGGCAGCCGTTCGAGGCTGCAGGAGACGTCCTGGACCCTGCACAGACTACATGAGGCACCACAACCAGCACTGTTAGTACCAGCAGTTGGCAGGCAAAGTCGCCTCAGGGTGGAGTAGGTCTCTGCCTCCATGGAGTATCATGCTACCTGTTCCCCTAACATCTTGTGGCACACACACCCAGGTGAGGGAATGGGAACTGCCACACACCATGTGCAGCACTCTGGGCACCATGTCCCCTCCAGAACCAATGGAGAAAAGCATCCACTCACCTTATCCTTTGCAGGATGAAGCACTTTGGGCACAAAGCCCCCTCCAGAACCAGTGGAGAAAAGCATCCACTCACCTTATCCTTGGCAGTATGAAGCACTCTGGGCACCATGCCCCCTCCAGAACCAGTGGAGAAAAGCATCCACTCATCTTATCCTTGGCAGGATGAAGCACTCTGGGCACAAAGCCACCTCCAGAACCAGGGGAGAACAGCATCCACTAGAGAGACTGTGGCTTTGCACTACCCAGGACCAATCAGTGGGCAAACCACCCACTTGAGAGACTTGTGAGACTGTGGCTTTGCACTCCCCAGGACCAATCAGTGGGCAAACCACCCACTTGAGAAACTTGTGAGACTGTGGCATTGCACTCCCCAGGACCAATCTGTGGGCAAACCACCCACTTGAGAAACTTGTGAGACTGTGTTTTTGCACTCCCCAGGACCAATCTGTGGGCATGGATGCCCCTCGTGGAGCAGTGGCGTTGTCCCTTCATCCGGCTGAGGTGTCTCCCCTCCCTTTCCCCCTGAGGTGCCTGTTTATTTTTGACCGATGCACCTGCAGTGTTCTCTCCATTTTGAGGCAGGTATCATGTGTTGGCTTCGCCCATGCATTTTGGGCCCACTGGCACACAGACAATGAATGGAACACTATCCGGACTTGTGTAGTTGCTGTACATATTTGTATATTTTGATCTTTTACAGACCTGTTTCCCTATCTGGATTTTCGATGATTACACTCGTTACAATCATTTCATTTGGTCCTTGAGTTCTTCCAGGGGGTGACGGGGTGTAAATGTAATGTTGAAGCATGTATTTGTGTGTATGGTGTTAGGGTGAGGGTTGGGTGGGGGTGTTGCGTGTTGCGTGTGTGTGTCACTCTCTTTTTCCTCCCCCCCTCCCCTGTGTGCTAGGTGCAGTACTCACCGTGGTCGTCGCTGCCGTCTTGGAGGTAAACCAACATTGGTAACACCTGTAACTCGGGCTCCATGGCGTCCTGGGTCCTCGTTGGATGTCGAGAGGTGAGTGGTTTCCGTTCCACAGACTGTTTCTGCTGTGCTTTTGATGGCGTTGGTACCGCCCTGGAAAAGCTGGCCTACAGTGTGCACATTGTCTTCTGCCTGTCTGTTGGCAGTTACCGCCGCAGTGTTTTTTTCTACCACCGTGGTGGTCAGAGTGTTAAAATGGCTGTCTGTGTGGGGGGTTTCCGCCATGGTCGTGATTCCATTTTTTTTACCACCGGCCTGTTGGCGGTATTACTGCCGCTTTAACACCGACCGCCAGGGTTGTAATGAGGAACTTGGGGCCAGATGTAGCAAGGTCCGAATTTGCGATTCGGAAATTGCGAGGCGGTGCGACTCGCAATTTCCGAATAGCAAATTTGGTGCAGAACGGTGTCTCAGACACCGTCTGCGACTCGCTATGGGGTCGCAAAGACCCACCTCATTAATATTAATGAGGTGGGTCGCATTTTGCGACCCCATAGCGAGTCCCTGCACTCACAGGGATGGTGGCCTACTGAAGTCAGCAGACCTCCATGTCTGTGACTGCTTTTTCAATAAAGCAGTTTTTTTATTTTATTTTGCAGCCCGTTTTCCTTAAAGGAAAACAAGTTGCAAAATAAAAAAAATAACAAAACCATTTGGTTTCGTTTTTTCAGTGTAGGCAGTGGTCCATTGGACCACTGCCTGCTCTGAAAAAACCTTTTTGCCAACATTCACAAAGGGGAAGGGGTCCCATCGGGACCCCTTCCCTTTTGCAAATGAGTTACCACCAGTGTGACACTGGTGGTAACTGCGTTCGTGGTCACAAAGCAATTCTGCATTGCGATGCGAGTCGCAAATAGGAAGGGAACACCCCTTCCTATTTGCGAGTCGCATTCACAATTTGCGAGTCGGTATTGTGTAATTGTGAATGTGCATCGCAGAAGGCTGTTTGCATGGCGCAAACTGCGATTTTCGCAGTTTGCACCATACAAACGGCTTCCTACATCTGGCCCTATATGTCCTACCTTAACCATACATTGCACCCTGCCCTTGGGGCTACCTAGGACCTACCTTAGGGGTGCCTTACATGTAAGAAAAGGGAAGGTTTAGGCCTGACAAGTGGGTACACTTGTCAACTCGAAATTACAGTTAAAAACTGCACACACAGACACTGCAGTAGCAGGTCTGAGACCTGATTACAGAGCTACCTATGTGGCTGGCACAACCAGTGCTGCAGGCCCACTAGTGGCATTTGATTTACAGGCTCTGGGCACTTCTAGTGCACTGTTCTAGGGATTTACTAATAAATCAAATATGCCAATCATGGATAAACCAATTACATACACATTTTGTAAAGGAGCACTTGCACTTTAGCACTGCTTAGCAGTGGTAAAGTGCCCAGAGTAACAAAAATAGCAAAATCAGAGTCCAGCACACATCAACAACCAAACAGAGGCAAAATGTTAAGGGAGACCACGCCAAGGATGAAAAGTCTAACAATGAGACTGTGTTGATATCATTAAAACAGTAATTTCTGTGCTTTAAAGTGCAGAAGGTGGTCTACGCAGGTCGAAATCGGAGAGAGCGGCAGCCCGCTTGCAGCCACTGTCAACTGAAGGAGGACTTGCCCCTCCATTTTCTCGCTGATCTCCTGGATGCTTAAGCGCATGCCTGCCTACTGCCAAATGCATTGACACCTCACCTGCAGGCGGCTTCTCACACATTGCCAGCTCATACTTTGTTGCTGAGCTAGTGCCAGACACCACCTTTCGTCCCTGGCCCCTACTGGCACTACCTACCCTACCCTGCCCAGACCCGAGCGCTGCGATCTTTAAAAGCCAGCAGGGCTGGAGCCAGGGAAATCAGCTGAGTATCACTATTTGCTGAAGTATGTCAAGTGCTCAGCTGCAGCAAGTCAGTCTGCATTTCATCCCCAAATTGCTCTGTGTGTGTGAAGGACCCAACAATCTCGGCAGGCTTGAAACAAAGGAATAAGGCACTCTGGGGGTCATTAAAACCTCGGCGGTCTTTTAACAAGACTGCTGAGGGACCGCCGTGCAGAAGGCCGCCAGTAGTGGCGGTTTGCCACTTGGCGTATTATGACCGTTGGCTGCCCTCCGTCGTTTTTCCGACGGAGAGCCCCCAACAGCCATACTGGCGGGCGGCGGGGAAGTGGAGGTTGCTCCACCTCCACCGCCACGCCAACAGAACACCGCCAAGCGAATCACGTCCTGTGATTCGTCGCGGCGGTGTTCTGTTGGCGGTGTGGTGTCGGCGGAGCTGCCCCCATAGCTCCTGTCCCCTCCCGGCGGATCGACGGAACAGGTAAGTTGATCGTCCGTTAGGGGAGGGGGGTAGGGGGGTGCTGTGTGTTGTGTGGGTGCATGGGGGTGTGCGTCTGTGTATGTAGAGGGGGTGTGTGAGTGCGTGTATGCTTTTTGGGGTGTTGCGTGTTTTGGGAATGAGTGCGTGTATGTCTGTAGGTATGTCTGTATGGATGTGTGCGTGTATGTTTGAATGTGGGTGTGCGTGTCTGACTGTGTGTGGATGTTGCCATGTATGTCGGTGTGTGTGCGTGTATGTGTGTTGGTGGTGCCTGCGTGCATGTCGGGTGTGTATGTGTACGGTAATGTCGGGGTCGGGGTGGGGAGGGGGGTCCTGCCACTTTTGGGGGGTGGCAGGGGTGGTGGGGGGTGTAGGGGAGGGAGTCGGGGTGGGGGTGGGTGGCGGGGGAGACCCCTATCAGTGCCAGGGAATGAATTCCCTGGCACTGATAGTGCTTACCGCCATGGATTTCATGGCGGTTCCTACAGCTGGAAATCCACTGCTGTAAGCCAGGTCAAAATACCGGCGGCGGTATTGTGACGGTCGCCGGGCTGGAGACCCAGGTCTCCAGCCCAGTGGTCGTCTCCACCCTGGCGGGCAGAACGGAGAAGCGGCGGATGACCATGGCGGTAACCGCCATGGTCATAATACTCAAAAAAAGACCGCCAGCCTGTTGGCGGTCTTACCGCCGCTTTAACACCGTCGCCAGGGTTGTAATGACACCCTCTGTCTTCAGAAGGTCTGTCCCTGCATGTCGTGCCCTGAACATTCCACCAGTTACACCTGTATCTAAGTCAGCCGCACTGGTTTCCATGGAGAGTGACATGGTTATTTTCCCCAGCATGTCCCCCAATTCCTGCTCCAGAACTTAATAAAAGGTAAAACTGTTTCCAAGTCTGAGATGCTCTGACTTGTGCCACTAAGTGAAGCAAATATTTTACCGTAGGAAGACTTGAAAGACATAACTTTTTAGGGAGCACCACATAAAAGGTCAATGATATAATTATTATATGTGGACCGATTTGTTTTCAATTTCTGTGTTGATGTTGATTTAGCTGTGAAGCGAAACAATTGTGCTGTTTAACTTGAAAGATTTTCTTTGCAACTCACGTTCTCAATTTCTTTGGGTACGAATGCTAAATACCATATTTAGAAATGTATATGCAACAAACAAAAGTTAGAAATGTCATATTTTAATGGCTGATTTTTAAAACTCGTTCTTACAGGCAGTGAACATGTAGTATGCAAGGAACTCCAATAAGCCTCTCCTTATTCCAATTTTAACTCACCTTTAGGCAACCTTAGACTGTGTAAAATATGCAGTAGTGGCGAGACATTTTTTTTTAAATGGTGGGGCATAATACTTGTCTAAATTTCAATGAGTAAACACAGTGGGCAAGCCCAAATTCTGGCAAAGCTCAGTGGGATATCCCCCCCTCCCAAAAAAAGAAAATAAAAAAGGTAAAATAGGGTATTTTAAAGCTAATTTTAATTTATAAAACATCATAGGCTCTGAAAGGGCACTGATTAAATACTGAAGAACTCTATTTAAAAAAAAAAACTTTATTAACATTTTATCATGACAGTTCAAAACAACAACCACAGACATGAGAAGGTAACTAGTGCTTAATTTGTGCTTGTGGTTATTTTTGAGAGCCGCCACTTATTTTTCTGCCTCGAGCATTTACTGCGAGCAAAAAACGCATATGGGAAAGACAGAGAAAGAGAAAGCTGCAAGAGTGAACTGAAGGGGCAGGGAGTGGCTGGTAATGGAAATGGATAGAAGAGGTCCGAAATGGCTTCAGGATTACGCTGTCTCTGTATTCCGTGTTCACACATTTAATTGCACCAGCCGCAAGTTTAATAGGAGGACTTTGGGCAATGGAACTTTTTTATTTATAAATTAAGCACTGGAAATAACACAGTGATGATAATAGCTCTATGTAATGTAGAGGACGCCGACGACAGTGGGTGGTAAAGTGTTTGCAATATCATCAGGCATATTTGGGGAGAAAAAATAGCGGGGGATGGTCAGGAGGAGAGGAATAATGTCCAAGGCCAGTCATTATGGAGCACGGAGAGCCATTGGCTCATGCAGTCCGTGGCTATGGTGAAGAGTCTTGTGCTTTGAGTTTCAATTTTGCAAGTAATCTCAGAGAGGTTGCCAAATTTCTTTTGGCCACATGGTCGGGGCTTGAAGGGTAGCATAGAGTTCACTGGTAGTATCACAATGCACTAGGATGGGTGTTTACTTCACCAGTCGAGAGAGATGCCCAGGAAACCGGCAGACACTTTTCGTTACGTCTAGCACATATCCCTACAGGACTATTACTGTATTACTGGGCCCGGGACTATAGCCATGTCAATCATCAGGGCCAATCGGGAATGGATGTCACTCCAGATGGAGGCAATGTGGCTGCATGCCCATGTCTTGTGTATGAAATCTGCCCCATCTGTGCGCCATTTGGGAAACCTAAAGGATCTTGCAGGGTTCAGATGTGCTAAAGTGTTGGGAATGACATAAGCTCTACGTAGGAATTTGTAATGAATGAGTTTGTGGCGGTTAATAGGTGAAATCAGGTGTGTTTGGGACCATCTAGCATACCAGATTTGATTGTTAAAGGGTGCCCTAGTTCAGCCTCCCATGCATCCCTGAGTTTCCCATCAGGTGGGGGTAGAAGAGCTATGCAAGGACGGTACAGTTGAGAGACTAACCCTCTCCTGTCACTGTCAGTAACTACAAGTTTCAAGGGGGTAAACTCCTCTGGGGCTAGGGTGTAAGATGGCAAGTCAAGGAAGACAAATCCTCCAAAGAGTCTGACTGCCACCTTTTACATCCGAGGCCAAGAGACTGGTATGCAACGCCCCCCAGGGTTTTCCCATCAGCTCTGCCCTGTTCAATGTCTATATGGCTCCACTCACTAATATCATCAAATCTCAAGGAATCACCATAATTTCCTACACAAATGACAGTGGGCCCATCTTCTCACTGACAGACAAGATCCCCATCACCAGAATAAACTTCATCACCTGCATGATTATTGCAGTGCAATGGATGAAACCCAACAGCTTGAAATGTAACTCCGACAAGACTGAAGTACTTGTCTTTGGAAACAAGAACTCCCTGTGAGAGGACACTGGGTGGCCAAGAGAACTCGGACCGATTCCAAAAACCACCAACCACGTCAGAAACCTGAGGATCATCTAGATGACGAGCTCAACATGATGGCACAGGTCAACGCAGAAAGCTCCAAGTGCTTCCACATCCTACGAATGCTACAAAAAAATCTTCCAGTGGCTTCTGCAGAACATCAGACAAACCGCCACGCAAGCACTCATTGCAAGCCAACACGAGTAGGTGAAATGCACTGTATGCCGGAATCTCCAAAGAACTCCTGAGTCAGACTTCAGACAATCCAGAATGCTGCTGCAAGACTCAAACTCCCTCACCACACCTACACCCCACCTATGTGAGCTCACTGTCTGCCAATTTACAAACACAGCCAATTCAAACTCCTCACACACACCTACAAAGGCCTACACAACACGAGACCCACATATCTCAAAAGCCACCTACACTTTTACAACACATTAAGGGCCATATGTACGAAAGCTTTTCCCATAGACACAGAATGGGTAAAATCCTTTGGTACATCTGGCCCTAAGACACTTACACTCACCCTCGCACTCACTCGCAGACACCCATGCATTTAAAAACGCAGAACAGGAGGTCGCTCATTCTCATTCACAGCACTCAAAACATGAAACAATCTCCCACAATACATCAGAAACTCCTCCTCGCTACTTGAGTTTAATGGGGATCACATCCCTACAACCCTGCTCAAGTGCTTGGATACCCCTGCCAGTGTTTATTGCGCCATACAAATGATCCCATTTATTTAAAAAAGTTTAGTGGATGCCTATATAGGTCAATAATTACCTCCATTGTGCCAGTGTTTGAATTTTCGAATGGTTGTCTCCCAAATGCCACTGCCAACTCAATAATACTCAGAATTACATACAATTTGTCATAATTTTGCCACTGACTGCAACTATATGCAGATGGGTGATCCATATGTCAAAATTACTTCAAGTATGTCAAGGTCAGCATTTTGTCATCGTTCCCTGCCTCCCATGCACCATACACCATATATGAGTTTCCCTCCATAATGCCAAGAATAACCTCCAATACAATAGCATCAGCATTTTGCCACGGGCTTCCCATGTGCCAATAATTACTTAGCTGCCTGCATTTTTCTTTGGTGCCTCGTATCCATTATTAATCATTCTCTCTGTCGCTCTTCCTCATACTCGCTTGCACTTAGTTTTACTCACTCTCCAATTCTTAGTTTTACGTATTCTCAATTGCTCTCACACACTCATTCTAACTTAGTAACACTGTCACACATACACACATGCAACATTCCACAGGCTTTTTTCTATTACTTGACTTCAGCTGCCTGAACTGTTATGCTACAGCTGCCAGTACTGGGTAGAATCTCAAGGGAGTAGCACAGCATCTTCCAGCCTGGAGAACTGAAGCAGAATACTGAAAGTTTGAGTCTGCACAATGCTGTGTATGCTCCAGCTGTCAGTTTCCTTTCTTTTCAGCTTCTTCCATCTTGTTACAGCATTGTACAAGGAGTTGAGACTGGAAGTAAGAATTCAGTTTTTACAGCTGCAATCTGTCTAGTCTTAACCGATGTTACTGACCATACAAGCATTTAAATGCTTGATTAAGCACACTTTTCTCCAAATATTGCCCCCCGACACTAACCAGGCAACGATTTTGTGAAAGGGCGGTGGGCCACTTTTTTGGGGTGGTTTGGGCCTATTTTTGGTCCCAGAGCCGATCTGGTAGCAGCCTGCAGATAAGCATCTGAGCTGGTGATAATGACCAAGTAGATATTTTTTCTTTGTAGCGCATCCGTCAAGAATAGTGTGGATTGCTTGAGGTGGGTGAGCGTCCGTATGTACTTGGTGCCTTCGTGGTTACTGAACCATTACAGTCAGGCTGATTTTGGAGGTTTGGAGGTACCACAGAAGCCAGACTGGAGAAATGATATTAGGAGTAGCTGATGGCTTTCAATGATAACAGAATCAGGCTTTAAGCCTTCACATGGAATGAAAGAGGTCGGCAGTGAAAGAGGCAGACGGCGAGCCAGAGCGATATGGAGTAGTATGGCATCCGGGGTTGCTTGCTCAGCGTGCTCGAACAACCATGAATGTGCACGGCCAACGTTCAACCATAGAGGAATACTAATCTGTGGCATATGCCTGGAGGCTCGAAGGTGGAGGTGGTGGAGCCAAGGCTGTGCAGTACTTGTGTGCCTCTACAGCAGTCTGCCATTATGAACCCTGGTTAATCTATTCTATAAGTGGGGAAAGTTAAAGATATGTATGGGGAAATACTTATTACTGCTTTGGTATGGTGTTGCGCTGGAGGAGTGTTGCAAAGTAGCTTGTTTAAACTACTAAAAATAACACTTGGGGTAATTTGAGGAATTGCTGGCAAAACCTTTCTATCAAATTATGGCAAATAAGCTTGAAATGAATAATAGTAGCAAAAGTTTGATTAAACGAAGCAGAGGCCAGGGTTCCACCTTCTCAAATCTTGTAATATTACCAGTGGACTATATGGAAAGGCTGCCGAAAACCGTTATGTAAAAAGAATAGCTCTCTTAAGATAATGGTGGACCCTTCTTTATTTGCTGAATTCAACAACACTAAAACAGGCAAATTTGAGGAGGGAAATTTTGAATGCACAAGAGCTGATGATGAGAAGAATGATGCTGTGCCTAAATGGTTGGGACAATATAAAGAATCTGCAATTGGCAAAGAAGGAATGGTTTCTTACCTGTAACTCCAGTTCTCTCGTAGGGGTATTTCCATGATAGTCATAAGCACTGAATAGTTCCGCGCGCCTGCGGGGACCCCGGAGCACTGTTGTGTAGTATATTCTTAAGTGCAATCATCAGCTCCTTGACAAAAAAGGTCTGTGAAAAACACTTAAGAATAACAATGTGCAGCCTATGTGAACAGCTACACAGGCCAAATTGTTAGAAGGAAAAACAATTGTAGTGTAAATTCACGTTTAAACCTCTATTTATTCTATAAATACATAAATAAATACATTCTCATATTTTATTTACACCTCTCATGAGAATAAAACAATGTAGGGCAGTGTAGCCCATAGGCTGCCATTATACAGAATGAAAATAGAGCTGTGCCTTTAAGAAAGTAAAGTCTTCCTGTTTCCCATCATGCACAGCAAAAGGCAGTTGCCTCAGTTCTTTATTGGAGGCTATTAACCTGACATGAAGAAAAACAAAACATTTGTTGGAGTACCAACCTCCATAATATTCATGTTCTATGTCAACTCCACCGGGGAGGAGGGAGGGTTGCTTATGACTATCATGGAAATACCCCTACGAGAGAACTGGAGTTACAGGTAAGAAACCATTCCTTCTCTCGTAGGGGATTTCCATGTATAGTCATAAGCACTGAATAGAGTAGCAAGCCCATCCCCATAACCGCGGTGGAGTAGATATAAGAATACTGAGAAAAACATGAATCATGCAAACAAATTCTTGAGCAAAGCCTGTCCAACCTGAGCATCTGCCCTAGCGTCTGTATCAAGGCAGTAATGCTTAGTAAAGGTATGGACCGACCTCCAAGTGGCAGCCTTGCATATTTCTGCCAAAGGGACATTTCTCATCAAGGCTACAGTAGCTGCTTTCCCTCTGGTAGAGTGGGCTTTTGGCCTACCACCAAGGGATTTGTTTGCTAACTGATAACATAACATTATACATGAAACAATCCACCTGGATAACGATTGTTTAGATGTGCCCAAACCTGTTCTGATTGGGCCATAGTTAATAAAAAGCTGTTGTGATTTTCGAAAGCTTTTTGTCCTGTCCAAGTAAAATTTCAAGACTCTCTTTACATCCAGAGAGTGCAGAGTTCTCTCAGCAGGAGTAGCTGGATTCTGAAAGAAAGTCGGTAATGAAATTGTTTGGTTCACATGGAAGTCGGAGACTACCTTAGGTAAAAATTTTGGATGAGTTCTCATTACCACTTTCGCAGAATGAAAAACCGTGTAGGGTTCCTGAGCGCAAAGGGCCTGGATTTCGCTGACCCTACGCGCTGAAGTGATTGCCACCAGAAAAGCAGCTTTCCATGTGAGATGCTGCAGCGATGCCTTATGTATCGGCTCGAATGGCGGCAGCATCAGACGTGATAAGACAACGTTCAGTTCCCATGGAGGAGAAGGCTTTCTAATGGGAGGAAAAACCTTCTTTAAACCTTCTAGGAAATCCTTAATAATCGGAATCCGAAAAAAGGAAGTTTGTGAAGGACTCTTTCTGTATGCCGTTATCGCCGCCAAGTGAACTTTTATTGACGACAGTTGTAAGCCTGATTTTGCCAAACTTAACAAGTATGGCAGGATAGATTGTTCTCCACAGAAACCGGGTCAATGTTGTTGTGTAAACACCAAATGCAGAATCTCTTCCACTTGCTTGCATAGGCTGATCGTGTGGAAGGGCGCTTTGCTTCCTTCAGAATTTCCATCCAGTCCTGAGGTAGGTTCAAGTGTCCATATTGCACTAGCTCAGGAGCCATGCTGCCAAACTCAACGATGAGGGGTTGGGATGAGATATCTGCCCTCTGAACTTCGTGAGAAGGTCCGGACGATATGGTAGCCTGATGTGTGGTTTGAGTGACCGGTGAAGAAGGTCTGGGAACCACCACTGGCGTGGCCACTCCGGAGCAATTAGGATCATTTTGGTCTGAGCATTGGACAGCTTCTGGAGGACCGCCGGAATCAGGGGAAGCGGTGAAAAGGCGTAAAGAAATGCTCCTGACCAGCTTATCCACAGGGCATTCCCCAGTGTCCCTGGATGGTAATATCTGGAGGCGAAGTTTTGGCATTTTTTGTTTTCTGGGGTTGCGAATAGGTCTGTAGAGAGGGTACCCCAGAGTGCGAAAATGGAATGAATGACGTCGTCGTGTAGTACCCATTTGTGGTTCTCGTCCATTACCCGACTGAGGGCATCCGCTTGAACATTCTGGATGCCGGGCAGGTGAGTTGCCACTAGCGACAGGTTCCTGGCTAGAAGCCAATGCCAGATTGTCTGAGCCTCTCTGGATAAAATTCTGGACCTGGTGCCTCCTTGTTTGTTCACGTAGTACATAGTGGCCACGTTGTCTGTCTGGAGAAGGAGAGTTTCCGTTCTCAGAGAGGGAAGGAAGGCTTTGAGCGCAAGGTGGACTGCGCGAAGTTCCAGCAGGTTGATGTGATAGAGACTCTCTCTCTGTGACCACTCGCCTTGGACTCGAAGATGTTCCATGTGCGCCCCCCCATCCGAGCAGTGACGCATCTGTTACAATGGTTTGAGATGGAGGCCGTTGTTGGAACGGAATCCCCACCAAGAGATTGCTGGGTAAACACCACCACTTGAGGGATTGTAGGGTGTGAGGAGAAAGAAGGACTTTGATCTCCCAATCGTCCCTCAGTTGACACCACTGATCCTCCAGATTTTCCTGCAATGGTCTCATATGGAGGCGAGCATTGGGAACCAGATGGATACAAGACGCCATCGAGCCCAGTAGAGAAGCTATTATTCTTGCAGTGGCTTGAGGTCTTTCCTGCAGTTGTTTGCACTTTTGGAGAATCGATAACCGTCGTTCCTCCGAAGGAAACACCTTTCCTAGCCTGGTATCTACAATGGCCCCTAAGTAATGCAACCTCTGAACAGGTGTTGCTGTAGATTTCAGGAGATTGACTTGAAGACCAAGTTTTTGCAGCAGTTGTAGAGTCCATTCGAAATGTTGCTGTGCCTCGAGACAACTGGAGGCCTTTATGAGCCAATCGTCTAGATAGGGGTAGACGAATATTCGCTGTTTCCTCAAGTGGGCGGCTACTACCGCCATGCATTTGGAAAAAGTTCTTGGCGCTGATTTTAGGCCAAAAGGTAGAACTGCAAATTGGTAATGGCGTTTTCCGACGGTGAACCTTAGGAATTTTCGATGTTTCTTGGTTACTGGGATATGAAAGTAAGCGTCGCAAAGATCTATCGCACATAGCCAGTCGCCCTGACGTAGATGTGGGTAAATTTGGTGTAAGGCTAACATCCTGAATTTTTCTTTGCGAATCCATTTGTTTGCTGTCCTCAGATCTAAGATGGGACGAAACTCTTGTTTGTCTTTTTTCGGTACAAGGAAATATCTCGAATAAATCCCCTTCCCTTGTTGGCTGATGGGAACGGGTTCTATGGCTCTTTTTTGCAATAGGATATTGACCTCTAACTGTAGAGCTTCGAGATGGTGGTTGGCTGTTTTGGGTGGAACAGATGGTGGAGAACTGGTGAATCTGAGAGCGTAACCATGTCTCACAATATTCAATACCCAGGCGTCTGTTGTGATGCGTAGCCACTCGTCCAGATGATTTGAGATACTTCCCCCTACCGGAGTGGATAACGGAGGAGGGGGAAGCAAAGATTCAGGGCTTAGACGTGGGAGCCTGTCGAGTTGCCTGAGTTTGAGGTGTTGAGCGACCCCTTGTCGACCTTCGCTGAGTAGAGAAACCCCTTTGATGCTGCTGTTGTTGCTGCTGCTGGGGGCGCGAAGACATCCAGTGTGGCGACTGATACCGGTGGGTGAAAAGTCGTCGTTGATATGGCCGGAAAACCTTTCTTTGTTCTTTCGGTCTTTCCATGCCTACCGCTTTCAGGGTATCTAGTTCAGCCTTCATTCTAGCCATCTCGTCATCGGCATGAGAACCGAACAAGGTGGAGCCCGAGAAAGGCAGGTTGTGTATTCTCTGCTGCGCTTCAGGTTTGAGTGATGTAAGTCTCAACCATGCATGCCTTCTGAGCGCTATCCCGTGTGCATAATTGTGTGCGGATAGCACCGAAGAGTCAGCTGCAGCACTTATAATTTGGTTAGAAACCATGGCTCCCTCACCCACGACCTCCAGGAAATCTTCCCTTTTATCCTTAGGAAGATGTTCCGCAAACTGCATTAAAGAGTCCCAGAGGGCACGGTCGTACCGCCCTAATAACGCAGTAACGCTGGCTGCCTTCATCGTGACGGCTGCAGTAGAACATACTTTTCGTCCTGCAGCATCTATCTTTCTGCTCTCTTTATCTGGAGGCGAAGAAGAAGATGGTGAGGTTGAATGCAGTTTCTTTGCCGCTACTATGACCACCGAATCAGGTACTGGGTCCGACCTCAAGAATAGAGGATCTTGTTCTGGTGGACGATATTTTTTAATAAGTCTGGAAGGAGCAGACTTTGTTGCGGCCGGTGCAAGGAAAATATCCATTGCTGGTTCAAGGAGACCTGGAACCAGTGGAAGCAAAGGTCTGGAAGATGTCCTGTGATGCAAGGTCTCGAAGATCACTGACGTCGATGGGGCAGGTACCGCCAGCGGGATATTCAGCTTGGTCGCCCCTCGTACTAAGACCTCCTGGAACGTATTCACATCATCTATGGGGGACACTCTCGGGGACGGTGAGTCCGATAGGGTTGGAGAGTAGTCCCGTGTAGACGAAGAAGAACGCCTGTGATGTGAATGCTGAGATCTTTGTGAGTCATGACGGTGCCGAGAGGAAGAAGAGCGTCTAGAGGAATGTCCCGAACGTCTTACAGACCGCGTTGGAGTCCTCAAAACAGACTCTGAAGGCGGAGCCGGAAGAGGCGCCGAAGGTGTTACCGGCGTCTGTGGCAATGGTGATTGTCGAGGAGAGAGTTGTGGAGACGCTGGAAGGAGGATGAGTGAAGCCGAGGATTCTGAGGTTGTATAAACCCTTCTAGGTCTTTTTGATTGTCTCAACGTCGACACACTCCTCGACGTCGAAGTACGGTGACGGCGAGTGCCCTTCGCCGTGGATTCTTCTCGCCGTTGAGAATCTCTCGACGACGACCCTCGACGTCGCCGTGATGACGGTGAACGCCTACGACGTCGAGCACCCCTCGACGTTGATCGCTCTCGCAGTGCCGACGGCGAGCCGGATTCAGATCTCCTCGACGTGGAACGTCCTCGCCGTGTCGACGGCGACCCAGATCTCGACGGCGAAAGTCCACGCCGTCTCGACGGCGAAATCGTCGTCGACGGCGAGCGATGTCTCTTTCTCGCCGGCGAACCACTCCTCGACGGCGAGCATGTTGGCGCCGTTCCTTGCCTCGACGTCGACGCCCTCGACGTCGTCGGAGACCTGTGCCGTTTTTGAGCCGGTCTGGTCGGAGTTATAGAGGCACCAGTGTGAGCCCTGGTAGAAGACTGACCTTCTCCTCGCTCTGTGGTAGAATGACCACTTTTCCTCCTGTCCTCTTTCGCCTGGAGTCGGATCTTCTCCCTGTCACGAAGGGTCCTTCTGGAGAAGGTTTTGCAGATGTCACACGACTCCGGTTTGTGGCTGGATGGAAGGCAAATTATGCAGACCCGATGTGGATCTGTTTTGGCCTTTTTTCTGCCACAAGAAGGACATTTGTCAAACAGTGAAGGCATTTCTGAAGTAGAAAAACCTCAAAATTCTGTCAGAATCTAACAGAAAAAAGTTGAAAATGATCACTCAATGTTAAAAACGTCGAGTGAAAATGAAATTCAAAAGATTTTAAATGAATTTCTGTCACAAAAGGATTTTGTGAGGTAGAGCTCAATGCTTCAGGGTCCTGTCAGAAAGGAGGCGGAAAAAAAAACTGAGGCAACTGCCTTTTGCTGTGCATGATGGGAAACAGGAAGACTTTACTTTCTTAAAGGCACAGCTCTATTTTCATTCTGTATAATGGCAGCCTATGGGCTACACTGCCCTACATTGTTTTATTCTCATGAGAGGTGTAAATAAAATATGAGAATGTATTTATTTATGTATTTATAGAATAAATAGAGGTTTAAACGTGAATTTACACTACAATTGTTTTTCCTTCTAACAATTTGGCCTGTGTAGCTGTTCACATAGGCTGCACATTGTTATTCTTAAGTGTTTTTCACAGACCTTTTTTGTCAAGGAGCTGATGATTGCACTTAAGAATATACTACACAACAGTGCTCCGGGGTCCCCGCAGGCGCGCAGAACTATTCAGTGCTTATGACTATACATGGAAATCCCCTACGAGAGAAAGTAGCAAAATGATTTTGCAATGGAGTCCTTGCATAAGTGCAGAAGCAAGAAGTAGAGACTGGAGATAGAAGGGGCTAATTTGACAGGATTAAGATTGGGTGAGGCTGACCCGGCAACATAACTGGCAGATCTTTTCCTAACAACCTGTGCATGCTACATACAAAGGAGTCATACTTGTATGTTAAACAGGACTACACTAATATTTGAAAGTGTGATAATAGCTGATACAGTGGGCAAGATTGTCATGTTATTTAAACAACAGGCTGACAGTAGTTCTGACAAAAAGAACTCAAATGCAGAAAAGAGAAAATGTTCTTCTATTTTGTTGATTACTAAGTTATATGCACTAAACAACATTGCAAGGTTGTTCAGCCAGGAATATAGCTAAGGGGAAGGAAGCATGCCTTGCTGCAATTGCCTGTTTTTCGGATATGTCTCTAACTGAAACATTGTTCATGCAGCAATATAGATGTAAAAAGCTGTATACAGCCCCTTCTCTGCCTCCTCCCTCTATAGAGGATCACTGAGGAGTAAGGAGTAAAAAGACCAAACAATCAGGGAGAAGCAGAAACTAAGGGCCTCATTACGAGTGTGGCTGTCTACAGACCGCCACACTACAACCCTGGTTGTCAGACTGCCAGGAATCCATGATCCTGGCAGCCTGGCGGAGCAGAGATCTTAATCCGCCAAGGCAGCACTGCATGCAGCGCTGGTCTGTGGATTACGTTCTTGTTCTCCACCAGCCTTTTCATGGCGATAACACCGTCATGAAAAGGCTGGCAGAGAACAGGTGCAGGGGTCCCCCTGCCCAGCACCCTCGCAACGTTCACTGTCTGCAGTGAACCCTGTGGGCTACAGTATTGCCGCCAGCTCCGGCTATGAGCCGGGTACAATGCTGCAGCCTGTTTCCCACTAGGCCGGCAGGTTGAAAATAGGGTTTCCGTCTGTCGACCTAGCGGGAAAGTCTTAATAACTCAGGCGGGGTGGTCGCCATGAAAGTTGAGGCCACCCTGTCAGGAGTTTGGCGGACGGGTATTCCCGTCCGCTAAACTCGTAATGAGGGGCTACGTTTAAATCAAGATGAACCTAACTCACTATAGAAAAGAGTGAGAGACACTTGCATGTTTTCCTTTTCTCCTGAGGGCGGGGGAGGGGGCAATAAGCAAATACCTCTTGAGCATAAGGAAATCTCTCCTTGTGTGCTCCACAATCAGAGGAGTTCACAACAATGGTGACTAACAATGGTTCTGTACATCGTACTAGTGATAGCATAGAGATAAGCCCAACCACATCTAAGGGAAATTATGACCTAGGAACAAATGAGGGGTAATGGAAGAAGAGGAAAATTATTAAGTATCAGATTATAGTAGAAGGCAAAGAGAAAAACAGGTTGATTAAATTTAGTATAAGTTGTTAGCAAGCAATGGAGAAAGAGAAGGGTGCTCACAGAAAGAAACGATTAGCTAAATACACTAAATAGACTGAAGCTCGCAATCAGAAGTCAAGGAAACATGATCATGCGATTAGCAAAGACACATATGTTCTACAGGATAGGTCTAGGGTTTGGCCCCTGTACCAGGCAGTCCATAGAATGGATGACTTGGCTAAACATTCAATGATGGTGGCAATGGGGGAGAAATCAAAAATGTTAGTTAAGACAGGAGCAAATCCAAGGGCATTAATAGGACATTCACAGGAGCAGAATGAAAATTCAGCGAAAGTTCTCCTCAGGAATATTTTTAAGGAAGTGAAAGAAATCAAGTCAACTCAGTTGGAATATATAACAAATGTGGAGAAAGGAAAGAGAAGGTTGCTGAGGCGTCTGAGGTCGGGAATATTGGAGAGACGCTAGAAACTAGAATGAAACAAATTGAGAAACTGAAATTTCAGGTCTTGATTTCGGTCAAGAGCTCGCACTCCCACGTCCGCAGCTGCACCCTGCTGTGTCCGTGTCCCTGACCCCACCCACACTGCTGCTAGCGTGTTCGAGGCCCTCCTCCACCCGCAGGCATCCCCTGCGCCTCATCCCTGGTGTCTAGTGGGCTTCTGGTAAGCGTTGCTAGACTCGTGTGCATTGTGCCGTTTTCACTGTATTTGTGACTGTATTCTGTATTCTGTGCCTTGCTTTTTTGTGCTTTTTTGCTTCCATTTGCGCTTTTTTAGACTTTTGTAACCCCTTTTCGCCCCTTGTGCGCTCCCCCTAGCCTCTTTCCCTGCCGCTGCCTCCCTGCGGCCCGCCCCCTCGCACCCCTATTCGCCGCTCCCTCCCGCCTCCCAGCTGCTCCTCCCTCCCCCTCCCTTCTTAATGGCTGGCGCTGCGCGTCGAGGATGAGCGACCTCTGACCTGATTTCGGTCAAGAGCTCGCACTCCCACGTCCGCAGCTCCACCCTGCTGTGTTCGTGTCCCTGACCCCCGCCCACGCTGCTGCTAGCGTGTTCGAGGCCCTCCTCCACCCGCAGGCATCCCCTGCGCCTCATCCCTGGTGTCTAGTGAGCTTTTGGTAAGCGTCGCTAGACTCGTGTGCATTGTGCCGTTTTCACCGTATTTGTGACTGTATTCTGTGCCTTGCTTTTTTGTGCTTTTTTGCTTCCATTTGCGCTTTTTTAGACTTTTGTAACCGCTTTTCGCCCCTTGTGCGCTCCCCCTAGCCGCTTTCCCTGCCGCTGCCTCCCTGCGGCCCGCCCCCCTCATGCCCCCATTCGCCGCTCCCTCCCGTCTCCCAGCTGCTCCTCCCTCCCCCCTCCCTTCTTAATGGCTGGCGCCAATACAATACAAGCCAATACAAGCTAATTTCACTGCGGAGACTATGGCTGTGCTACAAAGAAAATTAGAGTGCAGATTAATAAATTAATTTTTCTAACTCACGTTTGGGAATAACTAGATAAATGGTTCAACCATATTTTAATATTTAATAAAAGCCAAGTGATTTGTGAAGTAAGATTTCTCATAAATATTTAGGAAAAGTAACTTTTAGAAAGTTACCTTTTCTCCAACTGAAGCTTCCAGAGGCTAACTTACATTAGCCTGCCAGCAGCTGCTCTGCCAGTGCTTGATGTTAATGAAGTGTGACCACTGCTCCCAAAGCAGAGACAATAGCTTTGTCCTGGTGGTTTAGGGCTGTTAATCAGATCAGCAGAGGGTGAGTTATGCAACATTTGTCCATGAAGAGCAGTTAGAAGGGTTTATGATTTTGATTTACTCAAGCATCAAGAGTGACACCTGGTCAATCACAGTTAAGCATAAGGGGAAGCCCGAGGACGGGAAGCCTTTAAACTCTAGGGCCTCTGTAGCCAAGTGTGCACCAGCCTAGTTGGAGGGGCAGCTGGCCCTAGAATCAGTTTGGTGTAGTTAAGTAAGAGGGGACTGCTCATTTCCCGAAACACAACCCTGCCTGGCCCACAGGTTCCCTTCAGGGTCTGAAAGCCTATGTCATCTTGACAATGGACTTTCATTAGAATAGTGCATTGCTTGCAAGAGACAAACAGAATGTGCCTAGTGAAACTTTTAAAGCTGGCACCTCACCCGTAGCTCCATAGAACACTTTTTGTACCAGAAGAGAATTGAGCCTGCTGCCTGAAACATCTGCGGAGACCTGAAGGGCTGTACCTGCTCCCACTTGTACCAAGAACATAGGAGTGGTTTCCAAGGGTCAGCTTGCTGAACTCCTGTATGGTTAAAGGAGTATCAAAAGCTTCAAAAGATTTTTTCCATGGAGTGACCAGCTGCAAGTGGACGAGCACTGGACCTTGCTGGTGGCCTCTGCTGGACTGAGTCCTGACCCAAATATGTTGTCTGCGAGGTTTCGGGAACCTTAATGGTGCCCAGAGGGATGTATTCTGAAATTTCTGGAACTTTTGGACTTCCAGACCTCCAGAGGACCAGGAGACAAATACCCAAGTCAATCTGCCCCATGATTGACCTTGTTGGTCAAGAAAATCCTGTTCATCCTGTTCAGAGCTTTCAGCTGCCTGGAAACCCTCGTGGGTAGCCTATCCAACTTTGGTGCAGCCTTCCTGGAAACAGTCTGTTGCCTTGCCCCACTGGAGGAATTTCATCTTCAAAACAGAGACCGAAGGTAGAAATTTTGGCAGGAGGAGTACACCAAAGTATCCGGCAGATGAGAGGAACTCCCTGGGCACAGAATGTAACTTTTCGCGCTCAAAGCTTTTCCTGCCAAAATCAACAGCTTCAGTGGGACCTCACTCAATGCCGATCTGCCTTCGAAGTGAATTTGCTGGATACAGCATGTTGCCATGCCTGCGGGAGGATTATGACTTCCATTTCAGAGATTAAAGGTCTAATGTATAAATTGACGAGTGGACGTTTCTCTGTCTGGGAGATGGCGTATATCACTCCGTCTCTCTGACGAAGGTGCCGCACATCAAATTTAAAAATGACTACCAAGTTGGTGATCATTTTTAAAGCATTGGCAAGAAACGCTATCACAGCAGTTCCTGCTAATGCTTTTTTGCAGTTTGGTGCATGGCTTTGCAACATGACACAGCCTTGTACTAAACTGTTGTCTTATTTATTTTCAAAAAGAAAATCACAAAGCAGGATTTTCTTTTTGAAAATAAAAAATAAAATGCTTCCTTTGTCAAGGGAGTCGTCTCTTATGGCGAGGGAAACATTTAGCAGTTTTCACTTTCCCTTACCACAAGGGCTTTCCTGGCGGTGATTGGCAGTGAAAACTAACCTCTAATTCTGCCCGTCTAATTCAGGTGAGTGAAATTAGTGGTCTGCCTCCAACAGCTCTTCCTCCGTCGTAGGGGTTTAATCACTGTGGAGATGGCGTAGTCTCTGCTGTGATTAAACCCGAAGGCTGCTGCCATTTAAAATTGGTGGGTGGCCATTAGCTTGTCAGTATGTGTACTCTGTCACCGTTGCAATGGAGTATACTTACTGCCAAGTTATAAATCAAACCCTAAACCAGAAGTAACAAACCTGCTTGTTGGACTTGACCTAAGCTCCATCATGGTCACCATGAAATCGCGCCAATATCCCGGTTAACTGAGAAGAGTGATTACTGATTGACATTTAACTTTTGTTGTAACTTTTTGCCTTAAATCTTTAAATATTAATCTCTCTTTGTCCCCTTATTTGGTCATTTTTGTGTCATTGTGTTTAATACATTTTTCTCTATTATTCATAAATTTGAGTATAATTCTATTGCGCTGTGGTTCTGTCTTTTTACCTGTTTTAGTACTTCTAAATACTTCATACATTTTCTCCAAGTTAAGACTATCACCTCTGTTGCACAGGTACTAGGGTTTGAGCTTGGGCTTAAATTACTGAAACGTTTGTCTGGCCCTAAGAGGTTAGTGACTTTATTACTGCTGGTGGATGTAGGAAGCTGGCTCTCAATATAGTGCACTAAAATGAAGTACACTGTGCAGATAGTCTGGTGAATACCCAAAGACTTGCAGAGGCAGAAATAGATAGGTCTAGTGGTCTTTCTGTGGTAGTGTGGTCAAGCAGTTAGGCTTATCAAGGAGTCGTGTTAAGCATTTGTTGTACTCACAGAGGCAATAAATGAGACACACACTTAAAGAATAAATCAGAGACCAATTTAGCAAAATAACAGTTGCTTTTATATATGCTTTGAACCAAAGAACTTCATTATAAGGTAAGCAGTTTTTAAAATTAAAAATACTTTTCATTTTCAGAAATCGACAGTGCAATTTTCAGAGCCTTTTAACGTCAACCTATGGGAGGTAAACAAGAATGCAGTTTTGAAGGTAAGTACACAACTTGCGAATCCAGTTTTTGGGGCTTTAGGTCAACACTAGGCTAGGTTTCGCAAATAAGCACCAATAGTGCACCCCCATCAGCACAGGGGTGACTGGGTACAGAGGTTGAATTAGGAGTCGGGTGCCCAATGTTATCTAATGGAGACTGGAGGTACATTAAGATGTTGTGCTCACAGGTAAATAAAAGCTGTTGGTCTTCTGCGGTTGAGGTAAGCACAAGGGGAGGGTGCGGGGGGGTTAGGGGGCACAAGGCAGCTCCAAACTTAGACCCTCAGCAGCACAGGGGCGGCCGGGTGCAGAGTGCCAACACAGCGTCGGGTGCCCAAAGTTAACCAATGGAGACAGGGGCAACCGATGAAGCCCTGCTCACAGGTGAGTAGAGTGAGGTCAGGAGTCGATCTCCTGGAGTTGAGTTTTGTACAAGGGGGGCCACAAGGTAGCACCAAACTTCCACACAAGACCGCCTGAGTGCAAAGTGCCAACACAGCGTTGGGCGCCCAGTGTTATCAAATGGGGGAGAATCAGTTTCAGAAAAAAGCTGCAGGTTCTGGCCAGTAAGCCAGGCGAGGACGGCCCCCAGCTGCCCAGGTAAGTAGGGATGCCAGGGGCTGTAGGGACACAAATGGTCCAGCTCTCCAGGGCCCAGGGGCTCTAGATGCAGGGGTGTCTTTTGGCGTCCGAAACAGCTTGTCAGGAAGGTCTCGGTCATTGGAAGTCCTCAGATTGAGGCTGCAGGCATCGCTGTGGAGTCAGGCACGGGTCAGCCCACAGTGGACTCTTGTTCAGAAGCGATGGGAATCTACACAGAAACGGTAGGCCACTCGGACTCAGGCACTGGGCATCAGATGCAGAGGTGCATCCAGAGGCTGTTCCGTGGTTCCTCAGGCAGACTTCTTCTTCTGAGTTGGTTTCTCTTGGACAGGTCCGCTGTCCACAGGAATTCTTGGTTTTTATTGGAGGCAGAAAGTCCTCCCACGGCTCTAGAGGTTGCTGGGCTGCAGGACAAGTCGTGTTCTGGTGCAGGTTCTTCCAGGACTGCAGACAGGCTGGTAGGTTTGGGGCCAAGTCAGTTGGTGTGTTCAGGCTTCTCTGCTGGTGCAATTTCTGTGGTGTTCAGCTCTTCTTAGGTCAACAGGAATCTGAGTTCTAGGGTTCAGAGGTGCCACTTAATACTGAATTTAGGGGTGTTACAGAGAGTGCCAGGTGGTAGACAATGGGCTACTCACCTTTAGGGTGACTAAACCCTTTCTATGACCACTTCCTTTGGGAAGTGGGCATAGACCTAACCCTACTGGCCTAATTCCATCCACACAAGATGGAGGAATTTGAAAGGTAGTGCCTACTTCAGCTCCTCCAACTTAGGGAGGGACTGACATGAAGTGGGCACTCCTAATTTAACTCATTTTCCCACCAGTTCTGCAGCCAAAAGTGGGGTCAGGAACTGGGGGTCAGCCTGCTCTACCATTTGAAAAGGTCTGGGTTGCATTACAAAGGTGGCAAGGCCTATAAAGCTCCCCACCATGGAATGTCCAACCTGCTTGGGAAAGGAGGTCACACCTCTGCCCAGAGCAGGCCTTTGCTCTGAGCCTCCCAGAGCACTGGCTCTCACCTCAGGGAGCCAGAACTCTGTCTCATGTGAATGCACATATTTTGACAGGCAGTGCCCACGCTAGGAGTTGGTAGGTTTTCAGAGAGCACCTTTAAGGTGCCCTCTGAATGAATGTATTAATAAATCCATCACTGGATTCTGTGAGGGGCTGTTAATACAAGATGTTTGATATTAAACATCCCTATCTTTGGTGAAACTATCACGTAGCTGGGGAACTGGTAATGACCAGGGTCCAGCACACGTACCTAAAATGGCTTCCCAGTTCACTTACTATGTCTGAGAATCGACAAAGACATAGTAGGGATGTATTTGCTCAGGCAGGTATGCCCTCACATGTAATATAGTGCACCCTGCCTTAAGGGCTAGAAGGCCTTCTGGAGGAGTGACTTACATATATTGCATGCAATGCAACGGGGACTGGGCACATGGGCTGAGGGCCATTATCATGTTTTCATTTTATCTCTACACCAAGACATGGAGTCTGCAATGGCAGCACTGTGTGCAGTTGGTAAGAGGGTCCTTGAGGGTGGCACAGTCTATGCTGCAGCCCTCAGGGCCCTTCCTTAGTGTCCCATGACCTAGGTACCAAGGGAACCATTTCCTATGGACTTAAAATGGCAACTAAAGGGTTTGCCAATTGGAGAAAACAACTGTGCAATTGTGGGGAAAGAGATCTGTCACTCAAGACCAGTTTAGTAGGGACCCAGTGCACTTTCGGTCAAAACTGCACCAGAAACCAGGCAAAAAGTGAAGGGGTGACAATGTCAAAAAAGCCACTTTCTTACAGTGGAATACAATCCACCCCAATTATTAATCCACTTTCTTACAACAGCTTCTCATTTCATGTGAAATAAGTGGCATATTCTCTATCTTCACAATTCCCGTTTCTGTCCTCTCTGAAATTTTGAGGCACTTATTATTTCCTGGACTTTAAGGTCATGGAATATTATCCCCCATCTGAGAAAAAGTATTATTGAGCCCCTGGAGAGAAGTCTCAGCAGAAAGGCCACAAATTAAAAAGACAAATCATCTGAATGAGTAAATTCAGTTAAATGAAACCCTGCACTGTATGTAAACATGTTAGTGCGAAATAATGGGAGGGAAACAGTTAAGACAATAATTTGAAAACTATAAAACGAGACGCCGAAAAACTGCAGTACAAAAACAGACTACTGCTTTTCACATTTCTTGCAATGTTATTGTGTTCTGTTAAAAATGTTTCTCTGGCACATTCACTGCTCATTAGCCTTTGACTAGCATCTGAAGTCAGCACGGATGTCTGTTCTGAAGCAGGTTAAAGTTATATCACATCGCTGCCAGACCTAGGGTAGGTCGCTTCCCCGCCGCTGAAGCTTCACCTGCCCAGGCCCCTGCCACCTCTTGTAGGCCGTAGGTGCTCCTTTGCGCTCTCTCTTGTCTATTTCCTCGTTTTCTCCTCTCCTCTTGGCTCTCCCCTCGTGTACTTCTTTGCGCTCTCTCTTGTCTATCACTCCGTTTTCTCCTCTCCTCTTGGCTCTCTCCTCGTGTACTTCTCTGCGCTCTCTCTTGTCTATTACTCCGTTTCTCCTCTCCTCTTGGCTCTCCCCTTGTGAACTTCTTTGCGCTCTCTCTTGTCTATTACTCCGTTTTCTCCTCTCCTCTTGGCTCTCCCCTCGTGAATTTCCCCCTCTACATTCTGCCACTGCGCTTTCTACTCCTGGGTATCTCGCCCCTCTATTTTCCACTGCACTTTTCCCCCTCTGACTCTTTCTACTTGTTGCTTTTTCCTGCCATCCTCGCCTTTCTACAGTGAATTTCCTCTTTTTTTCCCACTTTTTCCCGCCTCCCCGCTTTCTGCTTTCCCGCCACTGCCACCCGTGCGGCCATGCCCCCCCTGCTCCCATTCGTCGCCCTCCCTCCCGCCTCCCAGCTGACCCCTCCTCCCCCCCTTCCCTCTTAAGGCGGCCGCTGCGCGGCAGAGACAGCAACCCTTGACCCTAGGGTAGGTCGCTTCCCCGCTGCTGCAGCTCCACCTGCCCAGGCCCCTGCCACCTCTTGTAGGCCGTAGGTGCTCCTTTGCGCTCTCTCTTGTCTATTTCCTCATTTTCTCCTCTCCTCTTGGCTCTCCCCTCGTGTACTTCTTTGCGCTCTCTCTTGTCTATCACTCCGCTTTCTCCTCTCCTCTTGGCTCTCCCCTCGTGTACTTCTTTGCGCTCTCTCTTGTCTATTACTCTGTTTCCCCTCTCCTCTTGGCTCTCCCCTCGTGAACTTCTTTGCGCTCTCTCTTGTCTATTACTCCGTTTTCTCCTCTCCTCTTTGCTCTCCCCTCGTGAATTTCCCCCTCTACACTCTGCCACTGCGCTTTCTACTCCTGGGTATATCGCCCCTCTATTTTCCACTCCGCTTTTTCCCCCTCTGACTCTTTCTACTTTTTGCTTTTTCCTGCCATCCTCGCCTTTCTACAGTGAATTTCCTCTTTTTTTCCCACTTTTTCTCTCTTTTTCCCACCTCCCCGCTCTCTGCTTTCCCGCCACTGCCACCAGTGCGGCCCGCTCGCCCTGCTCCCATTCGTCGCGCACCCTCCCGCCTCCCAGCTGACCCCTCCTCCCCCCCTTCCCTCTTATGGCGGCCGCTGCACGGCCGAAGGCGCGCCAAAGGCAAGCCCGTCTGCGCCCGTCCGCGCCTCGCCCGTGCCCAGCGCCAGAGCCCCTGGACCCCAGCGCTCCCAAAACCCCCAGCACAGCTACGACGCCGCCTCCCTCCACGGACTCAACCCGGGACGTACTACCACCTGCTACCAAGCCAGCCCGAAACGCACACATGGACCCTTCGCCTGTCAAACCTGCAAGCATACCTTCCACCGCGACTGCAATCCGTCCACCAGCCCACGCTCCAACAACCACCTCAAGTGCATCCTCATCAATGCACGCTCCGTCCACAAGCACGCCATTGAACTATGGGACCTCCTGGACTCTACCGCACCAGACGTCGCCTTCATCACTGAGACCTGGATGAACACTTCATCGGCCCCCGACATCGCCCTAGCCATCCCCGACGGCTACAAGATCACCAGGAAAGACCGCACCAACCAAGTCGGAGGAGGAATCGCCATCATATACAAGAGCTCCATCAGCATCACTACCTCCACCGAAGACACCCTCCTCGCCGAACACATGCACTTCCAGATCCACACTGACCCCAGGACCACCCTCAGAGGAACTCTCGTCTACAGGCCCCCTGGACCACACGCCCTATTCAGAGAATCCATCACAGACTTCATCTTCCCGCACGCCCTAGCCTCGCCAGACTACATCCTCCTCGGAGACTTGAACTTCCACCTGGAGCAGAACAACGACACCAACACCACCACCCTGCTCGCCAACCTCGCCAACCTCGGTCTCAAGCAACTGGTTAACACGCCCACCCACATCGCTGGACACACGCTCGACCCCATCTTCTCCGCCAGCAACCACGTATCCTTCAGCCACTCTACCGAGATACACTGGACTGACCACAGATGTGTCCACTTCACCTTCAGACGCAAGACTCACCACCTGCGCACACAACCTATCACCCACAGACCTTGGAACAAAATCTCCACAGAACAGCTACTCTCCACTCTCAACCACAACCAACCTGCCATCACCTCTGACGCCAACAACGCAGCCCTCAACCTCACACAGTGGATCACAAACTGCGCTGACAACCTCGCCCCCCTCAGACGCCTCCCAAGACAGACCAACGTCAGAAAACCTCAATGGTTCACAGACGCCCTCAAAGACTCCAAGAGAACCTGCCGTACCCTCGAAAATACCTGGCGCAAAGAACACACAGCAGAAAATATGTCAGCCCTCAAAAACGCCACCCGCGAACACCACCAACTGATCCGCACCACCAAAAGAGCATCCTTCAAAGAGAGACTGGACAAGAACACCCACAACAGCAAAAAACTCTTCAACATCGTCAAAGAGCTTTCCATTCCCAACGCCAGCTCCAACTCCATCACGCCCTCACAAGAACTCTGCAACTCCCTAGCTACCTTCTTCCATCGAAAGATCACCGACCTACATGACAGCTTCGGTCCACAGATCCCGCCGACCACCACGGAACTCTCAGCCGTCACCCTCAACGCCTGGACACCCATCAGCGCCGAAGAGACCAAAACTACCATGAACACCATCCACTCCGGTGCCCCCTCGGACCCCTGCCCACATTACATCTTCAACAAAGCCGACGCCAGCATCGCCCCCTATCTCCAGACCATCATCAACAGCTCGTTTGCATCTGCCACCTTCCCCGAGAGCTGGAAACACGCGGAAGTCAACGCTCTCCTGAAGAAACCTACAGCGGACCCAAACGACCTGAAGAACTTCCGCCCCATCTCGCTCCTCCCCTTCCCGGCCAAAGTCATCGAGAAGACCGTCAACAAGCAACTGACCAACTTCCTCGAAGACAACAACCTGCTCGACCCCTCCCAGTCCGGAATTCGGGCCAACCACAGCATGGAAACCGCCCTCATCGCAGTCACCGACGACATCCGAACCCTACTGGACAGCGGAGAAACAACCGCCCTCATCCTCCTCGACCTCTCGGCTGCTTTCGACACCGTCTGCCACCGCACCCTAATAACCCGCCTCCGCTCCACCGGTATCCAAGGACAGGCCATGGACTGGATCATCTCTTTCCTCTCGGACCGTTCTCAAAGAGTCTACCTCCCACCTTTCCGCTCAGAACCCACCGAGATCATCTGCGGCGTCCCACAAGGCTCCTCGCTCAGCCCTACTCTCTTCAATATCTACATGAGCCCCCTCGCCGACATCGCACGCAAACACAACATCAACATCATCTCCTACGCCGACGACACCCAGCTGATACTCTCCCTCACCAAAGATCCAGTCACTGCCAAAACCAACCTGCAGGATGGAATGAAAGACGTCGCAGAATGGATGAAACTCAGCCGCCTGAAGCTGAACTCAGACAAGACGGAAATCCTCATCCTCGGAAACTCCCCGTCCGCCTGGGACGATTCCTGGTGGCCCACGGCCCTGGGCGCCACACCGACCCCCTCAGACCACGCACGCAACCTCGGATTCATCCTGGACCCCCTTCTCACCATGACCAAGCCAGTCAACGCCGTCTCGTCTTCTTGCATCCTCACACTTCGCATGCTCCGAAAGATCTTCCGCTGGATCCCCGCCGACACCAGAAGAACTGTGACCCACGCCCTCGTCACAAGTCGCCTGGACTACGGAAACACCCTATACGCAGGAACCACCGCAAAACTTCAGAAACGTCTTCAGCGCATACAAAGCGACTCGGCACGCCTCATCCTCGACGTACCCCGCCACAGCCACATCTATGCCCACCTGAGACACCTGCACTGTCTACCCGTCAACAAAAGGATCACCTTCTGGCTCCTCACCCACGCACACAAAGCCCTCCACAACAAGGGACCCGAATACCTCAACCGTCGCCTCACCTTCTACACGCCCACCCGTCAACTTCGCTCCACCAGCCTCGCTCTCGCCGCCGTCCCTCGCATCCGCCGAACCAACGCAGGGGGAAATCCTTCTCCTACCTGGCGGCCAAGATGTGGAATTCTCTCCCCGCCCACCTCAGGACCACCCAGGACCACCTCGCCTTCCGGAGGCATCTCAAGACCTGGCTCTTCGAGCAGCAGTGACCCCCCCCCTAGCGCCTTGAGACCCTCACGGGTGAGTAGCGCGCTGTATAAATACCTTGATTGATTGATTGATGCATTAGCCAGAAAGAATAAAAACGCGACAGTGCTGAAATTATGGACAGCTCCTTCCCGTTGTCTGATCAATAATGGGAAACAGACATTAGCTGAAATTAAGGCCAGTCCGTATAATTTGCAGACAGGTTGTCACCCTGTCCATGTGTGTATTGATGGAAGTTCACCATGGCTACAGGTCTTTCAAATACTAATGAACTAGGCTTTCCAGAGTGGTGCGAGTGGCGTGCAGGGTCCTGTTTTTGGGCCGGTAATAGTGACAGGAGAAGAACAGGCTGTAGGAAGCTGGGCACCATGAATACATTTGTGCCCTGTGGGAACATCATGACAATCAGGCAAAATCAATGTCATAAGCGACTGACAGGAACACTAGGGAAAATAGACGCTCTACATGCATTGAGAGAGAGACTCTGGGGCGCTGGGTGAGCTGAAGAAAGGCACAACTACTGCATTCGATCTCATGAGACATGCATAAATCGCCGAAGTGCCGTGGCCTGACACCAAACTAGGGACAACCCATTCAGCCAATGCTTAAAAGAAGTTTAACCACACGAGGTAACAGCTGTAGAGGGCTAATCAAAAGACCCTTTCTGCATGTACGTTTTGGATATTGGGGTCGGCATTAGGGGCATGTGACCGGTGCTGCAGCACCTGGCGCTGACCTCGGTAGTGGTGGTGGTGGTGGGAGGGGAGGGAGGGATGGTGGGTCGAGGTGGGGGGGGGTGGCAGGTCAGGGGTTGTTGTGTTTAAAAGCAAGTTAACTTCCTTGTGCGTCCAGCAGAATTCTGGCAACAATAAAAATGTTGAGATAACTCCGGTGATTAATGTTCCTGCTGGTGAGAGATCGGAATGTTGTCTAATGGCAGTTTTGACTCATAGTAGTGAGAGAGCATAGCTTATATAATCTATATTAACATGAAATGTTTATGAACTAATGTACAATAATGCCGCATAGAAACTGTATTAATATGTTTTGCTAAAACGTGCACTTGAAACGTGCCCACAGGGAGTGGCTGCCAATATATATGGGGACTACTAAAACTGACTACTAAGGTTGAAATGATATGTTATGATATGATTTTACTCTAATAATAATAAGCATATGTAAGAGTTTTGCTAATAAATCCTTTAGGCTTTAGTTAGCCTGAGTCGAGGCCTAGCTGCCTGACTCTCATATTAAATGTGTTTTTCTGAACATGCAGTGTGCTGACTTGCTAAATGACATGAACTCTTGTTTTTTCCTTCAAACTAGAAGCTGAATGTAACTATAGTAGATCTGTTCTCATGAAGTTCACCGCGCTTGTAGAAATGTATTAACTAAATGCAAAAGTGTAGATTAATATTAAGCACAAGGTCGCCCAAACCGGTACAGACAATGGAGCTACTGACCGAAGATGCGCAAAGAATTACAAAAGGATGAAATCATACCGGACATTCTACCTCTAAAGATGTCAATCATATGGACCAATAAAATGCCTGAGAGCTGATACGGGGTGAAAAATTCAATGACATAATGTAAATTTAATTGATTAAAGATAGTGGGGTGCAACCCCTTGTCCAACCAGATTTGAGGGGAATGTACAAGGAAAAGGGGATAAAAACCCCTGTCACCAGGAAGTAAATCAGAACTAGGTAGTAGGAGACTAGGAGAGGGGAGATGCTGATGCAATTTAGTATGATCCAGAGGCTTTGTCACTTTGATTGGTGACTTACTGATTTGTTTAGAACCATCCTTGTCCTTAGATTGCCCATTTACACTTTACCTCCTTATGAGTGAAGTGCCCCTTCTTACCTGAGCTGAGTTCCTGACTGATGGCTAATCAACTGATGTCCTGAAGACGAAGACCGAACCTGAGTGCTGACCCAAACTTGGAGGGTAACTATATGACAATAAAATTGTGATTGTCTGTTTGCTTTTCCTTTCTAGGTACCAACTGCTTTTCTTTTGACAGAGACCATAGTTAGATGTTTTCCAAATTTGTGTTACTAAATTGTTTTGCATGAAGCCCAACATGCCAATGCTAATTAGAGGTTAGTCGAGAGGGGTTCACAAACTGACGCAAATAGACAAATGACTGAATCTATGCTTTTTTGAATAACATGCTAATGATACTCTGCTAAGTATAGCTTATGTTTACGCCTTGTTATGTTCTGATGTTTGTGATTCTTGCTTTTAAGAAATCTTATCAGAGTTGCCATATTGTGTCCATGCTAATGTGTTTTCCGGTTTTGAGACTAATACATTTGCTAGTAGTATTGTAACAAATAGGGAATAAATATCACTGAAATTATACTAAACTGGTGTGGTTATTCATGACTGAAAGGTCATGGTGGTGTCTTGAGCTTAATTAAATGTCATTAACTAAGGTGAAATGCATTGTGGTAATAAATATTGATGATATTATTGACGTATTGATTGACATGTTGATTAGTTATCTCGTCCTAAGGTGTCTCTCAACTGGGTCAAAAGATTCATTGGCCTAAAACGAGTCCCAATGTGTAGTTATTAAGTTAATGTGTTATTATAAAGGGACGCGTTATCAGTAGCACAGTGGGTTAATGTGCCTGCTGCAAAGATGCATGATGCAGATCACAGAACTGAATGTGAGTGAACTATGAGTAGGGCTATAAAAAAATGAAATGTATGTCAGAGAGGGGCACTGGAGAGATATGGGGCAGTGCTGGAGAGTGGTGGTGAGGGAATCTGTGGAGAAGGAGGTTATGGGTGGGGCGCCAAAAAAGGGTGCCCCACAGGGTACCGCCAGTGCTGAAGTCGGCCTTGCTGTGTATTATTGCGTGTGCTGTATGTGTGGTGACATTAGGCCTTTCCAGACAGCTAGAACTTTCTAAGGCCAGACCCAAAAGGTATGCAGAGACTAACAAAAGCCCACTGTGTAAAAAACAGAGCCATATCCAATGCCAGATTTCCCTCCATAATTTGAAAGAAAATTCAACAAGATTCCATCAACTGTAATGTTGCTTCGACTATAAAGAGGACATTTAGAACTCACCACGAGATCCAAACATCGGGGAGTGTGTTGGAAGCCAAGGGCTGGAGTCAGGTTCTTCTTCTTCTGAGGAATGATAGCACACTAGAGCCTGGGGCTCTGCTTCCTCGTGCCTGTAATATTACATAAGATAAATACATCTGTGTTATTTCATTATTCCTTTAATTCGAATAGCAAATTAACTTTATTGGCACATTAAGTGATGCAACCGATTGCCAAAGTAAAACATGTCATAGCTATGGAATGCAAAAGCAGATCACTGCATTTTTACTAAACCGTGCCAAGCACGTTCAGTCCATCAATCCAATACTCAAAATATTTGGATGATTCACAGCAAATACTGGGTACAGGAAATCAGGCTGGTCACCTTGTCGCTTTCCTCACAAGTAGCATTGGTTTATTTTTATATGATAATAATGAACATTTTTCTAGATCACGAAACAGAAAGTTTCAATTCCTTTAAGGACTCATAGGCAAGGATTATACTTTAAGGTCTTTACTTAGCTGACATTAAAGTTCATAGCAGCCACAAACACACAAATGTATAAAAACAGACATTCCCAATAGTCCATGGGAGGATAGAACAATAACATTAACCAATCAGTGTGAGAAAGTAGCCTCTTTCTAGCATTGTTACCCCCACTTTTGGCTTGTTTGTGAGTGTGTGTCAGTGTTTTCACTGCTCACTGGGATCCTGCTAGCCAGGACCCCAGTGCTCATAGTTAAAACCCTATCTGTCAGTGTGTTTTTTTCCTGTCTCACTGGGATCCTGCCGGTCAGGGCCCCGGTGCTCATAGTTTGTGGCCTAATGTGTGTGTTGTCAGTAGTGCTTGACTGTGTCACTGAAGTTCTGCTAACCAGAACTTCAGTGCTTATGCTCTCTCTGCCTCCAAATTAGTCACTATAGTTAAATGACTTCATTTACCAATTCCAATTGGCACACTGGACCCCCCTTATAAGTCCCTAGTATATGGTACCTAGATACCCAGGGCGTTGGGGTTCCAGGAGATCCTTATGGGCTGCAGCATTTCTTTTGCCACCCATAAGTTAGCTCAGACAAACCCCTTCACAGGACTGCCACTGCAGGGATACCATAACACACGTGCACTACATATAGGTCAATACCTATATGTGGCTTCACAATGGTAACTCCAAATATGGCCATGTAAGGTGTCTAAGATCATGGAATTGTCACCCCATTCCAAATCTGATATTGGGGGGCCAATCCCATGCATCCTGCGGGCTCCACCATGGACCCCCAGTACTGCCAAACCAGCTCTCTGAGGCTTGCACTGCAGCTATAGCTGCTGCCACCTCAGAGACAGGGTTCTGCCCCCCTGGGGTCTGAACAGCACAGTCCCAGGAAGGCAGAAGAAAGCATTTCCTTTGAGAGGAGGGTGTTACAACCTCTCCCTTTGGATATAGGTATTACAGGCATGGGAAGGGTAGCCTCCCAGAGCCTCTGGAAATGCTCTGAAGGGCACAGATGGTGCCCTTCTTGCATTAGCCAATCTACACGGGTCTGGTACCCCCAGTCCCTGCACTAGTGCAAAACTAGACAAAGGAAAGGGGAGTGACCACTCTCCTGTCCATCACCACCCTAGGGGTGGTGGCCGGAGCTCCTCCAGTGTGTCCCTGGCATTAGCCATCTTGTTTTCCAAGGTGTGTGGACACTCTGGAGACCTCTGAGTGGCCAGTGCTAGCAGGTGACGTACCTGGTTAGGTAGCCGAACCCCCTCTCAGGGCTATTTAGGGTCTCTCCTGTGGGTTCCCCTTCAGATTCGGCTTGCAAGTTTCCACCAGGAATCCTCTGCAACTCCTGCTTCATCCTCTGACCGTCGGATCAACCACAGCCTGCTCCAGGATCCGCTGTAACTGCAACAACGTATCCAAGAAGGCTACTGTGACTTTGCAGCTTCACCTCCAGCCAGCACCTGCAACAGTTTCCAAGGTGTGCACGCTCTGAGGACTCCCTGTCTTCACCCTGCACCAGAAGGACCGAAGAAATCTCCAGTGGAGTGACGGAGTCACTTCCCTGCTCCAGCAGGCACCTTCTAAGACGACGACCGGTTCTCTGGGACTCCTCTTCTGACACAAGCGTGTTCCCTGGAACGCAGGTAGTGGAACCCTTCGACCCAGACTGTCCTAAGGTCCAGCTGTCCAAATTTGGCAGAGGTAAGAGCTTGCCTTCCCGGTTTGCGACAGTACCCCTGTACACCGTGTCATCTCTAGCTCCTGAGGCCTCTGTGCACTATTTGCAAGAATCCTTTGTGCACAGCGTGGCCCAGGTCCCCAGCACTCTATCCTGCGACGCTCAACTCGCTGAGTTGTTCTCCGGCGGCGTGGGACCTTCTTTTGTAGTGCTGCAGCAACTACAATTTGCACCTTCTTTGTCCCCGTGTCCTGATACTCCCAAGGGTGCTGCATTGTCATCTGTGGGTTCCCTCCAGTGCTGGGAGCCCCCTCTGCCTCCTCAGTCCGAGTTGAGGCCCCCAGGTCCCTCCTGGGTCCAGGGAGTGCCATTTTGACGCAAACCGCAACATTACTTGAACCAAGGCTTGTTGGACGAATCCAGCGCTGCAACTCACCTGCATCCAACATCTCGACGTGGGACATCCTGTGCATCACGCAGGAACCAGCAGCCATCTTCTTTGGTGCCCTTCTGCAGACATCTTCCAACCAGAGAATCATCTTTTCCACCATCTTCTAGTTTGGCAGGGGCTCCTGTCCTTCCTGGAATCTTCTGCGACTTCTGGGCTTGGTCTCCTCTCGTCACAGGTCTTCAGGTCCAGGAATCCACCTTTTGTTGCTTGCAGTCTTGCTTGGTTCTTGCAATAACTCTAATCACGACTTGCAGTGTGTACTGAGGAAACTTACAGTACTTTACTCCTACTTTCCTGGGCTCTGGGATGGGGTTTTTACTCACCTTTGTGGTTTTCTTACACTCCCAGCGCCCCTCTACACACTACACTTGCCTAGGGGGGAATATGTGATTTGCATTCCACTTTCTTAGTATATGGTTTGTGTTGCCCATAGGCCAATTTCTTCCCATTGCATTCTATGTTTTTTTCTACTGTTTGCACTATTCTGTGACTATTTACTTACCTGATTTTGGTCTCTAGTGTATATATTGTGTATAATACTTACTTTCAGAAGGAGTATTGCCTCTAAGATGTTTTTGGCCTTGTGTCACTAAAAAAAAGTACCTTTATTTTTGGTAACAATGAGTATTGTCTTTTATTGTGTATAAGTACTGTGTAACTACAGTGGTATTGCAGGAGCTTTGCATGTCTCCTAGTTCAGCCTAAGCTGCTCTGCTACAGCTAACTTTAACAGCCTAAGCTGCTAGAACACCTACTACATTTCACTAATAAGGGATAACTGGACCTGGTAAAAGGTGTGAGTACCTAGGGTACCCACTACAAACCAGGCCAGCCTCCTACAATCAGATAATAGCAGCAACAACAAAGTCCATCAACACTGTCTACACTGCCTCTTTTCTTTGGGCAAATCACTCCATCTGTATGTGCTCACGAATCCTGTTTGGAGCCATCAATTCCTAGCAGAAATGCAAAGGAGAATATCAGCACCATATCCCCATAATGGCCAGTGTAAACATTATTTGAAAAAAAAAAACGGATCAATCAAACATAGCTTAGCATAGTATAGCATAAGGCAAGTGAAAAAAGAGAACAATCAAATGTATCAGATAATTCTTTACTTACTGAGTATGGTGAGGGGAGTATGGGGAGGGACGTACCTCGGAGAATATCTTCTCATCGGGTGGGATAATCCTAGCCTCCTTACTCTTAACAGAATTGAAACGTTCTGTTATGACAACTAGAACATTTTTCATTCTCTGTCAGGACCAGAGCCGGGGATTATGCTAGTTCAAAGCTTATCCACCACTAATTGAGCTATATCCACAACCGGCTTAAGTTAAAGGGTATGAAAGTGGAATAAAAGGACCAATCCGCCACATTCATGATATCCTTGCGGCGGGCCCCAAGCTAAAAAGCTTTGGATGCCATCGCACCTCTGGCAGAATGAGCCCTCAACAATACAACATTGATGCCAGTTTAACTTATGACCCAACAGACCCATTGAGCAATCGTGGATGAAGACACTGCCTTATGAGGCTTCCAGAAGGCAATCAAGAGTTGTTGCTCACCTGGCGGATAGAACTCCTCCGTCATTTCTTCACATGACCTCAAACACTAAACCACACTTAATTTAGGGGAATCAACAAATGCAGGCTACAATATAACTGTTGTGTGAGACTTGGTTGGCCCGCTAACAGTAAAAGAGACCACCTGAGGAGAAAATGATCTACTAATAATGTCAAGGGCTCTAACATCTGAGACCCTACAGCAGGATTCTAAGCACAGCAACTTGGCGAGTTTAGCAGAAAGTTCTTTTCTGGATAAAAATTGATTGGGTTGCCAGGAGAGAAAGAGATTCAAGACTTGGTTGACATCCTGTAGGAAAGTACCATCTTGCCTGGCATGTTTTGTATGTCAGTTTGTTTTTGCCTGTCTCACTGGGATCCAGCAAGCCAGGACCCCAGTGCTCTTAGTTTGTGGCCTGAATGTGTGTCCCTGTGTAGTGACTAACTGTGTCACTGAGGCTCTGCTAATCAGAACCTCAGTGCTTATGCTTTCCCTGCCTTTACAGTTGTCACTGTAGGCTTGTGACCATTTTCACCACTTCTAATTGGCACACTGGAACACCCTTATAATTCCCTAGTATATGGTACCTAGGTACCCAGGGTATTGGGGTTCCAGGAGATCCCAATGGGCTGAAGCATTTCTTTTGCCACCCACTGGAAGCTCAGACAATTCTTACACAGAACTGCCACTGCTGCCTGAGTGAAATAATGTCCACGTTATTTCAAAGCCATTTTACACTGCACTTCAGTAACCTATAGGCCACCTATATGTCTAACCCTCACTTGGTGAAGGTTAGGTGAAAAGTTACTAAGTGTGAGGGCACCCTGGCACTAGCCAAGGTGCCCACACATAATTCAGGGCAATTTACCTGGACTTTGTAAGTGTGGGGACACCATTACATGCATGCACTACTTATAGGTCAATACCTATATGTAGCTTCACAATGGTAACTCCGAATATGGCCATGTAACATGTAAGATCATGGGATTGTCCCCCAAGCTAAATCTGGGTGCCAATCCCACCGCTGCCACCAATGTAGGAGGCTGGCCTGGCTTATAGTGGGTACCTGATGGTACTTACACCTTGTGCCAGGTCCAGTTATCCCTTATTAGTAGATCAGTAGTGTTCTAGCAGCTTAGGCTGATAGAGGTAGCTATAGCAGAGCAGCTTAGGCTGAACTAGGAGGCATGCAAAGCTCCTACTATACCACTTATGTCATATAGCACTATATCATAAGAATCACAATACTTAGAGTTACTAAAAATAAAAGTACTTTATTTTAGTGACAATGTCCAAAAATATCTCACAGGATATACTCCCTTACGAGGACCCAAGAGTGCTGATCGGATCGACGCATCGCTCTCCTGTGGAGAGAATAAACGACGCGCCCTAACCCGACGAAAGGAGAAACAATGCAAGGTCTCTCTCGTGAGTGAATTAGACGCATCGCATTCCTAACACTGGTGATCAGCAGATGGGATTGCACTTGTATTTGTACTTGTATTTGTACTTAACATACAGTAATTAAGTGTACTCTACTGTTTTGAGTTCAGACCACTACGTGACCACATACTACTTGTCTTGTGATTTCGCTTTTTCTCTTTGGTACTGTTTTTTGTTCTACTGCTATTTTTGCTGGTCCCTTGATTGACTTTTCTTTAACTTTATTTGGGAACTTGTTTTCTGCCTTTGGAACTTTGCACTTTTAACTCTTCATCTTGTCTCAATCTGGAGATGCATCAGCTGGAGCTGCTTTTGATTTGACAAAATTGGAGAGCTATACAGTAGCTCATTTTTCTAAACCTGTGTTGTGTCATTTTGTAGTGTTTTCATTAAGTTACTGTGCATGTTGGTACAAATACTTTACACCTAGCACTCTGAAGTTAAGCCTACTGCTCGTGCCAAACTACCAGGGGAGTAAGCAGGGGTTAGCTGAGGGTGATTCTCTTTTACTCTGACTAGAGTGAGGGTCCTTGCTTGGACAGGGGGTAACCTGACTGCCAACCAAATACCACATTTCTAACACTCATGATGGAAAGCAAGGTGTGATGGTGCAGTGGGCTAATGTATCTATTTCAAGGATCTATGTTTGGCTTCATGGTCACAGTTCAAATCCTGATCTACACTCTGCTTTGACAGAGGTTGATAAAATCAGTATTTTAGAGGTGGGTACAAGGTTGAAAGTGAGGGAGGATGCAGCTAGATCACGGATTCAGAAGCTGTTCTTGAGCTGGGCCTGGGCAGCCCCAGTTAAGTAATGCCAAATTTGCCCCAGTGTAACTGGCTGATGGTTGCACACATTCTGCAGTGCTCATATGCTGTCTGGAGTTTAACCCCGCAATGCCAATTCAATGGAGGGAAACATGTGCGGTCAGCTCATTACCACTTCACAATTGATTAAGAGAAACTATGATTTGGAGGCTTGTTTGACTTTATTCAACCCCTGTATGTAGGAGGCATGCATGCACTGTAAAAAGGTCTTAGGTATCTCTCCGTATGAGTGATTATACTAATAATGACTTAAATAGCACTAATTTATGTTTTAACTTAATTTCTTTTATAGTGCTACGTATCTCAATGTAGGATGGCTAACCACCCATCAGACAGAAATATTGTTTAAAGACAACTAATCTTATTTGTAAATGTGTAATTCAATGTATAGAAAATGATCCACAAGACAATGAAGGTTTTAAGGAGTAGGAGGGATATACTGGTTCCTATTTGTTAGAAATAGGGTTTCTGGTTGGCTAAGGTGTGCACCGAAGTCAGACAGAACCCACCTCTCTAGTCAGGGCAAATATGTTTCACACCAAAGGTAACCTGGGCCCCCTCCTCACAGTAGCTAGGTGCCAAGCAGTCAGGATTATCACCAGAGGCAGTGTGTAAAGCGTTGCGCAACACACTCACAGCAGTGACACAATGAACACATCACAAAAAGGAGACTCCACACAGGAGTATATAAAAATATGTTTCTATTTGTATATATATTATAAGACTAAAAACAACAGTAATATTATGCATATCCTGAGAGTCCTTGGTATTCTGATAAATGTAAAAGGAACTCCAAACATGACACATTATAGCATCAAATCAGGCAATAGTAAAGCATAAGGATCATGAAGTCATACAGGGCATCCACAAAATATGTCAGCAGACCTTTGTATCCTGATATCACCAGGATCAACACAATCAGCACAATAAAGAAAACAATAAGAGTACGCGTAGGCACCAAAATTCCCTCTGTGTCTCTTATACAGTGTATGATCCTCTGAGAAATCGTAGGCCCCAGGAATCTCCTGCGGCTACTATCTGTTTTACGGTAATTCCTTAACCCCCACTGCGCCTTCCTGAATGCAGGGAGGGTTTCCGATTGGGAGTGGGACCTTCGTTGAGGTTTCTTCCTGTGATGTGATTACAGCAAAGGCCCTCTCCAATGTATGCCACGATGGGGGGAGAGCACTCCCACTTTAGGTGAGGGTGGGGAAGACCTCTTACGGTCCCCCGCTGCGAGAACTGGAGAAAGGACAGCTGCCGGCAAACGTGCAGTGCAGCTGTTGGCAGAATGCACGGCAGAGCGCAGGCAGAGGAGACATCCTTTGGTTCTTCCTGGCAACTTGGTTGTCCTTTCCAGGGCTAGCTGCTGTCCTGGATGCCGGGTTCTCCTTCCCAGGACTGCCAGTGTGGAATCCCTTGCTGTCAGGGCAACACTCTCAACAGAGTCCCGGTGCAGGCTGCACTATCCCACTTCTCTCGGCTTTGCTGTATCGAGATTCCCACCCCAGAAGTTCGATCCCAAAGAGAACGCCAGCGCAACAGTGCTTCTTTATACAACACCTGTTTGGGGTACTTTTCTCAGGCCCCCTTCAGAGGTGGTTTTAAATCATCAACAACAGAGCCCTCTCCGTCCCAACAAAAGCAGGGACAACAATATTACTCCAGAGGGTCGTTCAGAGGATACTACAGAGGAAACACCTTTAGAGGTAGAGGGAAATCAACTGCCACAAAAGGTGCCTCTACCTCATCAAAACCGTGACTCTCTCCGCATCCCCACACAGTATACTTCTCCTGTGGGAGGAAGACTGGAACATTTCTACCACAAATGGCACAACATTACATCAGATCAACGGGTGCTGTCAATTATCCACAATGGTTGTTGCCTAGAACGACACTCCACCAAACGTTCCTCCTCGCTCTCACAGGCTTTCCCTAGAACACCTCATTTTGTTAAAAAATTAAGTACAATCATTTCTACTCAAAGGTACGATAGAGAGCATACCTATACCTCAACAAGGGACAGGAGTATATTCTCTGTACTTCCTCATACCAAAAAAGGATGGTACTCTCAGACCAATCCTGGATCTCAGACCCCTCAATCAGTACATTCTCTCAGAGTATTTCCACATGGTCACTCTTCAGGATGGAATTCCCTTACTACAAAAACAGGACTACATGACAGCATTAGATATAAAAGATGCTTATCCATGTTCTCATACATCCAGCACATCGCAGATACTTAAGATTTGTGATAGCAGGCAAGCACTACCAGTTCAAAGTGCTACCCTTTGGGTTAACAGCAGCACCAAGGGTATTCACCAAATGCCTAGCAGGGGTTGCAGCATACCTCAGAATGCAACATATACATGTCTTTCCCTATCTGGACGACTGGCTCATAAAACTCAGTACCATTCAAACTTGTCAACAGCACACACAATACACAATCAATACTCTACACAGTCTAGCGTTCACAAACAGTTGCTAAAAATCTCATCTGCAACCAGCACAAATACAACCTTATCTGGGAGCAATTCTGAACACTCAGTCAGCTTTAGCTTACTCAAACCCACAGAGAATTCAAGCTTTCTACAATCTCATATCTCAGCTACAATACAATCACAGTAAGGTTTATCATTAAACTGTTGGGAATTATGGCATCGTGCATAGCAATAGTACCCAATGCACGTCTAAACATGAAACCCCTACAACAGTTCTGTTGCAACAATGGTCTCAGGCACAGGGTCAACTTCACGATCCAGGGTTTTTGGACAGCCAAACTTACAACTCTGCAATGGTGAAATCACACCAACTAATCAAAAGGGTGGCCATTTCAGGATCACACACAAAACAGTGTTGTAGGAGGCTGGCCTGGCTTATAGTTGGTACCTGATGGTACTTACACCTTGTGCCAGGTCCAGGTATCCCTTATTAGTAGATTAGTAGTGTTCTAGCAGCTTAGGCTGATAGATGTAGCTATAGCAGAGCAGCTTAGGCTGAACTAGGAGACATGCAAAGCTCCTACTATACTACTTATCTCATATAGCACTATATTATAAGAAACACAATACTCAGAGTTACTAAAAATAAAGGTACTTTATTTTAGTGACACTATGCCAAAAGTATCTCAGAGGATATACTCCTTTAGGAGGTAAGTAAAATACACAAAATATACATGCAAACCAAAATCAGGTAAGTAAACAGCTAGAAAAGTAGTGCAAACACTGTAGAATACAATAGGATGCAATAGGCCTAGAGGCAACACAAACCATATACTAAGAAAGAGGAATGCAAACCACTTAGGGACCCCTGGCCTAGTGTAGTGTGTAGAGGGTCACTGGGAGTGTAAGAAAACACTAAGGGTGTCCAAGATACCCCACCCCAAGACCCTGAAAAGTAGGAGTAAAGTGACCCTACTTCCCCAGAAACACACTAAAGTTGCGATAGGTGATTCTGCAAAGACCACAACAGACTGCAAAGCACTGAAGACGGATTCCTGGACCTGAGGACCTGTAAAGGAAGGGGACCAAGTCGAAGAGTCACAAAAGTGTCCAGGGGGGCAGGAGCCCACTAAACCCTGGATAAAGGTGCAAAATGGCTGTCTCTGGGTGGAAGAAGCTGAAGATTCTGCAACAACGGAAGATGCCAGGAACTTATCCATTGCACAGAAGATGTCCCACGGAATGCTGAAGGATGCAGAGTTGTTTCTTTGGAGAAAGACTGCAAACAAGCCTTGCTAGCTTCAAAGGTCGCGGTTGAAGAAAATGGGTGCTGCCTGGGCCCAGGAAGGACCAGGAGGTCGCCCCTTGGAAGAGGAGATAGAGAGGGCCCTCAGCAACAGAGAGAGTCCACGCAGAAGAAGGGAGCACCCGCAGAAGTACTTGAACACGGGTTCAAGAAAACTGAGCACAGCAGTCATCTCAACACTACCAAGGAGGGTCCCACGAAGCCGGTGGTCAACTCAGCAAGTTGGGCAATGCAGGATGGAGTGCTGGGGACCTGGGCTAGGCTGTGCATGAAGGATTTCTTGCAAAAATGCACAGAATCCCTAGAAGCTGCAGTTCACGCAGTACACAGGATTACTGTTTGGCGGGGGGAGGCAAGGACTTACCTCCTCCAAATTTGGACAGATGGACCACTGGACTGTTGGGGTCACTTGGGTCCACCACCTGTGTTCTAGGGACCACGCTCGTCACAATGAGAGGGGACCCAGAGGACCGGTGAAGCTGAAGTTTGGTGCCTGCGTTAGCAGGGGGAAGACTCCGTCAACCCACAGGAGATTTCTTCTTGACTGCCAGTGCTGGGTGAAGGAAGACAGCCCCCAGAGCACGCACCACCAGGAAACAGTCGAAAAAGCCGGCAGGATTAGGCGCTACAATGTCGCTGGTAGTCTTCTTGCTTCTTTGTTGCAGTTTTGCAGGCGTCCTAGAGAGGTCAGCGGTTGATCCTTGGCAGAAGTCGAAGATAACGATTTGCAACTGCTTTACCACTTTGTCACTGGTGCTTTTCATAAGAAAAACATATTCCAAATACTTAAAAATATACACAGTTAACCTAAACAGTTTAACTCTCTTTCTAAAAAGTTTTCAAAAGTTTTGAGAAGTTTTTCTCTTTTCTTTAAAAAATTCCTAAACTCTTTCTTGAAACTATGTCAGTAGTAGAGGTCACTCCCAAAGTTGTTCAGGCAACCTATGGTAGTTTAAACTTTAAAAGTTTGAGGGGTCTCTGCATAGAAAGAGGTTTAAGCATTGGTAAGGCCCACACCAAAGATCTTCTCCTTAGTCTTCTCCTAGAAAGTGACCAGAACCAGTCTGGCCCATCCCAGGGTCAGGAGGTAGAGGAGGAGGGTACCCAGGAAGATTCAGGGGAGGGCCCTGAGGACTCTGGGGAGGGTTCCTCCAAAGACCTGTCAGCTAACAGGCCATCTAGTGAAGCTGGTAGTGGGAGGGGGTCACACATCAGTGGGGCACCTTTCACTCCAAAAGGCCAAGCAACTAGAGTCCAGCCAGTTAGAGACAGGTCCACTTCTGCCAATTCCCACATTACCTCTGTGTCTCAGAATTCCCAAGCCTCGCCCCTGAGCATAACACCTTAGACAGGGAGTCTATAGATGTAGAGAGGGGAAGACAGAAGTTGGGGTTAGTTCCTCATGGTGGCAGCAGCAGTGTTCTTGATAGTAATCCTGTAAGAGAACAAGATTCAAGAAACCTGCACAAGACAGTACCCCCTTACAAGGAGGGGGATGACATCAACAAGTGGTTTGCTGCACTTGAGAGGGTCTGTATGGTACAGTTGGTCCCTCAAAGGCAGTGGGCTGCTATCTTGTGGCGATCTTTCACTGGTAAGGATAGGGATAGGCTCTTTATTGTCAGAGAAAGTGATGCCAACAACTACAAAGTTTTGAAAGATGCACTCTTAGATGGATTTGGCTTAACCACTGAACAATACAGGATAAAGTTCAGAGATACCAGAAAAAGAGTCCTCTCAAGACTGGACAGAATTGGTAGACTGTTCAGTGAAGGCCTCCTTGGAGGGATGGTTACATGGCAGTGAGGTGACTGACTATGAAAGCCTATATAATCTAATCCTGAGAGAGCATATTTTGAATAATTGTATGTCTGACTTGTTGCATCAGAACTTGGTAGATTCAGATCTGACCTCTCCCCAAGAATTGGGAAAGAAGGCAGACTAATGGGTCAGAACAAGAGTGAACAGAAAAGTGCATACAGGCGGTGACAAGGATGGCATGAAGAAGGACGTTAAGTCTTCTGACAAAGGTGGGGACAAAGATAAAAAACATTCTGAGGCTTCATCAGGCCCACAAAAACCCTCTGGGGGAGGTGGGTCCAAATCCTCTTCTAACAATCAAAATAAGCCATGGTGTTATTTATGTAAGAGTAAAGGCCATTGGGCAAGAGAGTCCACTTTTCCAAAGAAAAACACCAAGGCTCCCACTACCACAACCCCAACTGCGTCCTCTAGTGCTCCTAGTAATAGCAGTGGTGGTGAGACGTCTACTACAAATAGTTAATCAAAGGGTGTAGCTGGGCTCACCATTGGTAATGTAGTTGGGATTGGTCTTGTTAGGGAGACCATAGAGGCTGTTTTAGTCTCTGAAGGTGGTATTGACTTTGCTACCTTGGTTGCTTGTCCCCTTAATATGGGTAAGTACAAGCAACTTTCCCTAATAAATGGTGTTGAGGTTGAGGCCTACAGGGACACAGGAGCCAGTGTCACTATGGTGATTGAGAAACTGGTTCACCCTGATCAACACCTACCTGGTCAGCAGTACCAAGTGACTGATGCTCATAACAACACTATTAGCCACCCCATGGCTGTTGTGAATCTCAAATGTGGGGGGGGGGGGCGGGGGACCTGGTCCAAGGAAAGTTGTGGTAACCACTGATTTACCTGTAGACTGCTTACTAGGCAATGATTTGGAGACATCAGCTTGGGCTGAAGTGGAGCTGGAGGCTCATGCAGCAATGCTGGGCATTCCAGGGCATATCTTTGCTCTCACAAAGGCTCAGGCCCATAAGCAAAGAGGACAGGGAAACTTGGATCCTGGAACAATGGACCAAGTCCTCCCAAAGGCTAGCGGTAGAAAGTGTAAATCCTTGCCCACTATCCCTCACAACAAGATTCCCCTTTTGAGGAAGAGGAATCCTCTCCCTGTGCAGAACCTACACCAGATGAGCTGGTAGCAGACACTGCTGAGCTTTTGGGGGCCTGCTAGGGAAGAGCGGAGTGTGACAGAGCAAACCTGTCCCACACTAGAGGGTTTAAGACAGCAACCTGTCAAACTGCAGAATGGGGATATCACTGATAGCCATAAGGTCTATTGTGAAGATAACCTCCTCTACACTGAGTCAAGGGACCCTAAACCTCGAGCTGCCAGGAGATTGGTCATCCCTTAGCAGTATAGGGAGTTTCTTATGACCTTGGCACATGATATTCCTTTGGCTAGGCATTTGGGCCAGAGTAAAACTTGGGACAGACTTGTTCCATTGTTTCACTGGCCTCACATGTCAGAGGACACCAAGGAGTTTTGTTGCTCCTGTGTGACCTGCCAAGCCAGTGGCAAGACTAGTGGCACACCTAAGGCCCCCTTAATTCCACTTCCTGTGGTTGGGGTGCCCTTTGAAAGGGTAGGGGTTGACATAGTTGACCCTCCAACTGATTCAGGCAATAGGTTTATCCTTGTGGTAGTGGACCATGCCACTAGGTATCCTGAAGCTATTCCCTTAAGGACAACTACAGCCCCTGCAGTGGCAAAAGCCCTCCTGGGAATCTTTTCCAGAGAGGGTTTCCCTAGGAAGTGGTGTCAGACAGAGGTAGTAACTTCATGTCTGCATACCTCAAAGCTATGTGGAAGGAGTGTGGTGTAACTTATAAGTTCAGTACTCCTTATCATCCACAGACAAATGGTCTGGTTGAGAGGTTTAATAACACTACCAAAGGTATGATTATGGGGCTCCCTGAAAAACTCAGAAGGAGATGGGATGTCCTGTTGCCATGCCTCCTTTTTGCTTATAGGGAGGTACCCCAAAAAGGACCAAGTCCAAGAGTCACGAAAGAGTCCAGGGGGGGCAGGAGCCCACCAAACCCCAGATGAAGGTGCAAAATGGCTGCCTTTGGGTGGAAGAAGCTGAAGATTCTGCAACAACGGAAGATACCAGGAATTTCTCCTTTGCACAGAAGATGTCCCACGGATTTGCTGAAGGATGCAGAGTTGTTTCTTTGGAGAAAGACCGCAAACAATCCTTGCTAGCTGCAAAGATCGCAGTTGAAGAAAATGGGTGCTGCCCGGGCCCAGGAAGGACCATGAGGTCGCCCCTTGGAAGAGGAGACAGAAGGGGCCCTCAGCAACACAGTGAGCCCATACAGAAGAAGGCAGCACCCGCAGAAGTACTTGAACACGGGTTCAAGAAAACTGAGAACGGCGATCGCCTCAACACTACAAAGGAGGGTCCCACAAGCCGGTGGTCAACTCAGCGAGTTGGGCAATGCAGGACGGAGTGCTGGGGACCTGGGCTAGGCTGTGCATGAAGGATTTCTTGCAAAAGTACAGAGAAGCCCTAGCAGCTGCAGTTCACGCAGTACACAGGATTACTGTCTGGCGGGGAGGCAAGGACTTACCTCCTCCAAATTTGGACAGATGGACCACTGGACTGTTGGGGTCACTTGGATCCACCACCTGTGTTCCAGGGACCACACTCGTCACGTTGAGAGGGGACCCAGAGGACTGGTGAAGCTGAAGTTTGGTGCCTGCGTTAGCAGGGGGAAGACTCCATCAACCCACAGGAGGTTTCTTCTTGGCTGGCAGGATTAGGCGTAACAATGTCGCTGGTAGTCTTCTTGCTACTTTGTTGCAGTTTTGAAGGCGTCCTGGAGCAGTCAGAGGTCGATCCTTGGCAGAATTAGAAGATAACGATTTGCAAGAGCTCACCAGAGCTCCTCTGCATTTCCCTCTTCGACTTCTGGAGGAGATTGCCTGCTGTCTGTAAATACAGTGACAAGTTTATGGGCATTGGTTCAAAATGACTAAGTCATACGGGTAAATGATGTGTCTCAGTCCATGTGCCCCCAAATACTCGACCACAGGCTTTAGGAGCATTGTGAAGCACCATTTTGCTGATGGCTGCCTGAAAAGAAGGGTAAAAAATTTAAGATCTGGTATCTTTAGCAGAACTGAAGGAAAAACAGTGGGGCTGAAAAACTGAGACTCTCAAAGGCACCCTTTAAATCCAGACGCACCATTCGATCGAATGGTTGGAATATGTCCTGCAGTGGATGGATACCCTCCATGCTCAAGTGATGGTACACCAACCATTCTTTGAATTTTCTGAGATTGATAACCAGGCGCTGACCTCCACCGTGCCTGTCAACCAAAAGATGTTGCTTAAAACGTTGTAAGGGGGACGAGAGGTATGGCATATGGCATGTCTGTCGAGGAGTGCCATTTCCGAATCCGGGAACCTAATTGGAAGCAGTGTGATTTCCTGTCGGGGGGAACCACAGAACTCTATCTGGAACTCCTGAGCCGTCTAGAGGACCCAGGAGTCTGTGGTGAGTGATGCCCAACTGTGAAGGAACTGGGCCAGCGGACTCCCTATGTTTAGAAGGGAAGAAGAGAGCACACTCACCGTTATTGGAGGAGCCGGAACTTTGACCTCTGGATCTTTGTGCTCTGGTGGGTTAGAAATTTGCAAATATGGTCTAGCCCTAGTACTGACCGCGCCCAGAGCCTTGCTCCCTGGAGAAAGCCTGAGATAGAGTGTGGCTGGCCAAGCGCCCCCTGCCACAACTGGCCCCTTATCGGCACAAAAGTGTTGCAAAACAACTGCCTGCAAAGCATTGTGGGCTAAGTTTCTATAAATACATGAAACCTTTATCAGACATAAATTGTGTTCTTATGGGTCGAGGTTTCCCGAGTGCAGTGAATATTGTAGTATCGGCTCTCCCGCTGTGCCGGGAGAGCCTGAGGATTCATTCCTAGGACGATTTCATGTTTTATATAGCGAGAAAAAAAGTACAAAACAGGTACAACACTACTTGTTATTACTGACTATGTAAAGTAGGGACCCAATGATAGGCAAACACGGAAAGCGAACTGCGCCCATGCACATGAGTGCTGACAAACACGAGAGGCAGGAATCAAAGAAAAATAGTCCATCTAAACAACAGAAAAACATGTGAGGCGTAAGTAAACTGTACTTGGCTGGTGCGCCTAGGCCAAGTACTGAAAGTGACGTAGCGGCTGCCAAACCACTTAGAAGGCAGCGTAACAAGAGCAACACTTCCTTCAACCTTTTTGAAGTGGCAGGCAGCAGCAGGCGGGACAAAAATGCCTATAACCCTAACAACAGGTCTTCCAGATAGCGCATGCACGCTGTAGAGGCTCGACCTAAAAATGCCCTATGTACAGTCTGGGTATTACTAAAATGGAATAGTTTTTTACCTGTAACTCTAGTTCTCTCATTGGGGTATTTCCATGATAGTCATAAGCAACCCTCTGGGTGGAGTACACAAAATAATATCTCAGGTATAAGATTACTTTCAGCTAGGACTGCCTACAAAAAGAACTTAGGTAACTGCCTCTCTCTAGGCATGATGGAATACTGGAGGACTGGCTGCTCTTAAAGTCACAGGCACTCATTACGACCCTGGCGGTGGTGATAAAGTGGCGGTAATTCCACCAACAGGCTGGAGGTAATTACTGCTAAATATTGACCATGGCGGTGATATTTCCAATAGACAGCCAATGTACCACACTAACCGCCAGGGCGGAAACAAGTCACCACTGCGTTAGCTGGCAACAGCCAGGCGGGAGACAAAGTACCGCCCACCATATTATGACATACAAAACCGCCACCTTTTCCAGGCGGTACCAATGCCAACAAAAGCCTGACGGAAATAGAGCTCATAAGTAAAAGGACTCACCATTGGAGACACAGGGAAGAACCACGCCGCAATGGAACCCGATCTGCAAGTTTACCCGATGACCTTCTACGTTTTGCTCCATCTCGAACACCAACACCGACGAAGACGACGACGGTGAGTACAGTTGCCTAGCACACAAGGGAGGGTGGGAGGAAAACGAGAGTGACACACACACACACGGACAACACACACCCCACACACACATACACACACACACCATACACACAACCAGCTGCACTACAAAAACAATATGTCCCTGAAAACCTGCAGAATAATGCAAGGACATTTACTAAAGTGATTGTAATCAAAATTAATAAATCAATTTGGCAATGAAACAGATATGTACACATGTACAAAAATGGGACATTGCCCAGTCCAAAGTTCAAAGGGCCCACATGGCCACAGGGCACAGTCTAAGGCCCAACTCGAATCCTGAGCACATCTGGATAGAACACTGCAGGGGCATCACTTTGCAAATAGGCAGGCACCTCAGGAGGAGGGAGGGGGCACCTCAGCCGGATGCAGCAATAAGCCCACTGGTTCTGGAGAGGGCAACATGCCCATTGCTTTGTTCTGGGGATTGCAAGGCCACAGTCTCTCAAGTGGGTGTCTTGCCCACTGGTTCTGGAGGGGCAACATACCCGTGGCTTTGTCCTGGGGATTGCAAGGCCACAGTCTCTCAAGTGGGTGTCTTGCCCACTGATTCTGGAGGGGGCAACATGCCCTTTCCTTTGTCCTGGAGATTGCAAGGCCACAGTCTCTAAAGTGGGTGCCATGCCCACTGGTTCTGGAGAGGGCAACATGCCCGTTGCTTTGTCCTGGGAATTGCAAGACCATAGTCTCTCAAGTGGGTGTCTTGCTCACTGGTCCTGGAGGTGGCAACATGCCCATTGCTTTGTCCTGGGGAGTGCAAGGCCACAGTCTCTCAAGTGGGTGTCTTGCCCACTGGTGCTGGAGGGGGCAGCATGCACAGTAGCCCCTGGAGGGTGGACTACATAGCGTCCGCCGGCGGTGATGGCTGCATGGTGGTGGTGGTTGGGGAAGGCTCCTGGGCAGCCCCTGCACTCACTGATGGCTGCATGGTGGTGTGGTGGTGGGGGGGGGGCTCCTGGGCAGCACCTGTCCTCACTGATGGCTGCACATCCAAGGCTGGTGGTGGGGGCCCGTGACAGATGGTGGTGGTGGTGGTGTTAGCCTGACAGCTTTCGCTGGCGTAAAGTGCCTCTTGTCCTCCTGTTCATGGGTTGGGGATCCCTTACCCTTCCTGGCAGGGGTGGATGGGCTCTTCCCCTCTCTGCCTGGTGGTGCAGGCTCTTTCTCCTTCCTCACAGCTGGTGCAGGCTCCTTCCCCTTCCTCACAGCTGGTGTAGGCTCCTTCCCCCTCCTCACAGCTGTGCAGGCTCCTTCCCCTTCCTCACAGCTGGTGCATGACTCTTATCTTTCATGCCTGGTGGTGCTGGCTCCTTCCCCTTCAGTGTTGCAGGTCTTGTATCCTTACCACCACGAGTAGGTGGTGCTACCACTGTCTCCGTAGACTGTTTGACTGAGGTGCTGGCCTGTGTCCTTGGTACCCTGCGCACACATGCAGGACTGGGTAGGGAAGAGGTCAATTTGGGAAAGGAAAAGCTTTTTAGGGACGTTGGGGGTTAGAGGGAGGATTAATGGGAGTGGAGGATGAGGGAGTGGGTGTTCGAGCTGCATGTCTGCTGGATTTGGGTGCAGGTGCGTGGGCTGTATGCTGATGTCAGGTGGATGGCTGTTGGGTGTCTGAGTGCTTGCGTTTGTGTCCATAGGAGGGGACAGGCAGACACGGTGGGAGAGGACACAGAGGACGCGTGCATGGATGTTGTGGAGGTGTCTGCCAGGAGGTGTGTGTTCTGCTTGGTGTGGTGATGTTGGTAGTGGAGATTGATGTGGTGCATGCAGGTGTGTGTATGGACGTAACTGGGAGGGAGGTGGAGGAGGAGGAGGAGGAGGGGGAGACAGTGGAGGCACTGGATGTTGTTGTGTCTGCAACGGTATGGTGTTTGTGCTGTGGGATGAAATGTGGTGCTTGTGTGTGCCTCTGACACTCTTGGGTGTTGTCTTGTGTGCAAGCTTGTCTGTTTGTGTGGTTGGGATGCGTTGGGGATGAGGAGAATGGGACTGGGAAGTGGAAGTTTGAGGGGGGGTGGTAGAAACAGGGACAATGGCTGCCATCAGATAAGAGGCCAGAGCCTTAATCGATCTCTGTTGGGCCGCCAATCCACCATGAATACCCTCCAGGAATGCATTGCATTGCTGCTTCTGGGATGCCAGCCCCTGGATGGCATTCACAATGGTTGACTGTCCTACAGAGAAGGATCTCAGGAAGTCAATAGCCTCCTCACTCAGGGCAGGAGGGCTCACTCGGGCACGGGCAACTCGCTGAGGGGCTACTGGGAGGGCGGTGCTGGTGCGGGGTGGCAGCTGTACCTACAGCTGGGGTGGTCACAGAGGATTCCGCCACCACCAGAAAGCTCCCATTGGAGGAGGAATCAGAGTCTGTGTTGTCCCCTCCAGTCTCCGCCATGGTGCTCCCCTCGCCCTCCGTCCCACTGGTTCCCTCGATGTCGGTGGACTCTTTCTCCAGGGTTCTGTGGGATATACCTCCCTCTGTCACCGGTGCCTCTGCTCCTCTGCCAGATGATGCTAATGCACATTAGAAGTGGATTACAAAAAAAGAAAGGGATGGAGAGAGACAAAGGATACACTGGGTCAATGACTGCACCAACACCACTGTTGGTGTACACAGCACACTCACACACACAGGGAACAGGCCTACGCACTATGCAGTGCACTTCCAGTGATATGGCTAGTCACCAAGGAGTGAGGAGGAGCACACACCTCCAACTGCAGCACACCTGGGACCCACGCAGCCCTGCCTAGAAGTTAATACTAACAAGCTAGGTTACCTGCATTTGCCATGCAACCCTTACCCTTCAGAGGACCTAAGCTGCTATGTCGCGTCTGGCCTTAGGGGCACACACTAACACACAACCACCACCCAGATACCACCCCACCAGCCATAAGTTGAATGATACCCACTGTACTCACCCTCTTGTGGCTGCTGCGATGCCCTCAAGCGCCGATTCAGCTCAGGGTAGGCCACCGCCAATATGCAGGCCATCCGGGGGTCAGGGTCCGACAGGCAAACCTTCCTCGTTGGGAGGCCATCCCCCGCTGGGCCTCTGCGGTTTTCCGTGCCCAGCGTCTCAGGTCCTCCCACCGTTTGCAACAGTGGGTGCTCTGCCTGACATTGACCCCCAGGGACCGCACCTCCTTGGCAATGGCATGCCATAATCCCTTCTTTTGATGGGTGCTGACCTGCAGAGGTAATAGATACAGAAGAACTCCATTATAGGAACAGTCCAGCCTGTCACACACATGGCCCACTATACCCGATCCCAAAACACATAGGCTAGGTCACAACATGTACACCGCCAAGAGGAAATCCACCAATCCCCCACCCACCCTTACAAGATGCCTCCACAAACTACTCCATGCATTCATGCCACATGCATCGTGCCCACAGTGTACTCACCTGTTGGTCTGGAACCCATAAAGCTGTCAGTACTGGGGTAGGACCCCATCCACCAGTCACTCCAACTCCTCCGAAGTGAAGGCTGGGGCCCTTTCCCCAGTCACATGGGCCATGGTAGGTTCCAGACACAGGTCACAGCAGCACATGCAGTGTAGGTCTTCTCCTGCGGAAGGTCAGGAAACAAGTGATGATTGAGAAATAAAATGGTGGTCACATCCACAGGGGTGCATACCGTCACCGCCGGCATACATCCCCATTGGCCACTGTACCCTATAGGGCCCAATATTATCCAATGAAGAATTGCAAGGCGGTTCATGACCGCCTACCGCCACTGCGCACAACGTCGGCAGAATTACCTCACTTCCACCTGTCCCTCCACACAGGAGAGGCGGTCGCCGGGGGGGTGAACAGGCCTATCGATAATTGCTGCGTCACAGGATAAAAAGCACATACTTTTAAATTCCACTGTCCCAAAACATGATTGCACGATGTGGACTGCTGTTGTGGTATAGTTGTTCAAATTGTGACAGCCTACTCACCCTTGTGTCCCTTAGATACCTACTGCTGCGGATGAATATGAGATGGAGAAATACCCCTGTGTACAGACCTCTGGTGGACTTAGCTACACTGGAGGACAGGCACATAATACTCACCTATAGAATGGACAGGGCCACTATCACAGAGCTGTGTGCCCAGTTGGAGCCTGACCTGATATCAGATATCCGTCATCCCACTGGGAACCCCCACTCTAGTGTAAGTTCTATCAGTGCTACATTTCCTGACAACTGGTTCTTTCCAAGTGACAGTGGGCTTGGCAGCAGGAATGTCACAGCCAATATTCTCAATAGTGCTGGCAACAGTCTTGTCCGCCCTGATAAAACACATGTGCAGCTACATTGCTTTCCCCCAGGTGGAAGATTTAGCCACTGTTAAAGCCGGATTTTATGCAATGGGACATATCCACAATATAATTGGGGCGACTGACGGAACACATACAGTTTGTCCCCCCCGGCAAAATGAACAGGTGTACAGGAATCGTAAGAGTTTCCAATCCATGAATGTGCAGATGGTCTGCCTGGCGGACAAATATATCTCCCACGTCAATGCTAAGGCCCATATTTATACTTTTTTAGCGCCGCATTTGCATCGTTTTTTTACGAAAAACCGGCGCAAACTTACAAGATACAATTGTATTTTGTAAGTTTGCGCTGATTGTGCGTCAAAAAACGACGCAAATGCGGCGCTAAAAAAGTATAAATATGGGCCTAAGTGTCCTGGGTCGGTGCATGATGCCTTTGTCCTTAGGAATAGCAGCATCCCAAATGTGATGGCCCAACTACAGAGGCACTGGGTATGGCCTATAGGTGAGCCTTGGTACCCACCAAGTGTATGTTGGTGTATGCCTATGTGTCAGAGAGTAACCTCTTTCTAGCATGGTTACCCCCACTTTTGGCCTGTTTGTGAGTATGTGACAGTGTGTTTTTACTGTGTCACTGGGATCCTGCTAGCCAGGACCCCAACGCTCATAGATAAAAACCTATATGTCAGTGTGTTTTGCCTGTCTCACTGGGATCCTGCTAGCCAGGACTCCAGTGCTCATAGTTTGTGGCCTAATGTGTGTGTTGTCAGTAGTGCTTGACTGTGTCACTGAGGCTCTGCTAACCAGAACCTCAGTGCTTATGCTCTCTCTGCTTTTGAATTTGCCACCTTAGGCTAGTGACTTAATTTACCAATTTCAATTGGCAAACTGGACCCCCCTTATAAGTCCCTAGTATATGGTACCTAGGTACCCAGGGCAATGGGGTTCCAGGAGATCCTTATGGGCTCCAGCATTTCTTTTGCCACCCATAAGAAGCTCAGACAAACCGTTTCAAAGGCCCGCCATTGCATCCTGCGTGAAATAGTGCACACATTATTTCACAGCCATTTTCACTGCACTTAAGTAACTTATAAGTCACCTATATGTCTAACCTTCACTTGCTGAGGGTTAGGTGCAAAGTTACTAAGTGTGAGGGCACCCTTGCACTAGCAAAGGTGCCCCCACATAGTTCAGGGCCAGTTCCCGGGGCTTTGTGATGCGGGGACACCATTACACGCATGCACTACATGTAGATCAATACCTATATGTATCTTCACAATGGTAACTCCGAATATGGCCATGTAAGGTGTCTAAGATCATGGAATCGTCCCCCCATTCCAAATCTGGTATTGGGGAGCCAATTCCATGCATCCTGGGGGCTCCACTATGGACCCCAAGAACTGCCAAACCAGCTCTCTGAGGCTTGCACTGCAGCTACAGCTGCTGCCACCTCACAGACAGGGTACTGCCCTCCTGGGGTCTGAAGAGCTCAGTCCCAGGCAGTCAGAACAAAGCATTTCCTATGAGAGCAGGGTATTACACCCTCTCCCGTTGGAAATATGTGTTACAGGCTGGGGAGGGGTAGCCTCCCCAGCCTCTGGAAATTCTTTGAAGGGCACAGATGGTGCCCTCCTTGCATAAGCCAGTTTACACAGGTTCAGGGACCCCTTGTCCCCTGCTCTGGCGTGAAACTGGACAAAGGAAAGGGGAGTGACCACTCCCCTGTCCATCACCACCCTTGGGGTGGTGCCTAGAGTTCCTCCATTGTGTCCCAGACTTCAGCCATCTTGCTTTGCAAGGTGTGGGGGCACGCTGGAGGGCTCTGAGTGGCCAGTGCCAGCAGGCGATGTCAGAGAACCCTCCTGATAGGTCCTTACCTGATAAGGTAGCCAATACCCCTCTCAGGGCTATTTAGGGTCTCTCCTGTGGGTTCTCTTGAGATTCTGCTTGCAAGTTTCCTTCAGGAATCCTCTGCAACTACTACTTCATCCTCTGACCTCGGCTCAACCGCAGCCTGCTCGAGGAAGCGCTGTAACAGCAACAAAGTATCCAAAAGGGATACTTTTCCTCTGCAACATCAGCTCCAGCCAGCAACTGGAACATCTTCCTAGGGTGCACTCCTGTAGTCTTCGTCCAACCGGGGACTCTTCTTTTGCACCCTCTTCTGGGTTGGCAGGTGCTCCTGTCCTTCCTGTAATCTCTTTCGACTTCTGGACTTGGTCCCCTTCTTTTACAGGTCTTCAGGTCCCGGAATCCAGCAGTTGTTGTTTGCAGACTTGGTTGGTTACTGCAATAATCCTTATCACGGGGTGTAGTGTGTCCTAAGGAAACCTGCAGTACTTTACTCCTGCTTTTCTGGGCTCTGGGGTGGGGTAATTCTTTTACCTTTACTGTATTCTTACTCTCCCAGCGATTCTGCACACACTACACTTGTCTAGGAGGGAATTCGTGATCCGCATTCCAATTTCTTAGTATGTGGTTTGTGTTGCCCCTAGACCTATTTTCTCCAATTGCATTCTATAGCATTTCCTATTCTTTGCACTATCCTATGTCTAATTACTTACCTCATTTTGGTGTCTAGTGTATATATTGTGTATAATACTTATAACCAGAAGGAGTATTGCCTCTAAAATAGTTTTGATACTGTGTCAATCAAATAAACTACCTTTATTTTTGGTAACACTGAGTATTGTCTTTACTTGTGTATAAGTATTGTGTAACTATAAGTGGTATTGCATGAGCTTTGCATGTCTCCTAGTTCAACCTACGATGCTCTGCTATACCTACCTATATCACCCTAAGCTGCTAGAACACTACTACTTCACTAATAAGGGATAACTGAATCTGGTATAAGGTGTAAGTACCCAAGGTACCCACTACAATCCAGGCCAGCCTCCTACACTGTGCTGTTGGCCAAATAGGATAGTGCGTGGCTAAATGTTGTCCTTTAATATTTGCAGGTGACTCTGGTTACCCAAACCTATTGTGGCTGCTAACCCCTGTGAGGAATGCCAGGACAAGGGCAAAAGGATGTTATAATGAGGTACATAGGCGAACCAGAAGGATAATTGAGAGAACCTTCGGCCTCCTGAAGGCCAGGATCAGGTGCCTCCATCTGACAGGTGGATCCTTGTGCTACTCACTCAAGAAGGTCTGCCAGATAGTAGTGGCATGCTCCATATTGCAAAACCTGGCCCTCAGACGCCATGTACCATTTCTGCGGGAGGAGGAGACTGGAGATGCCCTTGTGGCAGCAGTGGACCCTGAGGACAGTGAGGATGAGGAGGTAGATGATAAGGATGTGGACAACAGACCATCAGTGATCCATCAGTACTTCCAATGACATACAGGTGAGACAGTGCAGCTTCACATTTCTAGGACTATTGTTGGATTCTGTGTGGCATTGGCATGCTGGCATTACCCACCTGATTCCCCTACTTACTGTTACCTATGGATAGTCATTTTACAGATGTTGGTGATATGACAACAATGCCCTGATCTGATCACAACAGCCGGCAACAGGTCATTCATTCTATACTCTCACTATGTACAGTTCATTTGCAATGGTTACAGCTGTTTCAATCAATACAAATTTGCAATACATTAAATACTAGTAGTTGAAGTTTGTCCAAGGGTGTTTATTGTAGTGCTATGATATTGAGGGGAAGGTGCAATGGAACGGAGTGATGATGAAGGAAAGTCCAGGGTATTGTTCCAGTCTGTTTGTAGCACAGGTGCAGTGTCCAAGGGGGATATAGGAAGGGGAGCAATGGCAAGTCGAGGTGGACAAGGTGACAGAGTGGGACACAAGGGGGACAATCAGGAGAGTCTCATTTCCTGGTGGTGGTCTTGGCAATTGTCTCTAGCTTCTGTCTAGTTCGTAGGGAACGTCTGCGGGTTGGTTCACCTTCTGCAGGGGAGGGACGCTGGTGGCCTGTGGGTCCTGTGGCGGGCCTCCTCCCCACTAGCGGTAGTGGAAGTGGAGGGCTGGTCTATGGACTAGCTAGTGGTAGGGGACCTCTGGTGTACTGTAGCTTCCCTAATGATGTTGGCCATGTCTGCCAGCACCCCTGCTATGGAGATCAGGGTGGTATTGATGGCCTGAAAGTCCTCCCTGATCCCCTGATACTGTCCCTCCTGCAGCCGCCTGTTCTCCTGCACGTTGTCAAGGATCTGACTCATCGTGTTCTGGAAATGTTGGTAGGGTCCCAGGATCTCGGAGAGTGCTTCCTGGAGAGTCGGTTCCCTGGTCATGTCCTCCCCCTGGCACACAGCAGTCCTCCCAGTGTCCCTGCTGGCTTGTGCCTCTGTCCCCTGAACCGTGTGCCCACTACCACTGACCCCAGGTCCCTGCTTGTCTTGGCTGTGAGATGTGGCCTGGGGTCCCCGTACAGGTGGGCACACTGCTGATTTAAGTGTCCTGGGGACAGAGGTGTGGGTACGCTGGGTGGGTGCTGTGGTGTTGGTTCCTGATGGGGGAGGCTATGTGGTGATCTGTGAGTGGCTTTGGGTGGCCGACTGTCCAGTGGTCCCTGATGGGCCAGGTAGGTCCTCCAGATCCTGAAGTCCAGAGTTACCGTCATCACTGGGGGCCTCTTCTGTTGGGGGACTGGATAGTGGTGGCACCTCCTCTCCACTGACATTGGCTGGGGTACCTGTGGGAATGTAAATGATATATTATGATTCAAGTGTATGACATTTGTACTTAAGAAGCTTCCCCTTTATGTTTGGTGTTACCCTGCCAGTTTCCCCCGTAGGTCGTTCCACCTCTTCCTGATGTCATCCCTTGTTCTTGGGTGCTGTCCCATGGCATTGACCCTGTCCACGATTCTCCGCCATACCTCCATCTTCCTTGCAATGAAAATCTGCTGTACCTGTGCTCCAAACAGCTGTGGCTCTACCCAGACAATTTCCTCCACCATGACCCTTAATTCCTTCTCAGTGAAATGGGGTGCCTTTGTGGTGCCATGGGTGTTGTGTGATGTGTGTTGGTGAGGGTGTGCTGGGTAATGTGGTGGGGTGTGTGATGTGGAGTGCGAGAGGGGTGCATGGGTGTAAGTGGTGTGTGTGTCTAGTTGTCTCTGTGCTTTTCTTCTCAGTGTCCTGGTGGCAATTGGTGTTCTTAAGGGGTTGTGGGTAATGTGGGTGGGTGTTTTACAGTGGTGTGGGTGTGGTGTGTGTATGGGTGTCAGTTGTGTGTATTTGGTATAGGCCAATGTTGTGTTGTTTTGTTTGTGGGTGTCCATTCTGAGCGCAGCGCTGTGTACCACCAATGGTTTACCGGCGTTGAATGTCCGCCGTGGTGATAATGTGGTGGGCGTTGTTTTGTTGGCGTAACGGTACAGGTTTTGGGACCGCCACTGTGGCACTGACCTTTGGGTTGGCGGATTTGTGTATGTTGCTGTATTCTGTCAGATTGGTGTGTGAGTGTCATAATATGGTGAATGCATATTCGCCACCTCAGCGGTAAATTGGCGGCCGTCAGCGTGGCAGTAAGTAGGATTTACTGCCATCATCATAATGAGGGCCACAGTCTCCTTTTTCTTCATTTATAATGGCAGCCTATGAGCTACACTGCCCTGCACTCCTTCATCATTGTTTTACATTACAAAAGGGTTTGTGAAGGGTTTTTTCTGCTAAATGTTCAACTCATTCATGCATTTGAATGCATGTGCCTTAACTTTGTTCTTTTAAAAAAAAACTGGATGAAGAATTTTGGACATTGTAGCCTTTCCTTTAGGCTGCATATGGACATTCTTAAGTGACTATGCAGGCCTTAAGAAAAAGGGTCAGAATCCAACCTGGGGTGAATAGGTCCCATCGAAAAAGGAGGCTTAGTCAACCGACACCAATCTGACCCCGAGTCGTCGGGGATCAGGATCGGGTAGACGTCCATGGTGGGCACCACCGACGTCAGGAACGTCAACAATCGAACCTGCACCGGGGAAGGTCTCAATGGTATGGCCGGTGCGGATCCGAGAGCGGATCCAGAGGGGACTTCGGTGGCCGGAGCCGAAGCCACCCGCACGGAACCCGAAGGCCCCCGGACCGAACCCCTTGAGCCCGAAGGCGCTGTAGCAGGGTCGGTCTGCCCAAAAATGAGGTGCATGGCCTCATAAAACTCCTTTAATTGGCTCACAGAAACTCAGGGAGGTGCAGCGGACCCAGAAGCAGGCTCTGAAGACAGATGCCTCGAGAGTCGATGCTCCTCCTGCACTGCATCAGCCGAGTGACAGGGTGAAGTCGAAGGATGAGGGGATCTCTTTGACTTCTTCTTCTTACCTTGACCCAAGGACTTCAACGAAGAAGAGTGGTGGTGGCGCCGTGATCAGACTCGGGACCTTCCCGTCGAGCGAGACTGGGACCTACTCGAAGCACGACTTTGGGTCGTGGTCACACTCCAGGCACTATAAACAGACCCGATGCAGGTTAGTCACAGACATTATGCAGCGACAGTCCTCGCACGGCTTGAACCCTGTCTTCGGGGACATCCCTCGAAGCACCAAAAAACTCACAAAAAGGTTGACAAAAGAGTCAAAGTCGGTCAAAAAAAGACCAAGGCCCGTATTTATACTTTTTGACGCTAAACTGCGCTAACGCAGTTTAGCGTCAAAAAGTTTTGCGCCGGCTAACGCCATTCTGAAGCGCCATGCGGGCGCCGTATTTATTGAATGGCGTTAGCCGCCGCAAGCAGACCGGCGCTGCCTGGTGTGCGTGGAAAAAAACCACGTACACCAGGCAGCGCCGGCGTTGGGAAAAATGACGCTAGGGCGTCTTAAAAATGGTGCAAGTCAGGTTGACGCAAAAAATCGCCTCCACCCGATTTGAGCCATTTTCAACGACGCCCAGACGCCATTTACATGACTCCTGTCTTAGTAAAGACAGGAGTCATGCCCCCTTGCCCAATGGCCATGCCCAGGGGACTTATGTCCCCTGGGCATGGTCATTGGGCATTGTGGCATGTAGGGGGGCACAAATCAGGCCCCCCTATGCCAAAAGAAATTCTAAAAAAAAAAAAAAATTATACTTACCTGAACTTACCTGAATGTCCCTGGGGTGGGTCCCTCCAGCCTTGGGTGTCCTCCTGGGGTGGGCAAGGGTGGCAGGGGGGGTCCCTGGGGGCATGGGAGGGCAGCTGTGGGCTCATTTTAAAATCCGGCGCAAATGCGGGGTTTTTTGGCCCTCCCACTCCCGGGCGTGATTTTTGCCCGGGAGTATAAATACGACGCATTTGCGGCGCAGTCATTTTTTTAGACGGGAACGCCTACCTTGCATGTCATTAACGCAAGGAAGGCGTTCACGCAAAAAATTGACGCTCTTTCCTCATACTTTGGCGCTAGACGCGTCTAACGCCAAAGTATAAATATGGCGTTAGTTTTGCGCCGAATTTGCGTCGAAAAAAACGACGCTAATTCGGCGCAAACGGAGTATAAATATGCCCCCAAGGGTAGCTCCCTCCGGATCAGTGAGGGGCGCGAGAAGAAAAGAACTGATGTCACTGTGCTGAAATGGCGTCTATGTACTACTCCCAATGTTATTACAGCGACCATGACGCCAATGATGCCCGCGGAGTCGATCAATGACACCTACCAATGCGCAAGGGTATTGCTCAAAGAAAACAGTCTGACGCCTGGGGGAAAATTCTAAGGTTAGGAATCTGTAGCTAGAAGTCTCTATCAGATCTGGTTTCATCTAAGTAGAATTTTAAAACCCTTTTTACGTCTACAGAGTGGAGAGCCCTCTCTGCTGGAGTAGATGGGTTTTGAAAGAAAGTTGGCAAGAAAATTGACTGGTTGACATGAAAGTCAGAGATAACCTTGGGCAGGAATTTAGGATGTGTTCACATCACTACTTTAGAAGTTGGAATACTGTGTAAGGCTCGTGAGCACGGAGAGCCTGAATCTCGCTAACCCTGCGTGTTGATGTAATTGTCTTAAGGAAAGCAGTTTTCCAAGTTAGGTGATGAGAGAAGCCTTGTGTATAGGCTCAAATGGATTTTGCATGAGGCATGAAAGGACCACATTAATGTCCCATGGTGGAGAAGGCGCCTAACTGGAGGAAAGACCTTATTTAAGCCGTGTAGGAAATCTTTGATGACTGGTATCCTAAAGAAAGAGGTTTGCGAAGGACCTTTTTTGTATGCAGTCAGAGCTGCCAGATGGACCCAAATCGAAGAGAATAACAGACCAGATTTAGCCAGGTGCAACAAGTATGAAAGAATGACATCTTCCTGGCAAGATGTAGGGTCGATCATTTTGGAGGAACACCAGATACAGAATCTCTTCCGTTTGATTGAATACGCCAAACAGGTTTTATGGCCGTTTTGCATCTTTTAGGATTTCCATACAATCTTGTGGAAGACTTAGGTGCCCATACTGTACTAACTCAGGAGCCATGCTGCCAAACTCAAGGAGGAGAGATTGGGGTGTCTCATCTGCCCTCCAAATTTCATTAGGAGGTCTGGCATGCATCGTAGCCTGAGATGTGGTCGTAGTGACCGGTCAAGGAGGTCCCGGAGCCACCACTGCCTCGGCCACTCTGGTGCAATGAGGATCATTCTGGCTGAAGTAGTTGAGAGTTTGAGAAGGACTACTGGGATCAGGAGAATTGGTGGAGTGGCGTAAAGAAATTTGTTGGACCAGTCTATCCACAGAGCATTTCCCAACGATTCTGGATGGTAAAACCTGGTGGCGAAGTCGCAGCATTTTCTGTTTTCCGCTGTGGCGAAAAGGTCGATATAAGGTGTGCCCCACAAACAGAAGATATATTGAACGACGTCTTCGTTCAGCACCAACTCGTGGTTCTCTTCGAGAACTCTGCTGAGGGCATCCGCTTGTACATTCTGAGCACCAGGAAGATTGGTTGATACTATCTTCAATATCTTGGCCAGAAGCCAGTGCCATATCATCTGGGCCTCTTGAGACAGGACTCTGGATCTGGTTCCCCCTGCTTGTTCAGGTAATACATGGTGGTTGTAGTGTCTGTCTGGAAAAGCAGGATGTCAGTGTTGAAGTGTGGGAAAAATGCCTTGAGAGCTAGGTGCACTGCATGGAGCTCGAGGAGGTTGACGTGGTATGACGTCTCCTTGGGAGACCAGAGGACTTGTGTTTGTAGATGACCCATATGGGCTCTCCATCCAAGGAGAGAGGCATCTGACACAATAGTCTATGATGGAGGCTGTGGACAAAAAGGCATCCCTTGCAGGTGGTTGGTGGGAGAACACCACCAACTGAGGGATCTGATTGCGTGGGTTGACCGAAAGATTGTCTTTCCAGTTTCCAGACAGTTGATTCCATTGGTCATCCAGGCACTCCTGAAGAGGTAACAAGTGGAGGCAAGCGTTGGGTGTCAGAAAGATGCAAGAGGCCATGGAGCCTAGAAGTGAGGAGAGTGTGCGCACTGTTGGGCGATGCATAGGTTTGAGTGCATGACACTTCTGAAGAATGGATAAGCATAGTTCCTCCGAAGGACACACTTGCCTGTAGTGTGGTAACTTTTGCCTGGAGTTATGGTAGCTCCTAAGTAGTGCAACTTCTGGACAGGAACTGTTGTGGACTTGAGAAAGTTGACATGAAGCCCTAGCCGATAAAGGAGATCATGTGTCCATTTGAAATGTAGTTGTGCTTCTGCACAAGTGGATGCCTTCATTAGCAAGTCGTCCAGGTATGGGTAGACGAAGATTCAGTGCCTTCGTAGTAGTGCCACCACAGCCATGCACTTGGAGAAAGTTCTGGGTGCTGACTTGAGATCAAATGGTAGGAGGGTGTATTGGAAGTGATCTTGTCCCACAACAAAGCTCAGGAACTCCTGATGCTTTTTTACAATAGGGATATGAAAATAGGCATTGTGTAGGTCTACTGAGCAAACCCAGTCCCCTTGTGGATCTGGGGGTATATTTGGTGTAAGGCCAGCATCCTGAATTTTTCTGTTCGGATCCATTTGTGGCAATCTTCAGGTCTAGAATGGGTCTGAACTCTTTCTTGTACTTTTTTGGACCGAGGAAGTACCTTGAGTAAATGCCTTTTCCCCACTGGTTGAGGGAAACAGGGTATACTGCTTTCTTTTCCAGCAGGATGGAAACTTCTGCCTTTAGAAGGCCGAGATGAGAAGTGGTCAACTTTGGCGGAATACTTGGTGGTGGTCGGGTGGAAAACCAGAGACAATCCCCTTTTGGTACAATGTTCAAGACCCAAGCACCTGTTGTAATTTGTTGCCACTCTGCCAGGCAATTGGTGACGCCCCCTCCCACCGAAGTGGGTAAGGGACGTGGGGGAGGAAAGCTTTCAGGGTTTTGAGGCTGAAGGTTGTCGAGAACCCTGATTGGGTTGATGTGTCTTTCGTCCTCCTTGTTGTTTCCTCTGAGTCTGGTAAGATCTTTGAAACTGCTGCTGAATTCTTCCAGGCAGCCACTGTGGAGTTTGAATCCTCTCAGTAGAATAGTGATGTTGGAAAGGTCGGAAGGGTCTTCGCTGCTCTTTGGGTTTTTCGAGGCCTACGGCCTTCAATGTGTTAACCTCAGCCTTCATCCTTGCCATTTTATCGTCGGCATGAGACCCGAACATAGTGGAGCCTGAAAATGGCAAGTTCTGAATGCGTTGCTGAGTGTCCGGTTTCAGTGACGTTAGACGCAGCCAGTGATGCCTCCTTAGCGTTACTCCATGGAAGTATGTATGTGCAGAGAGCAAGGATGAGTCTGCCACTGCACGAAAGATCTGGTTAGAGACCATGGCACCTTTCTTGGACGATCTCTAAAAAATCCTCCTTCTGATCTCTCGGGAGGTGGTCAGCAAATTGGAGTAGGGAGTCCCACTGGGCCCTATCGTATCTGCCAAAAGGGCTGTTGCGCTTGCTGCCATCATGGAGGTTGCGGCCAAACTACAGACTTTGCGGCCTGTCAAATCTACCTTTTAACTTTCTTTGACAGGAGGAGAGTTAGTAGACAGAGACGTAGAGTGATATTTGCAGGCAGCCAGTATTACCACCAAATCATGTGGAGGATCGGAGCACAGAAAGAAAGGGTCTTGTTCCGGAGGACGATACTTTTTTAGTAGTCTGGAAAGAGCAGACTTAGTTGTAGCCGGCGTAAGGAAGACCTCCATGGCGGGTTCCATAAGACCAGGCACTAGTTGTAGCAAAGGTCTGGCGGCTATGCGCTGCTTGGGAGTTTCGAATATGATCGAAGTGGAGTGAATTAGGACAGCCATTGGAATGTTAAGTTTTGCTGCAAATTGTACAAGAACGTCATGAAAGGTGTTGATATCATCAACCGGTGAGGAGCGAGGTTGAGGTGAATCTGTTAGTACGGGTGAACTGGTGGAGGACAAGGGATCTCTATGACAGTTGGCACGCAATCTTGATCTTTGTTGAGATCTGTAGTGGGAGTGTCTTGACCTTGAACGGCCAGATGACTGATGGCCATGACGAGAATGGTGGCACAATTTTGAGTGCGGTCTGGGAGCTGGGGTGGTGCTAGGAGCTTGAGGCACCAGAGGTGGCATGGGTCCCGGGAGAACGGGAGCAGCCGGCCGCAGCGGAGTCAGACTTCGAGGTGAAGGTCAAGGATGAGGTGTAGCAGCTGGCGGAGGCGAGGTGTGAGGAGAAGGCGATGAAGGAAGAAGCACCGGAAAAGGAGAGACATCTCTGGAATGGTGCGATTCCGATGAAGAATAGATCCTTCTTTGTTTCTATCTCCTTGATGTCGAGAGGCTCTTTGATGTCGATCTTTCTCTCCGACGTCTAGGTGTCGACATTAAGCAGGGCTTCGATGCGGAACTGCGACGTTGCCACCTTCTTCGCCTCAACGTTGATTCCAACGACGTCAAAATACTCCTCAACTTTGTTTGCCGAGTAGCTGGAGTCCTCGACGTCGTGGAGCGTCTTGACGTTGATCGGTGAACATGTCTGGGCTGTACCTCCTCTCGATGTCGACCGGGAATGAAAGCGTTTTCTGCCAGGAAAATGCCACTCAGACCTTCCACATCCACTGGAGGCTGAAGGAAGAGCTCTGGTAAAAGACTGACATTCCCCTTGCCCAGAGGTCCCACTGGCTTCTTGCTGACATCGTCTCTCGCTTGAAGGTGAATCTTCTCCCTGTCACGCAGGGTACGTCTGGAAAATGACTTGCAGATGTTACAGGAGGCAGGAAGGTTTGAAGACAGCAGGCAGATGATACAAACATCATGTGAGTCTGCTCTGGCTTTTTTTCTGCCACATCTTGGGCATTTGTCAAATAGACAAGGCATTTTTTCTGGGAAAAATGCCTTAATTTCTGTCAGAAAAAGTCACAAATCAAGAAAAGAAGACAGAAGACGTTGAGTAAAAAAGTATTCACTGAGATTTCCACCCAAAATTTGAAGAAAAAACCTAAAAAGGTTGAGCTCAAGGCTCCAGGGTCCTGTCAACAGAAGCCGGAAAAAAGAACTGAGGTAACTGCCTCTCTCTACACATGATGGGATACTGGAGGACTGGCTGTTCTTAAGTCACAGGCTCCTTTTTCTTAATTTATAATGGCAGCCTATGAGCTTCACTGCCCTGCACTCCTTCATCATTGTTTTGCATTACAAAAAGGTTTGTGAAGGTTTTTTTCTGCTAAATTTTCAACTCATTCATGCATTTGAATGCATATGCGTTAACTTTGTCCTTTTTAAAGCAAACTGGATGAAGAAGTTTTGACACTGTAGCCTTTCCTTTGGGCTGCATATTGACATTCCTAAGTGACTTTGCAAGCCTTTCTGAAGTAAGGCGAACATGAACACTTAAGAAGTTATATTGGAAAAAGTGCACATAGTGCTCTATATAAGCAAATATTCAAAATCAACGTAAAGAACAAAAGAAGCAAAAAGAGCCAACATGTGCATCAAATACAGGTCATAGCCACAAAAGAACTGAGGCAACAATGCCTGGCAATACTGCCTTATTTACAGTGCTATCTCTACAAGGAGACAACACCCTTATAGCCACTTCACGGCCCTCCAACACTTATAGGACAAGAACATGCATTAGCTGTGTACAAAAGAGGGGTAACCAATACCTTGAACCGTGGTACCTCATCTGTAGTTTTCCCACTCAAGCCCCAGCAGTGATAGTGACCACCCTGATCACTATCCCTGGTAGATGGTGAGCTGGTGTACACTATGGCAGAAGATATTAAGATTCTGGAAGGCACAATAAGAGACCCCATATGTCATCAACGAGAAGTAGTGGATCTTGGACCACATAAATACGTTGTTTATAGGTAGCCAAGCAGTACAGATCAGTGAGCCACTCCTGATGTGTAGGTACCTGCGAAGAGCACCATTGTCGTAGGATGCAGATCTTAGCTACCATGAAGGCTGTCAACATCCATCAACGCAAACGGGAAGTTGTGTTGTATAAGGCTGTGAAGTCATGTAAAAAGCATAGTTAGACAGATTCTCTGATGGGTACGTAGCTAGTGGAATGCAGTGTCCCCCATATGAAGCGACAAGTGGAAGCCAGGGTAGGGCAGGACCACAATATATGATACAGATCACAGTCAACATCCGGACATCGCCTGCAGACAGCATTCAGAGTCAGACGATCCCTGTGCAACTTGTAGGGGCACCAATTCTAATTATGAAACGTCTTGAAATCAGTAAATTTCACCACATGCTTCTTTAAGTGAACAGTTATGGCATTCCAGGACTTCCTTCCAATTGGCCTCCAAATAGGCTATTTCCAGCGGTTCCTGCCAGTAACTCCTTGCTGCCATACAGGTATATTGTGAGTAGATTTTGTGGATATGTATTTGGTAAAGACTAGAGTCATCTCCCCTTGATAGCCTCCATATCCAGAGATTAGTATAAAGTTGGTAAGTTTGGGAGATGGATCGGATCTCATCCCAGTTTACACCACAGGCAGTGCCGCATTTGCCAATACCTCAACAACTGTGACTGGGTTAATACAAGCCCCAATTTTAGCATCTCAAAAGACCGAGAATAGTCCCTCTCAAGTGGGTCTTCAATCGTCTTGAGTCCTCGATCCTCCCAAATAGTTCATCTGGTCGGCTCCTGGCCCACAGTTAACACCTTCATTGGGACAGAGTGGGGCCGTCTTTGTAAACACCTCTGCCCACACCAAGGAGTCGGTGCAAGTCTTTCCAGGTGGCCCACATAACCTTAAGGGCAGGTGGACAATGTGCAGTTTTCAAAGTTTGAGTGTTGTACAAAACACCTAGACCCACTGGGGCCTGCGCCCCCTCCAGCTCCCAGGATAACCAAAGTGGTTTGCTCCTCAATAGGTACCAGCATGTAAGCCAACTGTAAGAGATGCTGCACCAGATTGTATACATGCCATGTCAGGCAGTCGGAGACCTCTGGCTCTAGTGTCAGCATGCAAAGATGATGGTTTAGGACAGGATTTCCTACCCACCCAGAAGAACAGCTTGATGTGCTTAAAATAGTATTAAGTATGGGCATAGGAATCACAAGCAGCAACATACAGAAAACAATTACACCTGGGGGCTGTTATCATTTTAATCATCTGTACTCTGACCCAGAAAGATGCCTGTAAGTGGACCATCTTGCAAAGTCCTGTTCCATTATATTCAGTAAAGGTTGTATATTGTCAGCTATCATGTTGTCTACCCCCGTGTCAAACAACAGCAACAAGCCCAAGTATTTCAAGCCTGAGGTCTGCCATGTAAAGCCATAAGTATTTTGCGTAGACCGCTGACCACTATTCATCAGCGGTAGCACCTCACTCTTGGTCAAATTGATTATGTACCCAGAATAAAAAGAGAAGGCATCAATTACAGAGACAAGAGGAATCTGGGATACTTAGAGTCAGTAGGCTCTGATCAGCATAAAGTAGGATTTTTCAGAAGCCTGCTGGTATATCAATGCCCTGAATGTGAGTGGAATGGTGCATTTCAGCCACCTGGGGCTCTAGGACCAGAAGGAACAGCAAGGATGACAGTGGGTAGCCCTACCTCGTCCACCGCAGTAATGGGAAGGGTCCTGAGATATGTCCTCCACAGTCAATCTGTGCAGTGGGGGAGGTGCAGAGGTGGTGTAGAGCCATCTGACTTTTGCCAGGAAACTGGGGCCTACTCCCACCCTGCTCAATGTACGAAACAAATACCCCATTCAACCCAGTCAAAAGCCTTCTCGCATCCAATAAAAGTAGTAACTTATCATCTGGATCATTACGTATGTGCGAGAGAACATTTGACAGGATACACTTATGGTTGTGAGAAGAGCGCCCCACTCAGGAGTTATGTATCCTCTTAAGAAGGGATGCCAGGACCTATGCAAATATCTTTAAGTCTGCAATAATGAGTGATATTAAGCGGTAACTCGCACAACTAGTAGGATTGTTGTCGGTCTTCAAAATAAGGCTAAGTGCTGTACTGAACTCCGGCCATAATGCAGTACTGCCCTCTTTTTCCTACAAATTTCTAAAGAGGAGTGGTGTGGGATCATCTATTCTTTGTTAACCTTACTGAAATCGACCGGAAAGCCAAAGTTTCCTGAGGCTTTGTTACTGGGCTTGGAATTAATGGCCTCTGAGGGATCCTCTTAAGTAATTTCTTCCTCGAGAAGCTGATTACTAGCCGCAGACAGACTGGACAAACAGGGGTCCCTGAGGAAGTCCATGTCGGAAGCTGGCTCTGTATTTACTATACCAAAGTAAGGTATAGTGTGCACATAGTCCAGTGGAACCCCAGAGGTTTTTCAGAGGCTAAAGTAGATAACACTAATGCTCACTTTTGTGGTAGTGTGGTCGAGCAGTTAGGCTTATCAGAGGGTAGTGCTACGCATTTGTTGTACACACACAGTCAAGAAATGAGGCACACTCTCAATTACTAACTCCAGGCCAAAGTTTTATGCATCAAAAATATTTTCTTTCTAGAACCAAAAGATCTTTGATGCGCGTAAGTACGGTTTCATGTATTACTTTCAAGTATCAAATGCACTTTGTTTAGAATTCACACATAAAATAGTTTACAGGTAAGTAATACTTTTCAGTTTCAAAAGTAGACACAGTGCAATTTCTCATAGAAAGCAAAGCGATCCTAGGGGAGGAAAAGTAACAACACAATTCACAGGTAAGTACTTGACTTACAATCACTGTCTTAAGGGGTTAAGGTGTCCACAGAACAAAGTTTAGGAAGACAGCAAGAGTGCCCAACCACATGGGGCCGGCCGTGTACAGAGGTCAAAGTTGGTCTCGGGCCCCAAATGAAATCCTATTGAGACAGGGGGCGCTCAGAAAGAAACAGCTTGCAGGTAACTACCCGCAACTTCAGGACACAGACCTGGGGGGTTTAGATCAAGACTTGGGGGACCGCAGGTCAGCACCATTCACACACACTCAGCAACACAGAGGCGGTGGGTGCATGGTGCAAACACAGCGTCAGGCGCTCAATGTATTTCAAAGAGGGAATCCCCAATGCTGCAGGTGTTGTCCAGGAAGTCGACTGAAGAAAACCAACTGCTGGAGAGGTGGTTAGCTACCAAAGGGATGTTATGGTGGCCCATCCACTTCCATAGGTGTAAGGCCTCCTGGAACAGGACCCAGGACTCCATTTGCCCTGATTTGTGCAGTACCACATGGAGGTTGTGTTATCCGTGAAGACCTACACAAGCTTCAACTTGATGGATGGTAGGAAGGCTATCAGGACCGGGTGGATCGCCTAAAGCTCCAAATATGTTGAAGTGGAGCTGGCTCTCTGCTGGAGAACAGAGAGCTCAGATCTCCATCCCTCCCAGGTAAGTCCCCCAAACCCACCAGTGTCTCTTCTATTATACCTTTGAAGTCTTGGTGGGGGAGTGGAAGTTGCTTACCTCAGGTCAGGTTAACGTTTGTCTGCCACCACAGAAGATCCTGAGTTGTCCTTGGCCAGATCATGATGAAGTGGGGAAAACAGCCCTGAAGTCAGGCCCACTGAAATCTGAGGTTTACTGCAGGGCTGCATATGCCACCTGGCCTTCATGACGAGAATGATGAGCCAGGTCAGGAACCCAAGCAGCCTCCTCACTCAGACCCAGGAGTGAGAAAAAACATCAGGATCATATCATGAATTTGCTGCAGCAGTGGAAAGGCCTTGAAGGCCACTGTGTCCCGAACAGTCCGAATGAAAGGAATTTTCTGCATGTGGCACTCGTGGGATTTTTATTCAATGATCGGAAATCCTAAGGAGGCAAAGAGTTCGGATGTCACCCAGAGGTGGTCTGACTGTAGCAGGCTGGCCTGGTGTGTGGTGGGTACCTATGGGTCTTACACCTTATACCAGGCCCAGTCATCCCTTATTAGTGTAGTGTAGTCAGTGTCTAGAAGCCAGGCTCCCTAGAGGTAGCTGTGGATGAGCAGCCAAGGCTTATCTAGGAGACATGCAAAGCTCATGCAATACCACTGTAGTCACACAGTACTCACACACATGAAAGAAAACACTCAGTGTTTCAAAAATAAAGGTTCTTTATTTTGGTGGCACAAATACTAAAAATACCACAGAGACTATACTACCTTAGGAGGTAAGTAATACACAAATTATATACACTAGTAGGGAGAAATAGGCATAAAAACAGTTAGAAGACAATGCATTTAGTGAAAATCACAATAGAGAGAAATAGCACAAGGGGGTGCACAAACCATATACTAATAAAATGAAATGCGAAAGTTGCCCCCCCACCTAGATAAGTGTAGTGTGTTGAGGGGAGCTGGGAGTACTAGGGAAGATCAAAGGTAAGTACCAAAACCCACCCCAATGACCAGGACATCAGGAGTAAATGACTGTAAGTTCCCCAGATCACAAACAGAGAAGGAAAGATGAATATTGCAAAACCCACAAGAGACTGCAAGACACCAACAGTGGATTCCTGGACAAGAGGACCTCTGGAAGAAGGGGACCAAGTCCGAGAAGCACAGCAGAGTCTAGGAAAAGCAGGAGCCTGTACCTAGCAGACTAAAGGTGCAAGAGGTGAGTCGAACGTAAAGAAGGAGAGTCAGCACTGCACCCAAGAAGATGTAGTCGAGTTCCTGGAGGATGCAGGTGATGTCCCACGCCGGAAGGAGGATTGCAGTGGGTTTTGCGTCTTCGGATTCCGCCAACAAGCCTTGGCACACGCAAAAATCACGGTTAGTGGAAAGTGGAGCTGCCGGGGACCAGGAAGGACCAGGTGGACTCTACCCAGGAGCAGGAGTCAGAGGGGGCCCTCAGAAACACAGAGAGCCCACAGAAGACCAGGCAGCACCCACAGGAGTCCCAAAGGACGGGGACATGAAAGTCGATGAAGAGGCCCTCGCAGCTTTACAAAAAAGGCCCCCACACTGCCAGAGAACCACTCAGGAAGCTGTGCATTGCAGGTTGGAGTGCTAGGGGCTAGAGCTTCAGGATGCCTGAAGATCTTGTGGAAAAGATACCAATCCTTGGCAGCTGCAAAGGACGCGGTGCATGGGGGTACCGTCCTGCCTGAGCAGGCAAGGGCTTACTTCCACCCAAGTTGGGCAGCTGGAAGAGAGGACCATTGGGACCTCTTCAGTCTACCACCTGTGATGCAGGATCCAAACAGCACAGCAGGAGAGAGGATCCTCGCAGCCGGTCGCCATTGCAGTTGGTGCCTGCAGAAGCAGGGGAGTAACTCCTTCACCCCAAGGGAGGCTCCTTCTTTCTTCTGATGCAGGCTGAAGTCGGGCTGTCCTCAGAGGATGCACCACAGGGGAAATGTTGCAGTTGCTGGAAGGAGCCAGAGATACAATGTTGCACGTGGAGTCTTGCTTCTTTGTTGCAGCTTGTAGGGTCCTGAAGGGTTCAGGTGCAGTTTCTTCGGTCAGAAGTCGTAGTGGAGGTTGCAGAGGATTGCTGCTGGAGTCTTGCAATCCAAATATGAGGAACCACCCAAGAGAGAGAGAGACCCTAAATAGCCCTGAAAGGGGGATGGTCACCTAGCTGGGTGACCACCTATCAGGATCTGACATCACCTGCTGGCACTGGCCACTCAGATGGTCCCAGAGTTCCCTGCCAATCTTGAATTCAAGATGGCAAAACCGAGGGACCCTCTGGAGGAGCTCTGAGCACCACCTGAGGTGGTGATGGACTGGGAAGTGGTCACTCCCCTTTCCTTTGTCCAGTTTCGCACCAGAGCAAGGACTGGGGGTCCCTGAACCGGTGTAGATTGGTTTATTCAAAGCATTGCCAGTGGCTTGGGGAGACTACCCCTTCCAAGCCAGTTACACCTATTCCCAAGGGGAGAGGGTGTAACACCCCTCTCCCAAACGAAATCCTTTGTTCTGCCTTTCTGGGCTTGAGCTCCTCAAGAAACAGGAGGGCAGAAACCTGTCTGGGAGGTGGCAGCATCTTGGGCTGCCTGGAAACCCTCAGAAGGCTGTAATGGCAATAGTGGGGGTCCTCTAAGGAGCACCCAGAGTGCCTGGAATCATACAACCAGTGCTTGCAAAAGCATTGGGGTATGATTCCAACATGTTTGATGCCAAAAATGCCTATGTTCGGAGTTACCATTATGTAGCTGGACATCGTTTGGGCCAGAGACCACGAGGTTCTCTGGGACAGTCAGCAAAATCTCACTGTCCATGTACCACAACACCTGGGTTTACCTTCCCAGAAGACAACTGTGTGAACAGATCTGAGGGCTACGCTAGTCGAAGAAATCATTCACTTTCAGTTGGGATGACTTCTTTGCTTCTCTGGAGGATTGGTTGGAAGGACATTTTAATTTACCTTACTTGCTGATGTCTGAACAGTCAGGCTTTCTGTTGTAGGATGTTTGATTTAAAAGTCCAGCTCATCAGGATGCAGTGTGGGGGACTTACACACAAGATGAGTGACCAGAGGGCATAATCATGGCTTGAACCAAATTGCTGTGGGGCATAAATTAAGGGATTCATTGGGGGCATTGCCAAGCTGCCGAACATGGTGGTCACAGTCTAAGAACACTCTGTGCCGTCCACTGAAATCCGACAACAACAGTGGGACTCATCTGTGTTTCCTGTTCGGCCCATCTACCTCTCTGGGGTGCAGCAGTCAGTCAGGGCTGACTTTTCCTCTCTGGTCCAAAGCCCTGGTGTGCTAGCCTGGCCTGAGGGCCAGATCCCAGAGCCTGTCTGTGCAGATTAGAGCCGCCGGGAAGGTGAACATAAACAACTGTACCTCAATGCTGACATCGACCGACTAGCGGGGGCCCTGATCCAGCACACCTTTGGTCCGCAGGCCTTATTCCTCTACCACAGAGAGCGGCGTATTGCTGTTTTGGCGGTGTCCTCTCCTCTTTATGACCAAAAGCGGCGGCTACAAGATGCAGGGTGGTCAGATGAGGCCTGAAACTCCAGGAGAGGCAATAGGGTACAGGGGCCCTTCATCCGCCAGCACCAGTGAATTACTTTTTCCCCCTTGGCTCACCACACTGAGAGGCTCCCCCGGCAACGGTAAATTACTTTTCCCGCTTGGCCCACCACACTGGGAGAGGATCCTCCTTCCCCCTCTTATTAATCCCTGAACAGTTGGTTGCCTAGGCTGTGACCCGCCACCTACCCCCTTCTATTTAGGGCCCTTGGGGTGAGGCTAGGCCTAGGGAAAGTCAGGTGGTTTCTCATGGCCAACTACTCTTCATTATCGTGTTTGTCCACCGCCTACCTCTGTGGACCAAGGAGACTAGGAATCTCTGGGCTGGCCACCTGTGGTACCCTGCACACTTGGCGACTGGACTGGTTGACGTCTTACTAACTATTCTATTATTTGGTCAACCTACCCTGATACTCCCTGACTGCTTCTGCCCCCTATGGTGCCCTTGGATGTCCATGAGGGGAGGGGTGATGCAGGGATCATCCTGGGATCATCCAGCCCATGTTTGGGGTTCGATCACCACTGAGCAGGACATTTACAGCACCATAGCCTTACAGGCCCACTGCTTGCCATCAAGAAGGCTTCGTATCGCATTGGCAACACATGCAACGCCAATAGGCATGCTCAACAATCATCTGCCCACTTGTAGCTCCCCATAACTCCTAGAACAATGGCCTGCTGGAGACTTCCCTCATGGTTGCCCCTCAGCTGGTGTTGCTGAACACTAGTCTGGTGACAATCGCCGACTCCCAAGCCACTTTAGAGGCAATAGTCGATGCCCTGACTACGGACTTTACAGTGCTCCGCAAAAACCAACCAAAATGATCAGAGAAAGTGGCATCAACCGCCATCAATAGTTTAAACCCCTGCACTAAAGACCTATCCCAACATACTCATTATATCCTGGAACGCCTCACAGTCTTGGAGGACAGGCTTGATGAAGCAGAAGGACAGTCAAGCCACAACAATATATGCCTTGTAGGCCTGTCGGAGGGATGACCCCCTGTAGTTCATGTAGGATTGTCTGCAGACACAGGTGGCATCGACCTCTTTTTCATCCTGCTTTGTTGTTGAGAGGGCTCATAGGGTCCCAGCCCGGCACCCCTTTTCAGGAACACCTCAAAAATATCTGATTGCACACCCTTTCAGGATCACCTACAAAACATCTGATTGCCCATTGGCTTAACTTCAACAACAGGGACATGATCCGTTCGGAAGCCCAGAAGAAATTTCAGGTTCAGGTTGCCATCGCTAAAGTTATGATATTTCGGGACTATATACTTGAGGTCCAACGCAAACCCTCCTCCTTTATTCAGATTAAGAAGAGACTGTGCTCGTTGGGATACAAATATGCTTTCAGTTTTCAGCAAAGTTGAGAATCACGACCGACCAGTGATGACACTTCTTCACAGACCCGGAATCTGACTGGGATTGACTGAAGGCTCAAGAAAGCCCAGCGCCACCATCCTCTCCGATTCTGTTGCCACAGGCAACCCCCATTGAGAGGGTCTCAGCATGAGTTCAGAAGCACTGACCTTGAAACCAGCAATGTAGAGACCCTTTCCAGAGTCGACAGAAGCAATGGCATGCGGTGGAAGCACTGGCATTGGCACGAAATTTGTCTGACTCTCTTTGGTCACTCTCATCGAGCTCCAGCATGTCTTGCGAAGAGGACGAGGCTTCTTCAGTGCAGTTCGCCTGGAATCGGAGGATACACCAGTAATCACTGCACAGTGGGCTGAAGACTTAATTGAACTTCTGGTGGTATGGCCTCCTGACATACTCTCTGGTTCCAAGGTTTGGTTCCTAGAGCCGGAACCCAACCCCACTCCTAACCCCCCCCACTACATTGCACCATGAGGACATAAGACATCAATCAATCAATCAGGGTATTTGTAAAGCGCCCTACTCACCTGTGAGGGTCTCAAGGCGCTGAGGGGAGGGGCTGCTACTGCTCGAACAGCCATGTCTTGATATGTCTCCTGAAGGTAAGTAGGTCCTGTGTCTGCCGTAGGTGGGTGGGAAGAGTGTTCCATGTCTTGGCGACGAGGCGGAGAACGATCTGCCACCGGCAGTAGTTCTGTGGATGCGTGGAACGGTGGGGAGGGCAAGTTCGGCGGAGCTAAGCTGTCGGGTCGGGGAGTAGAAGGAGAGCCGTCTTGTCGCGTGGGCTCTCATTATCCTAAATGAGACTACTGGATTTCTAGGCAGCAGGATCGATAACGGTGTGGGGGACTGAGTCTGACCCACGTGTAAGGAACTCTGTCACCCTAAATCCGGTTGTTGCTCCGGCTAACTAGCAGTGCCTCATTTCTCCCATGGGGAAGAAATGATTGGGCAGCCGAGCGCATGACATCTTTGGAACTTCTCAGGGAAGTCGTGGTCACTCAGATCCAAACCAACTCTCTCATTCACAATATGGTCTCATATACAAATGACAAAGACAGCATAAGTTTTATATAATGTTTTAATAAAACAACTGTATTTTAGATATTAAGGCGTGAGCCGCAATAACCAGAACAATACAACATAGTAGGATTGATATAGTAACCAGGAGAGTAAAACATAGAAATAAAGCTATCATAATTCCTAACCGTTTCTACTCTCCCTCTGCTTGTTCTATTTAGAGCACAGCATGTTAAGCTTTTAGCTTGCCTTTCTGTATCACTAGGGAGACGGACACACTCATACCTGAGCAAAGGCCTGTGATCTGGTTCAGCATCTGCAACGAGGCAGTCAGCGTCTAGTTGTGGTTCCCTGCTCGGAATCTCCCTCTTGCATGTATTGGGACAAGGAAGTGATTTTATAACTAACATGTCATCGTGATCACAAAATGTTCCTACGCAGGAATGGCAAGTCTAGACTCCTACCACGTCTATCGGCAATGTACCAGACTGTATCCTTGACTAAAGCACAGAGTGAATATGTTATGAAGAACTCCAGTGCTGAAGTAGGCAAAACAGTGTGATATGAATAAAAAACAACACCGTAGAACTGGCTATTCTGTAAAATAACAGTACGAAGCCTAATAGAAAGCATATAGAGCAAAGTGCACAGAGGCTCTAAGCTGTTAGCAAATGAATAAAATATATTTAGGGCAAAGTGCACAGAGGCCTAAGGCCTGAAGCTAATGCGCAAAATATACGTAAAACTGACCACACTACACCCTCCCCTTGTCGGTAGCAAGTGGTTCCAACAACATAAAAAAAAAAAAAAAAAAAAACATGACCTAAATTTAAACCCAACATTTCGACAAGATGAGAAGACAACAAAGTCATAAATTTAGGAAACATGTGACGATAGAGCGAATTGCAATATAGTGTCAATTTAGTCGGGAGAGAGAGAAAAAAAATCCAATTGTCAAACAGAAGCAATAGAACGTAGAAGCTCCTCCACTTCGAGATATGTCAATATCGGAAGATCCACGCCACAAAGTACCATGGAGCAGGTGTGTTCCAAAGCCCCAAAACCATTCAGGGCGGCACCCCGTGTAGTGCCACGGAAAGAGACAAAACCATCTTCCTCCAGGAAGGGAATCTCATAATCCGCTTCACGAAGCAAACGCAACCGCAGTGCACAAGTCTGGGAATGAGCCCTAATCGGGAACATCAACAGATCAAGATCAACCACTGGAGAGCGCTGCAGTGAGAGACAGAAAGCCAGTGCATGTTCAAACGAGCACCAAAGGCATCGAAACACGGGTTGCACACAATCCAAAACCGGTCGGAACGACAAAGACCAGTCACACTCCAAATGAGCCAGGAGTGTTGCTCCAAAACACTGCATCATGCGTTCACGACACAGCTGCGCTGACGGGAGCAGCAATACAGGATCTCGTTGCGGCGGGGCAGCCATTGCGAAAAAATAGCAACAATAGCAAAACTCCAGCCAATAAAGCCAAAGTAATTGGGAAACCCCCAAAAATGCTTCCGAAAATAGAGTGAATAGCCGAAGGTATCAAACCGAATATGGAAGAGAAGGTGTGAACGAAACCAACACCAACGGCTTTGAAAAAATGAGCAATACCAGCAGTGCTGGATGCATTAAATATACGTCCCACAAGTTCACCGAAGTGACTCGGAAAGTTAGTATTCAAAAGGGACTGTATCTCCGCCGATGACCTTGCCACTTGAAGTGCACCACTCAAGCAGTAACTATATTTAGAAGGGAATCCTTTAGGAAATGGCGTGCCATCAGCCGTAGCTTTTATGGCAGCCGAAATCTCTATGTCTGGTTTTGAACTCGAACGAGTTACCGCGGCTACAGTGGCGATAGTCACTGCCGCCTTTGCAGCCTCATCAGCCAAAGTATTCCCAGCAACGTGTATTCCAACGCGCTGGTGTCCAAGTGTATGTACAACATGGACTTTAGGAAGCGTCTCTTTCAGACCCGCAACCTTACCCCACAACAATTTATGTTTAATGGTGTTGCCTTTAGAATCTCTGAACCCATTCATTTTCCAATAATGCAGATATTCATTGAAGGATTGCACACAGTAGTAGGAGTCACAGACCAGCAAGGTCAATATCGCCGGCTCTGCATGCTCCAACGCTAACAAAAGAGCTTTGAGCTCAGCCAGCTGTGCCGTGCAATCTCCCAATGTTTTAGTATAAGTATGTCGGGGGCAGAAAACTCCCCCCTCCATAGTCCCGCTCACCACCGCACAAGCAGCAGAATACTGTTGTTTAGTCCCAACCGCCGGTTGCGCAGAGCCATCGGTATACATGACCACTTCATATTGGTCAATAGGTAATGTGCCAGCAGGAACCGGGTACTCTATTTCATATTGAAGAAATTCTTGAGTCTGCAGCTTAGGGTCAAATATGTAATCCACATCAGTGGCCGTCAAAGACGTAGCCCATTGTATCCACCGCGGGTGTAAAGCTTTCGAATTAGGAACACTCGCTTTTGTAACAGCCTCTAAGGCTGGAATTGGGGAAACGACAATAATGCGTTGGCCCTGGGCTAGCGGTCTTTCTTTGATCACAGCCATCTGTACTGCAGTGAGAATTTTCTCAGTCTGTGCAAAACGTTGTTCTGCAGCAGAATACAAGTGGGACTTGTATGCTATCGGGACTGTCTCCCCTTCATTAAAGGTGACATACGTAAATCCAAGAGCCCCAGGAATCACCCTGATGACCAAATGAGTTTTATTGTCCCGCATGTGTAAATGTTTAACTGCTAAGAGATCATTCTGCAGCTCTCGCAGTATGTGTGTATGCTCAATCGTCCAAAATCTACTTGAAAAATTCGGGCGAATCAGTTCATATAAGGGTTTTATACGTGTAGCATAATCAGGAATGTAAGTTCTGCCAAAATTCAGAAACCCCAACAAAGACTGGAGCTTCCGAACCGTATTAGGAGGCTGCAGTAAAGCACATTTCTCCAAAAAATGTGGCGCCAGGCTCTTGCCCTCACTCGATAACTCATATCCCAGGAAAATAACACTGAGGAAGGCAATCTTCGATTTCTTAAAATTAAACTTATAACCAATATCAGCAAAACCCACAACAATGCGCGATACGCGACTGAGATGTTGTAGAATCTCATCGTCCGTCAAATAAATGTCATCAACATATGATAACGCCTCAGGGTCCAACTCGTGCAGAAGTTCAGTCACACAAGCCGAGAACAGTCCTGGGCTATTCTTATACCCCTGAGGTAAACGACAAAACTTTTTCTGAGAGCCAAACGCACTGAAACCGGTATAGTCCCGACTTTCGGGTGCTATATTCTGGCAGAAAAATACATTCGAGATATCCAATGTTGTTTTGCATATTTTACGCACTAAATTATTCATAAGCGCAGCGCTATGTGAATTCTGTATAGCATATGTGCGTGTATGACTATTCAAATGTCTGTAATCCACCACTATCCTATAGGAATGGTCCGGTTTAGCAACCGGAAATAAGGGATTATTCATCGGCGAGACACAAGGCTCAATCACACCTTGGTACTCCAATTGTGTAAGAATTTTCCGAACCGATGCCCTTGCCTCAAATTTAATAGGATATTGCGGCTGTGGCTGAGGTCCTCCTTTAATGGGAATGACATGATAAGGTGATTGTTTATCCCACCCCACATTATTTCTATATAGGGCGGGGGCTTGTGCTAGAGCCCATGATTTACCATATGACTCCGCTAGTTCCCTCGGACCAAGTGATGAAAAGGAAGGCACAATAACCGCCTCCCCAACTGGACAGCCGCGAACAAAGTCAGGTGGCCAATCTTGTTCGGCCAACAGGACATCATATGATTTCACCATATGGTCCCAAAAGATGGCGTGTACAACGCGGTCAATGTCCCCTTCTAATCGTAGAGTCACAAGATATACTTGATCAGGATCAGAGACTCGCATATCCGCCGTCTCGACTTGTATGAAGTCATCAGTTGCTTTCGCCTCCAGATGCTCTAGAAGACTCCGGCGAACTATTGTGACCTCTGCCGCGCTGTCTAACAGCGCTAACGCCCATGTCTTGTTCGTCAAGAGAACTCTCTTCTTGAGCGGCATGTCTAACTGAGACTGCTGCCACTTTCTTCTTTTTAAACTGCTGTTTTTGTTGCAGCGGTTTCTCTTCTTGTTTAATAGAAGCCTCCGCTGAGCGTTGTGAATCCTGTCTCGGTTTCACGTACTCCGTCCTCCGCTCTGACCGCCCACCTCTCTCACTTCTTTTCTCCGAGGAGTCCTGAAAGGAACGAGATTGGCGCGTATCAGTATATTGATATCTATCAGGCGTCTTCAAAGTATCCCTATTCCTGAGATTATACTTATTTTGTGGGGTCTCCGGTTGCGGAGACTGCCCACCATCTTTCTTAGGTGTTTGCTGTTTCTTATCCCAGCGCTTTTTCGCACCCTCAGGTTGCTGTTGCTTAGAATTATCCTTATTATTTTTACCCTGCAATTGTGGTTTCTGCGGTCGAGCCCCTAGGCTATCACGACCAATACAAGAATATGTTTCAGCTATTATTCTCGGAAGTTCCCGCTCCTGATTAATCTGCGGAACGTCCCGAAGACGCATTCGCACTGCTAGTGCTACAGCCTCCCCCTTGAGATTACTCAAAATAATAGAAGAAACCGCGTCAAAATTACCCATCAATAGCATGCCTAAATCCAAGGCAGGGGCAGCCCCATATTCATCCTGAATTTGTTTAAGCACCTCCGGCAAATTAGCCAAAGTCGGTGTACCGTGTGCTGTAGTATAGAGAGCGGCAAACACCGTGCCCCAAGTATTACAAAGATCCACCGTAGGAACCATCCCATACGGCAAACACATCGTCAAAATTCTATGCTTATCCTGAGGTCCCGTATGGGGAAATACTGCTTCCAGAGTATTAATTTTTTGCCCCAGCCAAAACGGAGTCTCCTCACGTTTAGCCGGTACCTTGCCCATTACAGAGTGTACAGTGGCCGGATTTATTCCCGGCACCACTGCATGTGGATGAGCTGGAGCAGCACGCGCTGCATTAGTATTTAATGTCTGCATCACAAACTGAACTAATCGTCTGTACGTTGCAGTTAATTCCACATATAAACGACGCACTTCAGCCACTGCCACATTTGCCACTCCAGGATATGGTGTATATGTAGCCAATAAAGGCCAGGTCGGACCATCATTACTCAATGGACCTAACCGTACTGGTGTTACTGAATGTGGGAGGGCGCCATCAAGCCAATTATGGTGTTCTTGATAAGATAAAGGTATTTCTAAGTATGCATAAGCCCTGTATTGTCCAGGGACATTCGCAACAGTATATTCGTGAAAAGTATTTGTACCCCCATCAGCTGCTGGAAATACGACCCAAGAATAAAAAAGTTCTGATCTATAGGCTGCATGGGCGTCCACCACAAAAGTGACCGGACCCCCCTGGGCCGTCAGTCCATGTGCTATCAGATGACCCGTGAGCGGAAATCGCATATTAAGCGGTATATCTACTACAACTGGATTCACCATTAGTATAACAATAATAGCTCTAGGACAGAGAAGGCACACCTATAGCGGGGTATTTCCTTTCAAAGTTCAAGCTTGAACAACCAACCACTAAGTAATAGGATGTACCCAACCTGTGGTGGCGGAAACCCTCAGCCCCACGGACGTCTCCGCATACGGAACCGAGGAGTCAAAATATATACGAGACCGAGAGAGTCAGTCGGACCCAAACATTAGAGCCAGACCAAACGTTGGCGGCGCCATGTCGCGTGGGCTCTCATTATCCTAAATTAGACTACTGGATTTCTAGGCAGCAGGATCGATAACGGTGTGGGGGACTGAGTCTGACCCACATGTAAGGAACTCTGTCACCCTAAATCCGGTTGTTGCTCCGGCTAACTAGCAGTGCCTCATTTCTCCCATGGGGAAGAAATGATTGGGCAGCCGAGCGCATGACATCTTTGGAACTTCTCAGGGAAGTCGTGGTCACTCAGATCCAAACCAACTCTCTCATTCACAATATGGTCTCATATACAAATGACAAAGACAGTATAAGTTTTATATAATGTTTTAATAAAACGACTGTATTTTAGATATTAAGGCGTGAGCCGCAATAACCAGAACAATACAACATAGTAGGATTGATATAGTAACCAGGAGAGTAAAACATAGAAATAAAGCTATCATAATTCCTAACCGTTTCTACTCTCCCTCTGCTTGTTCTATTTAGAGCACAGCATGTTAAGCTTTCAGCTTGCCTTTCTGTATCACTAGGGAGACGGACACACTCATACCTGAGCAAAGGCCTGTGATCTGGTTCAGCATCTGCAATGAGGCAGTCAGCGTCTAGTTGTGGTTCCCTGCTCGGAATCTCCCTCTTGCATGTATTGGGACAAGGAAGTGATTTTATAACTAACATGTCATCGTGATCACAAAATGTTCCTACGCAGAAATGGCAAGTCTAGACTCCTACCACGTCTATCGGCAATGTACCAGACTGTATCCTTGACTAAAGCACAGAGTGAATATGTTATGAAGAACTCCAGTGCTGAAGTAGGCAAAACAGTGTGATATGAATAAAAAACAACACCGTAGAACTGGCTATTCTGTAAAATAACAGTACGAAGCCTAATAGAAAGCATTTAGAGCAAAGTGCACAGAGGCTCTAAGCTGTTAGCAAATGAATAAAATATATTTAGGGCAAAGTGCACAGAGGCCTAAGGCCTGAAGCTAATGCGCAAAATATACGTAAAACTGACCACACTACAGTCTGTTGGGGTGTTCTGGTCCAGTGTTGTACAGTTCCTTGTTAGCGTGGGTGAGGACTTTGAACGTGATTCTCTTGTTGATGTGGAGCCAGTGTAGGTCTCTCAAGTGGGCTGTGATATGGCACTGGCGTGGGATGTCCAGGATGAGGCGTGCGGAGGTGTTCTGTATGCACTGCAGTCTTTTCTGGAGCTTGGCCGTGGTTCCTGCGTAGAGGGTATTGCCGTAGTCCAGGTTTCTGCTTACGAGGGCTTGAGTGACCGTCCTTCTGGTTTCAGTGGGGATCCATTTGTAGATCTTCTGAAGCATGCAGAGGGTGTCAAAGCAGGAGGAAGAGATGCCGTTGACTTGCTGGGTCATTGATAGTGATGAGTCCAGGATTAATCCCAGGTCGCATGCATGGTCGGTGGGTGTCAGTGCGGTTCCCAGTGTGGCAGGCCACCAGGAGTCGTCCCATGCGGAGGGGGGTGGAGCCGAGGATGAGGACCTCAGTTTTGTCGGAATTCAGTTTCAGGCAGCTGTTCTTCCATTCGGCGATGGCCTTCATTCCTTAGTGGAGGTTGGTTTTGGCGATGGCGGGGTCCTTGGTGAGGGAGAGGATCAGCTGGGTGTCATCGGCATGTGAGACGATGTTGAGGTTGTGGGATCGGGTGATTTTTGTGAGCAGAGCCATGTAGACGTTAAAGAGGCCCGGGCTGAGGGACGATCCCTGGGGTATGCCGCAGATGATTTTGGTGGCTTCAGAGCGGAATGGAGGGAGGCGGACTCTCTGAGTTCTGCCGTGAGGAAGGAGGTGATCCAGTCCAGAGCTCTGTCACAAATCTCTGCGTCATTGGGGCGTGTGTGTAAGGTGTGGTGGTAGACTGTGTCGAACGCGGCTGGAAGGTCCAGGAGGACGAGGGCCGCGGTTCGCCGTTGTCAAATATGGTCCTGACATCATTGGTGGCGGCGATGAGGGGGGTTTGGTGCTGTGGTTGCTGCGGAATCCGGATTGGGATGAGTCCAGAGTGTTGTTCTCCTCAAGGAAACGGGTCAGTTGTTTGTTGACAATTTTCTCTATGACTTTTGCTGGGAAGGGGGGCAGGGAGATGGGCTTGAAGTTCTTGAGGTCCTTTGGGTCCGCCTTGAGTTTCTTGAGGAGGGCGTTGATCTCGGCGTGTTTCCAGCTCTCCGGGAAGGTGGCAGTCTCGAAGGAACTGTTGATGATCTTCCAGAGTTGGGGTGCGATGACGGAGCTTGCTTTGTTGAAGACGTGGTGAGGGGCAGGGGTCGGATGGTGAGCAGGAGCGGATGGTGTTCATGATTTTGATGGTGTTGTTGTCACTGACGTGGGTCCAGGATAGCAGGAGACTGGTGGGTGGTTGAGTCTGTGGTGTCAGTGGTTGACGGAGGGGTCTGACTATTGAAGACATGGGCCCTCATTCTGACCTTGGCGGGCGGCGGAGGCCGCCCGCCAAAGTCCCGCCGTCAGGTTACCGTTCCGCGGTCGAAAGACCGCGGCGGTAATTCTGACTTTCCCGCTGGGCTGGCGGGCGGTCGCCTTCAGACCGCCAGCCAGCCCAGCGGGAAAGAGGCTTCCACGAGGAAGCCGGCTCGGAATCGGCGGAGTGGAAGCTGTGCGACGGGTGCAGTTGCACCCGTCGCGTATTTCACTGTCTGCGCAGCAGACAGTGAAATACATGTAGGGGCCCTCTTACGGGGGCCCCTGCAATGCCCATGCCAGTGGCATGGGCACTGCAGGGGCCCCCAGGGGCCCCGCGACCCCCCCTACCGCCATCCGGATCTCGGCGGTCCGACCGCCGGGATCTGGATGGCGGTAGGGGGGGTCGGAATCCCCGCGCCGCGGAGGATTCAATGGGGCCGCGGTACACTGGCGGGACCCCGCCAGTGGTGCCGGTCCGACCGCGGCTTTACCGCCGCGGTCGGAATCCCCATTGGAGCACCGCCGGCCTGTCGGCGGTGCTCCCGCGGTCCTCCGCCCTGGCGGTCAAAGACCGCCAGGGTCAGAATGACCACCATGGTGTCAGTGCCTCAACCTTTACTGTTCCTGCTGAGGCTGGGGCTTTCTGAACTTTTTCACTATAGCCCTTGGCCCAGCTCACTCACTGCTTACTCCTTTTCTCTGCTCTGGTCCTTGAGTGAGCACAGTAGCTACTGGGCTGGCTCGGCATGCCGTCTCCTTCATGCTCCTCTACTTGCTCTTAGCTGAGGACCTTACTTTTTGGGGGTTTTATGTTGGGCCTTAGACCTTCGTTTTGAGGTTATAGTTGTTTTTGTTGGGGGTTCCTGTCATTAGAATTTCAGATACACTCAGTAAAGGCCATCACACTCGCTCCTCACAGCCCACATTAGGTCTTGCATGTACTTACTGCCATGTTCTGCTGAACTTTACTCTGTACTGTAGGAGGCTGGCCTGGCTTGTAGTGGGTAACAAAGGGTACTTACACTCTGTACCAGGTCCAGTTATCCCTTATTAGTGTAGAAGAGGTGTTTCTAGCAGCTTAGGCTGATAGAAGGTAGCTATAGCAGAACAGCTTAGGCTGAACTAGGAGACATGCAAAGCTCCTACTATACCATTGGTGTCATATGCACAATATCATAAGAAAACACAATACACAGATATACTAAAAATAAAGGTACTTTATTTTTATGACAATATGCCAAAAGTATCTCAGTGAGTACCCTCAGTATGAGGATGCCAAATATACACAAGATATATGTGCACAATACCAAAAATATGCAGTAATAGCAAAAGGAAGTAATGCACGCAGTGTAAAGTTACAGTAGATTGCAATAGGAGCACATAGGTATAGGGGCAACACAAACTATATACTCCAAAAGTGGAATGCGAACCACAAATGGACCCCAAACCTATGTGAGCTTGTAGAGGGTCGCTGGGACTGTAAGAAAACAGTGAGGGTTAGAAAAATAGCCCACCCCAAGACCCTGAAAAGTAGGTGTAAAGTGCACCTATAACCCCCAGAGAGCACAGAAGTCGTGATAGGGGGTTTCTGCAAGGAAGACCAACACCAGCAAAGCAACAACAGTGGATTTCCGGACCTGAGTACCTGTGAAACAAGGGGACCAAGTCCAAGAGTCGCGACAATGTCGAGAGTGGGCAGATGCCCAGGAAATGCCAGCTGAGGATGCAAAGAAGCTGCCACCGGATGGAAGAAGCTTTGGTTTCTGCAAGAACAAAGAGGACTAGGAACTTCCCCTTTGGAGGATGGATGTCCCACATCGTGAAGAAGCTTGCAGACGTGTTCCCACGCAGAAAGACCACAAACAACCTTGCTAGCTGCAAGGGCCGCGGTTAGAGTTTTTGGATGCTGCTGTGGCCCAGGAGGGACCAGAATGTCGCCACTTGGATGAGGAGACAGAGGGGGCGCCCAGCAGGTCAGGGAGCCCTCACAGAAGCAGGCAGCACCCTCAGAAGTACCGGAACAGGCACTTAGAAGAGGAGTGAACCGGAGTCCACCCGAAGTCAGAAAAGGGAGTCCCACGACGCCGGAGGACAACTCAGAAGGTTGTGCACTGCAGGTTAGAGTGTCAGGGACCCAGGCTTGACTGTGCACGAAGGAAATCCTGGAAGAGTGCACAGGAGCCGGAGCAGCTGCAAATCACGTGGTACCCAGCAATGCAGTCTAGCGTGGGGAGGCAAGGACTTACCTCCACCAAACTTGGACTGAAGAGTCACTGGACTGTGGGAGTCACTTGGACAGAGTTGCTGAGTTCCAGGGACCACGCTCGTCGTGCTGAGAGGGGACCCAGAGGACTGGTGATTCAGTCTTTTGTTGCCTGCAGTTGCAGGGGAAGATTCCGTCGACCCACGGGAGATTTCTTCAGAGCTCCTGGTGCAAGAAGGAGGCAGGCTACCCCCAGAGCATGCACCACCAGGAAACAGGCGAGAAAGCCAGCAGGATGAACCGATACAAGGTTGCAGTAGTTGTCTTTGCTACTTTGTTGCGGTTTTGCAGGCGTCCTGAGCAGTCAGCTGTCCATCCTTTGGCAGAATGTGAAGAGAGAGATGCAGAGGAACTCTGATGAGCACTTGCATTCGTTATCTCAAGAATTCCCCAAAGCAGAGACCCTAAATAGCCAGAAAAGGAGGTTTGGCTACCTAAGAAGGCGGATAGGCTAGTAAGAAAGGTAAGAGCCTATTAGAAAAAGTCTTTGACGTCACCTGATGGCACTGGCCACTCAGAGCAGTCCAGTGTGCCAGCAACACCTCTGTTTCCAAGTTGGCAGAGGTCTGGAGCACACTGGAGGAGCTCTGGGCACCTCCCCTGGGAGGTGCAGGTCAGGGGAGTGGTCACTCCCCTTTCCTTTGTCCAGTTTCACGCCAGAGCAGGGCTGGGGGATCCCTGAACCGGTGTAGACTGGCTTATGCAGAGATGGGCACCATCTGTGCCCATCAAAGCATTTCCAGAGGCTGGAGGAGGCTACTCCTCCCCGGCCCTGACACCTTTTTCCAAAGGGAGAGGGTGTAACACCCTCTCTCTGAGGAAGTCCTTTGTTCTGCCTTCCTGGGCCAGGCCTGGCTGGACCCCAGGAGGGCAGAAACCTGTCTGAGGGGTTGACAGCAGCAGCAGCTGCAGTGAAACCCCGGGAAAGGTAGTTTGGCAGTACCCGGGTCTGTGTTAGAGACTCGGGGGATCATGGAATTGTCTCCCCAATGCCAGAATGGCATTGGGGTGACAATTCCATGATCTTAGACATGTTATATGGCCATGTTCGGAGTTACCATTGTGACGCTATACATAGGTAGTGACCTATGCATAGTGCACGCGTGAAATGGTGTCCCCGCACTCACAAAGTCCGGGGAATTAGCCCTGAACGATGTGGGGGCACCTTGGCTAGTGCCAGAGTGCCCATACACTAAGTAACTTTGCACCCAACCTTCACCAGGTGAAGGTTAGACATATAGGTGACTTATAAGTTACTTATGTGCAGTGTAAAATGGCTGTGAAATAATGTGGACATTATTTCACTCAGGCTGCAGTGGCAGGCCTGTGTAAGAATTGTCAGAGATCCCTATGGGTGGCAAAAGAAATGCTGCAGCCCATAAGGATCTCCTGGAACCCCAATACCCTGGGTACCTCAGTACCATATACTAGGGAATTATAAGGGTGTTCCAGTATGCCAATGTGAATTGGTAAAATTGGTCACTAGCCTGTTAGTGACAAGTTGGAAAGCAGAGAGAGCATAACCACTGAGGTTCTGGTTAGCAGAGCCTCAGTGAGACAGTTAGGCATCACACAGGGAACACATACATATAGGCCACAAACCTATGAGCACTGGGGTCCTGGCTAGCAGGGCCCCAGTGACACATAACAAACATACTGAAAACATAGGGTTTTCACTATGAGCACTGGGCCCTGGCTAGCAGGATCCCAGTGAGACAGTGAAAACACCCTGACATATACTCACAAACAGGCCAAAAGTGGGGGTAACAAGGCTAGAAAGAGGCTACTTTCTCACATGTACCATGCGCAAGTCGGTAGAAATTGGTAACGTGGAATGTCAGGGGGATGAATTCTTCACACAAATGCTACAAATTCCACTCTGGTGTGGTGGAAAGTGCACATTGCTACGCTGTCAGTTAGCTCCCTGGCTCCTTCAGCTCTACTCTGCCCTCCCTCCCTTGAGAGGGGACCTCCCGGGCTCTCTAAATGAAGCAATCATTTCTACGATGCTCAAACTCCATAACGACTCAAAGGACACAACCTATTATCACCTCTTGTCGCTACTTAATAGAGATTTAAAGATACTTTCTAACGTACTAGATAATCAATTGCTTCCGAACCTCCCAAAACTGAAACACCCTGATCAATTCTGTTTTATTTCGGGTCGCAATACTTGCACAACCTTAGGAGGCTCTGAAATGTCATGACCAACTCTGCGGATGCCTTTCCTAGGGCAGCATGTGTTACACTTGATTTAGAGAAGGGATTCAAGTCCCTACCTGGTTTAATTGGATTTGTAAACTATATGCAGCTCCAATAGCCAGGGTCAGAACGGGACGGTGTGTCTTGCGCTCTTTCATAGTGGGCAGTGTCACCCTATTACTCTTCGCTATTGCAATGGAACATTTTGTGATCAAATTGCAGCAACAAGAAATATGAAGGGGCATAACAACCCATACAACTTTCCGTCTAGCATTCTCTCTATGTTAGGGATGACCAATTGGACTTGACCCCCATAGCTCACCTCCTGACTGAATATGCTATGATTTCTGGACTGAAGGTCAACTGGTCCAAATCCTGTATTTTCCCCCTTGGTGCTGGTTATATAATTCCGCCTACACTCCAGTTGGACCCTCTGCTCCAACGAGAAACAGTCACGTTCAAGTACCTTGGGATCAAAGTATATCACTCAACCGTGGACCTCTGGGAAGGTAACCTAGGAAGTGCTCTTTGGTTGTTAAGGCACAATTCTCTCTTTGGTCGACACTGCTCCAGTTGGTCATGGGTCAGGTAGCATTAGTCAAGATTTTAGAGCTCCCATGGTACTGTCTTTTTCATCAATCTCCCTCTGACACTTCCCCGGTCCCTCTTCAAAGAATTAAATGCAGCACTGAGTGATTTTCTTAGGAACAAGGGCCACCCCTGGGTTGCATTGGCTAGTTTTAAACTCCCTGTAGAGGCTGGTGGTCTAGGTCTTCCAGAGTTTGAAGAGTATTACTAGCAGCGCAGCTCCAATGGCCTGCTCGGTGGCTGGCAAGTCACTCTCTTTCTGAGACAGGTATCTCTGCAAGAGACCAAGATATGGGACCATTGGGTTCTGTGGTATTGTCTCTAGAATCCCCTTGGTCTATAAACTCTTGTTATCCACCGCCCTGTACTGTCTTAGGGGTCCACAAGCACTTTATAGACATAGGTCTCTTTATGAACCTGGAATCACTGTTGCTGAGCTACCGGCCACCGCCAATAATATTCCCCCATCTCATCTGGAATCGTTAACCGAGCAGGGAATTATAACTGTCACAGATTTATTCAGGGCTGGCATACAGTGAACATTTGAGGCCCTTAAGGTTGAGTTTGAGATCCCTCTCTGTCACTACCACACTTACGCACACGTTACATGATTCTGTTTCAGGTCCACAACTTGGAACCCCTTACCAATGGGGTGGCTCAAGTGCTCTATACATTGGAGGAGAGTACCCACTTAGTCCGATGGCTTTATAAAATGCATCCCCAGCATTGGTATGAAGCCAGAAGTTCCCTATGGGAGACATAGGTGGGTGACATAACCCGCCCACAACAACATTCCAATAGCAATTGCAGCAGCCGTGGACTGAATCCTAGTAGCCTCTGGATTAGTTACCGGAGAGACTATGATCTTGTAACTTTGCATTTCAGCTCATCATGAAAATATTACTTTTCATTTAATTATTCCTTACCTAGGTATCCTAGGCATCATTGGTGAGCCAGACAGTAGTAGTGCAAATGAGCAGTGAACAAATCTTACGATCTTAGCATTTAGAACATTTGAGAGAGCTTAGCTACAAGTAGTAAACACAATAGCTTTTTTTTTTTAGGAAATCAGGCCTGTATCGTTCTTGCTTGTAAGATATGTTTGTAATGGTACCCATGTATCCCTATGCCCGGTTGTAATTTGTAGAGAAGAGTCATATGTTTCAGTGTTCTCACAACACGAGCAAAAACCTTTAACCATTTCACACAGCTTGGATCCGTTGTGCTACTCCATTGCATCACAACTCTGTGATTACCTAGCAGTAAGGCGAGACCAACAAATTTACCGAGGGCTTTAGGTATCTCTTTGTACAATTAAGAATACCAACCATCGGGGTTAGTGCCAGGTCTAGAACTCTTATCAATTCCAGCTCCTGAACAAGTTCCTAAAAATTCTGAAATCTTACAGAACCATTCTTCAGATTCCTTTTTTCAACTTACAACAATCCTGGAAACCTACTAAGAGTATCCAGATGATTTTCAAGAATCCAACTCCAAAAGGTAAGCACAGCACGGCCTTTTGATTGCACTATATAGCTACTCTCCAGAGATCATAATTCCTTACAGACAGATATTTTCTCTATCCCCCTTGGAGAGATAAACCCGTAGAGCAGGGGACTCCAACCTTTTCTGTAGTGAGAGCTACTTCTGATCAGTGAAAGTCACTGTGAGCTACCAAAAGCTAAACAACTTGCACATTATTACCACACACCGCCACACCAAACTTCCTTGATTTTAAGCCCAATGTTCATCGAGCAAGACACTATGGTTTGAGTAAGACACTTTAACTAGGGGCACTATGACAGAGCTGCCAATTCTGTCAGTGACAGCGTGGTATTTGGGGAAATATGAACATGTGTGCATATAAATGGGATATATGTGTATGGGTAACTGAGAGTCAGTGTCATATGTTCTTGTGGCTCTGGGCATACTTTTGCCATATGTGGCACCGTGCCAAGTATAGCAAAACAATGTTTTTAAATGGGAGGGATTTAAAGTGCAAAAGATTTCATAATGTGGAACATTTTTCTACACTTTAAATTTCTCTCAGTTAAAAAATGATTGTATTTTTAAATTATAAATACTGCACAGTGTTCTACTGGACACTGGGAGCAAGAGGCCTGCTGTTTGTAAATGCAACACAAAATAATTTGAGAAAGTTAAAATGAAATGTTCACTTAATTATAAGGTAGCTTTTCATTTTAATTTTATCCTATTTAAAAGCATTGAGAAACATCATTTTGTTCTCACTTCCAATACCGAGTTGCACATGACTTTTATTTAAGAGTTAAATACCTTAGTGCTTCAATTCTTCACCTCTGTGCCCTGGGTCATAAATCTGACTCCAGCACTGCTCCTTATCAAGCCCCACTATCTGCAATCTGATGATAATAATGTGAATTAAACACAGCCTCCGCTTAGCTTTAAAAGGAAAATGTAACCCTGTGCTTATTAAAAAATTAATTCCAGGCAGTGAGATACTCTGAAGGGGTGTGGGAGCTACTGGTAGCTCTCAATGGACTAGTTGGAGACACCTGCCTTAGAGATTATATAGTTGCCAACTTACAGAACGGTTTGCTTGTTCCATCTAAATCCCCTGCAGGTACTTTATTATTATTTTTTGTTCCTTAGAAGTGCACCTCTGAGGTCCGGTCATGAATAGACTACAGAAGCCTAAATCAAGTGACTTTCAAACATGGATGCCCTTTGCCCCTTATTTCTGATATATTACAAGCTGTTTAAGGAGCACAACATTTTTAGAATTTGGAAACAAGAAGGACATATCATTTTAATTGATAAGGGGCTACCAACCAGTGGATTGTGAGCTAGCAGTAGCTACAAGACACCTTCAGAGTAGCTTGTCTTGAATAATTTTCCAATAAGCAAAGCGCAGGGTCACATTTTCTTTTAAAGGTAAGGGCAGGCTCTGCTTACTTTACACTATTATCATCAGTCTGCAGATAACAGAGCCTGATATTGAGCAGTGCTCAGTCAGATTTATGAGCCAGGCTGGGGGACAGAGGTGAAGAACTGAAGCACTGAAGTATTTAACTCTTAAACATAAGTCCTTTTTGAGTCAATATTAGAGTGTGAGAACAAAATGATGTTTCTGAATGCTTTTCAATAGGAGAAAATAAAAATAAAAATCTACCTTAATAATTAACTCTTCATTTTAATTTTCTCCCATTTCAAAGTGTCACGTTTACAAGCAGCATGCCTTTTACCCCCAGTGGGCAGCAGACACTGTGCCATATTTATAACTAAAATAAAATATAGTAAAAGAAATTCATGGAAGAAATTTAAAGTGTAGAGAACATTTTCTAAGAAACATTAAGGGCCTGATTTTGATATTGGATAAAATGGGATTTAGATTTCGCCGGCCGGGATATCCGTCACCACTGTGATGGAGTAACCCGTCCGCCAATGTCCTAAACCAAGCCCTAATTCTTAATGTCTTTCTCCACTTTAAATTAAGCCCGTTACGCCTTAATGTTTTATGAAGCATGTTTTTTCACTTAAAATTCTTCCCTTATTAACAAATGTTTTTTCTGCACCGTGTCTAGAGGCCACTCAGAGCAGGATGCCTGCTATTTGTAAATGTGACACTTGGAAATGTTAGAAAATGTAAACAGTGTGTTTTATAAAAGCCATACATACACAGTTAAAACTTCGGTTTAATTTTCTCAACACAGTGTCATATACATAAGTGAAAAATACAACCATTACCTTAAGTGGGAGAAAAATGTTCCATATTCTGAACATTTTTGCAGAACATTTTTCTGCACTTCAAATTTCTCCCATTTCAAAAGCAGTGACTGCTTCTTGGCCAATAATCAGCAGACCTTTATACAGAGGACTATCCACCTTGATTTCATATTTTCAGCTCTGCCTTACTCTTCTTTGAACCAATGATCCACACAAAGAACTGATCTTTCGCCCAATGTGTTCTGGTATAATCAATGTAAAGTCTTAAAGCTCTCTTATGGTCCAGGCTGTGGAGCTTCTCCATCTGTTTCAAAGGGTGAGGGGGGAAATAAATACCAGCACTGTGATGGATTTTCCAACATGAAAGAGCATTACATCTTTTGGTAAAAATCCAGCTCCAGTCCACATCACCAATTTGTCTGGAAAAAGGTGGTTTATGGTGGGTGAATGGACAGAGCTTATAGCTCACTCACTCCGCATGCTAAGGTTATTGGAAGACTGTTTTGAGATTCAGAAGGTGCAAGGGACAGCTGTGCATCGGCTGAAATGGCATACACATCAGGAAAGTGAAGCTCCAAGTAAGGTCCCACTGTGGCATTACAAAAGGTTTGGGTGGGAACATGTGAACCAGACTTTTACTGAAATGGATCACAAGACGTGATTTAAAGAAAGATGGCTGGTCCACAAATGTAAAAACGCAAAAGCAACCCTTAACTTTGCCCAGAACGAGTCAATGATAGGCCAACAGCACAAATAGTTCCTCTGACAAATTTGCTTGTAATGGGTCTGTGTGGAGGGGATAGCGCTAGCCTACATACTTGTCCCAGCTTCCAGTGTAAACAGATTTTGCAGATGGACTTGTGGTCTCTAGAATGACATCCACTGCTTCGGGAGGGAGATCGAAGGAAGCCAACTGTAACAGCTCAATCTGCACAAACGGAGGAGTAGTTTGCACAGGCCCAGGTGGAGGACCCTTCCCTGCTGCTATGATCGAAAACCCTCCTGAAGCGGCAGTCTATTCGGAGGACAGCTCACTGCCAGATGCTCCGGGTACCACACACTCCTGCCCCAATCTGGAGCCACTAGGATGCTTTGGACCCCGTGGTCCTGCTCTTCAGAACTTGGGTGAGGAGAAGCTGCAGCAGAAAGGCCTGCAGGATTCCCGTGCTCCAGTGGAATCCATCTCAGTGAGAGAGTCTTCTTGGAAATTGCGATGCACATTGCATTCCTCATTGATAGAAGATGCCATGCATCACCTCTGGGAGTAGCTGCCATTTGTGATCCGCAAGGTGCCGCTGACTGAGTTTGTTCACTCTGGCGTTTAAAGGTAAGAGCCTATCAGAAGGAGCCTCTGACGTCACCTGCTGGCACTGGCCACTCAGAGCAGTCCAGTGTGCCCCCAACACCTCTGTTTCCAAGATGGCAGAGGTCTGGGACACACTGAGGAGCTCTGGGCACCTCCCCTGGGAGGTGGAGTGGTCAGGGGAGTGGTCACTCCCCTTTCCTTTGTCCAGTTTCGCACCAGAATAGGGCTGGGGGATCCCTGAACTGGTGTAGACTGTCTTATGCAGAGATGGGCACCATCTGTGCCCATCAAAGCATTTCCAGAGGCTGGGGGAGGCTACTCCTCCCCAGCCCTTCACACCTATTTCCAAAGGGAGAGGGTGCAACACCCTCTCTCAGAGGAAATCCTTTGTTCTGCCTTCCTGGGCCAGGGCTGCCTGGACCCCAGGAGGGCAGAAACCTGTCTGAGGGGTTGGCAGCAGCTGCAGTGGAGACCCCGGAAAGGCAGTTTGGCAGTACCCGGGTTCTGTGCTAGAGACCAGGGGGATCATGGAATTGTCCAATTCCATGATCTTAGACATGTTACATGGCCATGTTCGGAGTTACCATTGTGACGCTATACATAGGTAGTGACCTAGGTATAGTGCACGTGTGTAATGGTGTCCCCACACTCACAAAGTCCGGGGAATTTGCCCTGAACGATGTGGGGGTACCTTGGCTAGTGCCAGGGTGCCCACACACTAAGGGCCAGATGTAGTAAGCCGTTTGCATGGTGCAAACTGCGAAAATCGCAGTTTGCGCCATGCAAACAGCCTTCTGCGATGCACATTCACAATTTGCGAGTCGGTACCGACTCGCAAATTGTGAATGCGACTCGCAAATAGGAAGGGGTGTCCCCTTCCTATTTGCGACTCGCATCGCAATGCAGAATTGCTTTGTGACTGCAAATGCGGTCGCAAAGCAATTTGCAGTTACCACCAGTGTCAAATTCATTCGCAAAAGGGAAGGGGTCCCCATGGGACCCCTTCCCCTTTGTGAATGTTGCCCAAAAGGTTTTTTCAGAGCAGGTAGTGGTCCAATGGACCACTGCCTACTCTGAAAAAACGAAACCAAATGGTTTCGTTATTTCTTTTATTTTGCAACTCGTTTTCCTTTAAGGAAAACGGGCGGCAAAATAAAAAAAAAACTGCTTTATTGAAAAAGCAGTCACAGACATGGAGGTCTGCTGACTTCAGCAGGCCACCATCCCTGTGAGTGCAGGGACTCGCTATGGGGTCGCAAAATGCGACCCACCTCATTAATATTTATGAGGTGGGTCTTTGCGACCCCATAGCGAGTCGCCGACGGTGTCTGAGACACCGTTCTGCATCAGGATTTGCGATTCTGAAATTGCAAACAGCACCGACTCGCAATTTCAGAATCGCAAATTCTGACCTTGCTATCCCACAGCGTTTGTTTTGCTTTGCTTTTGCCGCCCTAAGTGCGCCGGGTATGCACAGACGTGGGTCCCGGGCTCACTGTGCCACTGGATTCAAGCTAGCCTCGCTGATGAGGGGTGAAACCCCGAAACCGGTCCCAGGATGCTTGTTTCCGGTCCAGGGAGAACCTGGCCTAGCAGTTCGGGCTGGACTGTTCCCATGAGGAACAGGGTCAAGACTGATTTGCATATGGCTGGGTTCAAACTGGGGTGGCATGGTGAGCAAAATAATGGATGGATTAAACCCAGATCTGTGACTGGGGGTGAATGTTTGATTGGTTCCGCATTCCGTCCATCCAGTTACGCTATCCCACAGCGTTTGTTTTGCTTTGTTTAAAGATTCTGCCAGGTACTTCACACCCAGGGAGATGGGATTGCCTGCTCAGCAAGTTTCACAAGCACAAGAGAATGCCTGGCACAGGACCCCACTCTTCCCAACATGTTGCAGTACCATGTAAAGATGCTGTTTTCCGTGAATACCAGGACCAGCTTCCCTTTAATGCACATTAGGAAGGTCTTCGACTACAAACAAATGGCCTGCAACTCCATCAGGCAGATGTGGAGGGGGGTCTCTGCCAGAAACCACACTCATCCAATCTGCATCTCTCTCAGATGACCTCCCCAACACAACAGCGACACGTCCGCCTCACCATCAGCTCTGGGCGGGAGAGAGGTATGCCGCCAATGAAACTGTGGTTGAGATGTCACCATTGCAGATCTTTTGCAGTCTCCTCTGAAATCTGGATGTAATCGGACAGGTTCCCTACATGTTGAGCCCACAGATCTTACTGCAGAGCCTGCAAGTGCCATACGGTGTAGTCCACTAGCAGAAGCAGGAGTCCAAGAAGTCTCAAAGCCACTGAGAACTAGGACCAAGGCTGAAACATCGGGGGTCTTAACCCATATGTCCTTGGTTTGTAGATCCGGAGGGAAGGCTCAAAATTGCACCGTATCAAGAAAGGCTGTGATGAACACAAGCCTCTGCAAAAGTGTCAAGTGCAACTTTGGCATGTTAATCGAGACCCCAAAGATATTAAGAAGTTCACGGTCATTTGGAGAGGGTTTATGACTCACTGGTGAGAAGAAGGGGAAGACATGGTTTCCCCAAGCACCAAAGATGTACTGCAACCACATCCAGCCCTTTTGCGAACACCAGAGGAGTACTTGTAAGCCAAAGGAAAGTACGGAAAACTGAAAATGCTTCTGGCTCACCATGAACCGCAGTTGCTGTCAATCCCCATCCTGCCTGTGGGATCGCAGGATGAGGATTTAAAAATAAGCATACTCCAGGTCCAGTGGCACCATCTAGTCTTTTGTATCTAGGGTAGATAGAACTTTGGCCAATGTGATCATCTTGAATTTGACCTTTAGCAGGAAGAAATTGAGGGTGTGAAGGTCTAAAGTAGGACAAGGCCTCTGCCCTTCTTAAGCACCAGAAAATAACATGAGCAAACACAAACATACAGTCCCTATTTCTGATGTCCAAATGAGCATGGACGTCCTACATCAAAATTGACAAATGATGTTTGTGGAATATGCAGTAGGTCTGAAAGACATGGCAGGGCATAACCCTGCTGGAGTATTTTAAGCACTCATCTGTCAGATGTGATGTTCTGCCACCCGTGGCGGTAATACCCTATCTTGCCTCCAACAGGATGGCTACTGTAGGAAACTGGCCTTCTTTGCTGATGTCCCCCCACTTTATGCCCCCTTAAAAACTACTAGATGCTGGTTTTTGACTCTTACAGCGCACTGAGGCCTGCTAATCAGACCTCAGGGACAGTGCTCTTCCCCTAAAACAAGTAAACACAAATTGTAACCCTACTGGCATGGACTTAAGCACCCCTCTAAGCCCCTTGTAAATGGTACCCTTGGTGCCTAGGGAGGATCCCGAAGGGCTGAAGCATCACTTATGCAGCCATAAGAGACCCACACATAAAATTACATACAGAGTACCATTGCAGGCTGTGTGACAAGGTGCAAACCATGTTTGAAAACATGACAAGGCACACTCCAGTGTGCCATGCCAAAGACACTGCATGGGCTATACTATACATACGTCATCCCTATTGCAGGCCTTGAAGCTCTATGGCAGGGTGCATTGTAGCACCTGAGGACATATCTGCAAGAGAAGATGTGCCTTTGTAATGTCTAGCGCCACTGCTAGATACTACAAGTGTGCAGGGAAGCCATCTTAAGGTATGTACTGGGTACTGGTCAAAACGAGTTACCCAGCCACATAATGGTTTCACTAAAACCTATGGGGGATGTGTTGTGGAAGTTTCCCTTCCTTTTTTTATAGTGACGTCGGATGAGTGTTGTGAGTCATTTTATGGTTTCTTATACTCATTTCTGTTTTCTGACCGCCCACCTCTCTCAGTCTGTTTGTTGGATGAGTCTTAAAAGGTACGAGAAGGGCATGTATCGGTATACTGATAGCTAGCAGGTTGTTTCAAATTGTCATGATTTCTAAGATTGCAGTGTTTCTTTGAAGGCTCTAAAAGAGGAGAATCCCCTAGTTTTACTTTATCTTTATTAGATTTTTGTTTATCCCAGCGTTTTAAAGAACATTCCTGCTCCTGTCTGGCATTATCCTTTTCGGAATTACTTTTAAGGTGTGGCTAAGTTGATCTGGCCTCCAGACTATCCCTGCCTATACTTGTATAAATCTCGTCAATAATCTCTGGCAGCTTGCGTTCCTGATGTGTTTGTGGAACAGCCCTGAGTCGCTGGCATACTAATAATGCTGCTGCTTCCCCTTTAGGATTACATAAAATAATTGAGGAGACTCTGTCAAAAATGCACATCAGTTTCATCCCTAAATCCAGGGTAGGGGCTGTCCCGTGTTCATTTTGCATTTGAACATATCCGGTAAATTTGCCAATCTTGGCGTACCATGTGTCGTAGTGTAAGACACAGCAAATACTGTACCTCAAGTGGCATAGTCATCTATGGAAGGATCTATAACAAATGGCAAGCATTTTGTGAGAATTCTGTGTTTGTATTGGGGGTCCCGTAAGGGGAAGCATTGATTCCAGCTGACTTGGGTTTTGTGCAATCCAAAACAGTTACTGGGTTTAATCTAGGTGTAGCCAACTGTTGGCAGCTGGAGCAGACCTAACTGGCGCAGTGCTCAAAGTCTGCACTACAAATTGTATTAAGCGTCTATATATTCTAACTAGATTATTATATAGTGGACGCAGATCGGCAGCCAGTAAATTTTGTATGTTTGGAAATGGTGTACCACAGGCTAGAACTGGCCATGAGGCCCCATCATTACTGAGGGGTCCTAATCTAACATTAGCAATAATGTGTAGGAGGGCGCCTTAAAACCAGTTATGGTGTTCTTGATATTTTTATGGTATTTATAGATATTTATAAGCTCTGTGTTGTGCAGGTGTGTTTGCTGCAGTGTATGTATGAAAGGTGTTTATATTTGCATTAACTACAGGAAAAGTGACCCATATGTAGACACTTTCTCTCCTTTATGCAACCTGTGCCTTTACCACAAACATAAAATCTCCACCCCCATTAGCAAGCCCATTAGCAAGTAAATATTGTGTGAATGATTGCCTACAATTTACTGGAATTACCGCAGGTTGTGGTTGTGCCATATTTAAAAGGTACATTTCAGAGACAGAAACACCAAATGGGGAATCCTTTCAAGGTTCAAGCTTGAATAACCAACAGACTAAGATAGGTACTACCTATTTAGCCGAGCAGGATTTTCCCTAATACCACGGACATCTCTGTATAAAGGTGATTACCTGAGCTTTAGCATGTAAGAGAGAGTTACTCAGGAGTTCCGTTAAATTCGTAACTGACAAACGTTGTGCGCCATGTTATGCGGTTCGTATTATGATAATAAGACTGCGTGTTTAGGGCAGCAGCACCACCGAGTGTGGGAGACTAAGCCAACTCCACCCTGTTTGGAAGCTGTCAGCCTGACTCCTGGATAGTCTGCAGGGCCTCACCCAACCCTTGAAAGCAAAAGGTGATTTGTGGCAACCTAAACCTGATACTCTGACTCCTCAGGGAAGTTGTGGAAACATAGCATACCCTTTTCAATGTAAACTTTACTTCACTGCATGCATCCTAGTATAAAAAGCATGAGCTGTGATAATAAGGCAGATGAAATATAGTATGGTAATCATCATTTAAGCTAATGTAAAGATGATAAACAACTCAACCATTTTGTCTGATTCTAGAGAACTAGAGATTCCTTCCTACAGCCTGTGTCTAAGGGCCAGATGTAGCAACCGGTTTGCATGTCGCAAACTGCAAAAAACGCAGTTTGCGACATGCAAAACGGCCAACGCGATGCAGATTCACATTTTGCGAGTCAGTACCGACTCGCAAAATGTGAATCCGACTCGCAAATAGGAAGGGGTGTTCCCTTCCTATTTGCGACCGCATCGCCATGCTGAGTTGCTTTGTGACCGCGAATGCGGTCGCAAACCAACTCGCAGTTACCACCCACTTGAAGTCAGTGGTAACGCATTCGCAAACGGGAAGGGGTCTCCATGGGACCCCTTCCCCTATGTGAATGTCGCCGAAAATATTTTTTCAGAGCAGGCAGTGCTCCAATGGACCACTGCCTACTCTGAAAAAATGAAACCAAATGGTTTCATTATTTTTTTGAATTGCAACTCGTTTTCCTTTAAGGAAAACGGGCTGCAATTAAAAAAAAAAACTGCTTTATTAAAAAAAGCAGTCACAGACATGGAGGTCTGCTGTCTCCAGCAGGCCACCATCCCTGTGAGTGCAGGGACTCGCTATGGGGTCGCAATTTGCGACCCACCTCATTAATATTCATGAGGTGGGTCTTTACAACCCCATAGCGAGTCGCAGAAGGTGTCTGAGACACCTTTCTGCATGCACTTTTGCGAGTTGCAATTTGCGAGTCGGTATGACTCGCAATTTGCTAGTTGCAATTTTATTTTTTTGCTACATCTGGCTCCTAGTCTGAGAGCACAGAGGTTGTAATCCTTCTGCCTGTCCCAATCTAAGGGAGCAACCCCAACACCATACCTGAATAGGATGGCAAGGGTCTGCCTGTTGTCTGGACAGAAATCCTCTTGGGAAGCTGGAGAGTCAGCATCAGGATCAGTGAAGCTGTCAGTGGAATGATGTGCGTCCAAGGATGACCATAACTGCAATGCCCTATCCCCCTTAGGCATATGTGTTGTTTGTATAATAACTTATACAGAGTTCTAGGAACAGGCCTGATGTACTGATGGGTCTAGAAAATCAGGATTGACTCCTAAGCTCCTGAGGTAGCAACATGAGTTAGAATACCATGACTATACACAAAAGCCTTAAGCAGGGCACAGAATGCAAGCTGTAAATGTGCAGTGCAAAGAACCATGCCTTCTTTGAAAGAAGCAGCTGATTATAATATAAAAACAATAATCTAAAAGCAGGTTGCACTAAAAAATATGAAATTAATAAAAATGTGTCTGAATGCAAAAGGCACAGGTTGTGGGCCTATTGCTAAAGTAAGGGTGCTCAACCCAGGTGCTAAAGCAACCTACAACACCCACAGGAAGTGGTCATATAGGGGATGTAGTAAACCCAAGGGTAAGAAGCCCACTAGTTACTACTCTTCACTCCGCTTAACGCCCCTAAATTCAGTATTTAGGTGGTCCACTGACACCAGGAACTGATATTCATTGAACCCACGAAGAAGGAGGACACCGAATGTAGGAAAGTACCCTTGTTTTGGCATGGTTACCCCCACTTTTTCCCTGATGTCAGTGTGCTTTGACTGTTTTCACTGGGATCCTGCTAACCAAGACTGCAGTGACTGTGTGCTCTCCCTCACAATTTGGTTGCAACTGACTTTGTACACCCAACAATTGGCATACTGGTGCCCCTGTATAAGTCCCTAGTATATGGCCCCTAGTTACCCAGGACATTCAGGGGATCCCCATGGGCTGCAGCATGTATTATGCAATCCATTGGAGCCCATGTAAAATGTGTCTGCAGGCCTGCCTTTGCAGCCTGTGTGAAAAGGTGCATGCACCCTTTCACTACAGGTCACTGCACCAGGTCACTGTAAGTCACCCCTGTGGCAGACCCTTTTGGCCCAGTGGGCAGGGTGCAAGTGCCTGTGTGTGAGGGCACCCCTGCATGAGCAGAGGTGCCCCCACGAACTCCAGCTCCATTTTCCTGGACTTCGTGAGTACGGGTAAGACATTTTACCCGTGTACTGGACATAGGTCACCTATGTCTAGCTACATAATGGTAACTCTGAACCTGGGCATGTTTGGTATCAAACATGTCAGAATCATACCCAAATACTGTTGCCAGTATTGGTTGTATTGCAGCCATCCTGCAGGCAGATTTCTGTCCTTCTGCTGCTTGGCCAGCTCAAGCCCAGGAAGGCAGGATTTCCTTTGGGAAAGGGAGGCAACACCCTCTCCCTTTGGAAATAGGTGTTACATGGCTTGGGAGGGGTAGCCTCCCCAAGCCACTGGTATGCTTTGAAGGGCACATTTGGTGCCCTCTTTGCATAAACCGGTTTGCACCAGTCCAGGCCCCCTGGTCCCTGCTCAGGCATGAAACTGGACAATGGAAAGGGGAGTTACCACTCTCCTGTCCATCGCCACCCCAGGGTGGTGCCCAGAGCTCCTCCAGGTGGTCACTTGATTCTGCCATCTTTTATCCAAGGTAGACAGAAGCCTCTGGGAGCATTTGAGTGGCCAGGTCAGGTGACGTCACAGCCTCCTCCTGATAGGTGGTCACTCTGTTAGTTGACCAATCCCACTTTTGTGGGCTATTTAGGATCTCCCTCTTGGGTGGGTCCTCAGATTCAATGTGCAAGATTCCAGCAGGACTCCTCTGCAACACCTACTTCGACTGGCCACTGGAACCGCAACTGGACTTCACAGGAACCTACAATCTGCAGCTCCAGCGACTACTTCGCTCTGCAACATTGTTTCTCAAGCTCCTTCCAGCAACTGCAACATTTTCCCAGCTGTGCATCCTCTGAGGGCAGCAAGACTTCAGTCTGAACCAAGACGCAAAAAGGAATCTCCCAGAGTCAAGGAGTCATTCTCCTGCATCTGCAGGCACCAACTGCATCGACAACTGGACACGTGGATCCTCTCTTCTGCAACTCTGCCCGGATCCTGCAACACTGGTGGTGATCTGGAGTGGTCCTTGGTCTCCTCTACCAGCTTTCCAACTTGGGAGGTGGAGAGTCTTTGCCTCTCCTTGCAGGACAGGACCCCTGTGCACCGCGACCCTTGCCTGCTACCAAGGCTTGTTGGCTCTTCTTCCAAGGGATCTTCAGTCTCCCTGTAGCCCCGGCCTCCAGCTTCCCTGCAAAGCACAGCCTCCTGCCTGCTGCTACAGTGACGTGGGACTACTCTCCAGATGTGCTGAGTGGGCCTCAATGCAACGCCTGTGCCTGCTGCCTGTGAGTTGCCTGTGGGGGGCTGTATCCTCAACTTCTGGCTCTCCTCACTGCTGAGGGTCGCCTGGGACTCCTATCCTTGGGCTGAGTCTCCCCGGACCTTCCTGGTCCCCAGCAGCTCTGCAAATCTTTTTCTACAACTCTTGCCTTTGCCAAGGCTTGTTAGTGGTTTTTCAACACCACTGACGGACTGCAACTCTTTTTCTGACATGGGACATCGACTGCATCACTTCTAGAACTCTTACTCTGCTCCTATGCTGCACAGTCGACTCTGGTCTTCACCGTCGACCTGGTCCTGCTTCTCCAGAAGGGTGGCTAGTGGCTCCTGGCCCAACCGGACACTCCAACTGGAACTGGACTTGGTCTCCTTCATTTGCAGGTCCTCTTCTGTCAGCATCCATCTTGTTTCTTTCAGTCTTGTTAGGGTCTTGCACTGTTCTTTTACAAAATTTACCTCTGGGTTTGGGAAAAGCCAGGTACTTACCTCCTCTCTCCAGGTCGCTTGGAGGCCCTCTGGTACTTGTCTTTTGGAGCTCCTAGATCCTCCAGCCCCCCCTACAGATTCCACTTCCTTGGGTGGGGCCTGCTTTTTGCGTTCCATTTACTTAGTATAAGGTTTGGTCTCCCCCAGGCTCTCTATTATTTACTGGTATTTCACTGTTTTCTATTGCTTTATATGCCCATTCCTGATTTCTACAGTGTACATAATAGTGTTTACTCACCTTCTAGTAGAGTATTGCCTATACAGTATTTTAGTATTTGTGTTACCATAATAAAGTGCCTTTATTTTTGTAACACTGTGTTGTTCTTTCATGTGTGTAAGTGCTGAGTGACTATGGTGGTATTGCATAAGCTTTGCATGTCTCCTGGATAAGTCTTGGCTGCAAATCTACAACTACCTCTAGAGAGCCTAGCTTCCTAGACACTGACTACACCTCACTAATAGGGGATACCTGGACCTGGTATATGGTGTTAACACCATAGGTGCTCACCACACACCATTCTAGCTTCCTACACCGAAGAGCCACAAGAAGCAGCAAATAACTTGGCACCAACCCTTCCGGCCTGCCTGGTGTCCTCGACAATTGTGCCAAAGACAACTCGTCCTGCAGCTGATCAGTCTCCAAAAGTCTGGTAAGGCTGCCAGCACTTCAAGAAGTAACCAAACTCTCCTTTGGAGCAGAGGAGCTGCTTCCCTGCACGTTTGCAGGCACCAAAGACTGACACAAGAGTCTCTGTCAGTAAGACCCTGCCAGACAAAGTAACACTGCACTTGAGCCACACACCCCGAGGAGGAGTGAACCGATGGTGCCCACGAAATCCAGAGACCCTTGAGAGCTGAGCCCCCCTTTGAGTTTGGACAGACAGGTCCCCCAGTCCCTGCCTTTAGCCTGTTTTCACAGGTAACTGAGAACCGCAAGTGTCTCTAGCAAGGCGACCCCGCCAGACAAAGACCCACTGCATATACATCCCCCAGCCCAAATTGCTTTGGACCAATGGTGCGCCCAAGAGCCTCAAGACTTGAGCCCCCTTTGGACCACGAAAACCTGATGCTTGGAAGCACCATTGCACCTGAGCCCCCGAGTCCAAGTCAAAGTAGCCCAATTGTGCTAACAAGGTCCCAGGAACCTTGAGAGCTGAGCCCCCCCCACCTTTGGGTTTGCCAGACTAGTCCCCCAGTCCAGCAGTGAGACGACCGTGGTGACCTGTTGGTGCCACCTTGACTCATACTTACCTTAACTCCAGAAGAACAGTACAGTAAGTCATTGCCAAGTGCTTGCATGTAGTATATGCCTCTTTTCCCATAAGATAACAGTTCCACATTAAAGTCAACGCAAGTGTATTTGCTGTATGCTTCAAAACTGCAACTTAAAAAGTACATACCCAATAACATTATTCTTGGTATTTAAAAAAATATATAAAAATATGTGTTATTTTTCTAAACTGGTGTGGATTTCCTTATTGACTGTGTGTATGCAGCAAATGTCTAACACTACCCTTTGATTAGCTTAAGTTGCTCGACCACACTACCACAAATAGTGCACTTGGGATTTTTAAAGAAAGCCCTGTCCAAAAGCCCTGTCCCCTTCTAAGGGGATACTTGGACTTTTTATACCGCAAAGCTCTTTTTTGGTATAACAGGTAAATAGCCAGTTTCCTGCAGCCATATGCCACCAGAGATAAGCTAATGTGATTTGGTGGCAGTAGTGGGAGGGGCTGGGGACTGAGCGGCGTGTTGCCCCGGAGGGCCTGGATGTTGTCAGCCGCATCTCTGACCCTGGCCTTGAAATGAATGGGATGTCTTGCTGCTGAGGTGGACCTTGGCACTGTCTCGGTGCTGAGTCCCTTCTGAAATATTGAAAGGGGAAAAATTGTGGATACTGCCACAAGGAGCAAAGAGAAGCTGATGGAGCATGCTATGTCACTGATTCCCTTGAAGTGCTTCAGGGCTGAGTCTTTCTTATCCACAAAGAGACGGGTACTATCAAATGGCATACCCATCAATGACTCTTGCACATCACTCAAGAAGTCCACCGATCTTCTCCATGTGTAGCTCTGAAGCACCATGCTGGTATCAACTACCCTGCCCAAGCAGTCAGTGGTGTTCAGGCCAGACTGAATGACACGGCAATTCTTCAGGGACTGTTGGCAAGACCTCCCTGACCACATTCCACAATGTATGAGAGTAACATCCCGGAAAGCACTAGCATTTACTGAATGGGGGGAGACTGGCTAAAGAGAGCATCCTCTTCCCAAATGCCTGCATACAGTATGATTCACTATCGGAAAGCATAGTAAGGAATGAGTTAGAGTTGAGTTTACTTGTCGTTGCTTGGACCACCAAGGTTTCAGGCTTAGGGGCTGCATCAGGAAGGGAGCATCACCAGGGGCTAGCATGTATCCTCTGGAAACCTGTCTGTTGACTGGTGGGGAAGAGCCAGACGTGGCCCAAGTACCACTCAGAGTGTCCGCCAGAGCTTCCTAAAAGGGAGTAGTGGCTCTTTGGAAGTCTGTCCAGGTTGCACAACTTCTATCAGGACATTAGTCTTTATTTATACAGGTCGAAGTTGCAGGTCTAAACATTTAGCAACCTGTGTCATCACCACAATAAAGATGCTGATTCCTCTGTAGAGAGGCCACGGGAAAGAGTTCAAACGGGTATCCAGCAAAGCGTCTAACTTACTGGCGACCTGAAGGTCCATGAAAAGATTGTCTTCATTATAAAAGTGGGATGCAGCATCCTCGTCATCTCTATCACAGTGTTCACTGTGGTCAGAATTAGAATCAAAAGAAATGTGAGGCATTCTAGGTAACAGCAGTGTTCTATCTGAGTCAGAATGAGGTGGACCAGCTGCACTAAAGGTTGTGGAGGACGTGACTTTGCTCAAGGTAATGGCAGATTCATCTCTTAGTCTGAAAAGCATATGGGTTCTTCTTCCGGTGTCGATGTGGAAGGGATCAGCAAGGATTGTGGTGTTGGATTTGAGGTTGGTTTGGGTGTCACCCAGAAATGGGGTGCATCCTGTACCAGAGTTGAAAGGTGCAAACGCCATCAAGGATGGTTCAGCCAACAGTATTCTACCTGGAGGTCTCCTCAGATCCTAGGGGCCCGTAAGTGCACCAGAAGGAGCAGGAAGAGTGTCAAAAATATGCAATATGGCTTCTTTGAGGGCTCAACTAATTACGGCATCATCGATGGGCCAGGAACTTGGGTTGCACTAGGATAAGCTGGGGAATCAGTTCCTCCCAGGGAACTGTAACCAAGATCAGGAGGCACTTTGACATCCAAGCAATTTCTCCTGGTGAGAGTGGTGGGAAAAGAGAGAGAGAGTCATGCTTTGACTTGTGTTTCTTTTTTTATTTGGATTTACCTGATGACTTGTGAAGTGGACCTTTTGCAGGAACTACTTTGACGATGGGAGTAGGTCCGGATCCTTGTCCTAGACTGGGACTGGCCCTTAGGCGTCTTCTAACGAAGTGTGATGATGTAGACCTCATTTATCCCTCACCTGTGCCTGATCCAGTGACTGCCAACAGAGGACAACGAGCTTGTGCTGACTCTACCTTCTATGCACCAAGACCAGGTGACATACAAATAACTAGAGGACACAGCCAAACTCAGGAATACTGGGACCAGCTGGATCAGAGCCAGCTACCCAAGGCTGCTATCCCTTTGTCAGTAAGGAGGGCTGAAAGTGATGGCTTACAATCGAATCTAGTTTGAGACTGAGAAAGAATTACTCTGACGTCATTCACTTTGAGTGCCTTCCAGGGAAGTAATGACTAGGGGTTCTTAAAGCCTGCTGCCACAGAATGGACTCAGGCTGCACCACACTGAGAACACACCAGGTATTAAAGTACAAGCATTAAACTATGTTTCATAGTGGGCAGTGGGCAATGGTCTCTTGCAAGCCTATAGATATAGCAGGCCAACTTGGCTCTTAAGGTATAATTTTCCTTGAGATGGTCAGCATCCTTCCTTGGCAATTTTTCTACAATGTTGCTTCAGCGGATCCTGCTACGTAGATGGTGGTTTTCAAGTGTCAAAGCTGCTAATTCTCCACAACTTTAGATTATGTATATTTTGGTCTACAGAGAAGTATTCTAAAGTTGTGCATTATTAGAAAAACAACTTTAAACAATTCCATGCACATCTGTTTGAACTATAAAGACTAGGGTTGTTCATTCTGCTAAGAGTTACTGCTGAGAAACACAGGACAAATTCTGTATATAAATCATAATGAACATATTGTGCAAGTTCTACAGATGTAATGTAGAACCTACACTCCTCTTCCTCAAAAGAGTATATAGTGAAACAGCTTGGGTAGTTATTCTAAACATCAGGAGATGCATGTTTATATATTTAGCATCAGAGTTTCCTTATGTTTAAGTTACAGACATTCCAAGTTACCTGTCGAAGCATAGAAAACTGGTTATACAGGGATCTTGGTAAGATCAACTCAAAATTACAGCCATGTTCAAGTGTAGTGATGCCAAGTTACTTAGGGGCACTCAAAGTCTGGTAGAAATCTGAAACCTGCGAAGCTCCTTCACCAAAAATGTGATGAGGCAGAGTGTGGAGTCACGTCTCTGTTCTCTTTCTTTACTCATTCTGCTCCCTCCACTTCTACCACTACCCCCATGTGTTGCTCTTTTACTTGTACGCTAAGGCCCGGAATAGCATCCCCGTTGATTTATGCTGTATTACAAATGAGACCCTTTTCAGAAAACAGCTGAAAACCTGTTTTTTAAAGTGGTATAATCAGTTATGACCCCTCCTTATTCTGCCATACTTTAGCACTTGGATGCCCTTTTGGGCAGCTGTTACGATTTATAAATTTGTCATTCTTTGAGTCATTCATGTCTTAGCATACATGGTAATTGGTGGGGACAGTGAGTGATGAAAAATAACATGTCTTTCAATGAATCCTGCTCACAAGGCTAATGAAAACCTGCCTGACAAATTTCATAGCCCTCATAAACATTCAACCTGAGCAATGGATTGAGACACAGCTTTGTCTCAGATCCTGGAAGTAGTAACCAAATTATAGCAAGAATCAGAGAATAAGACATTTCATTCAGAATTAGCCACCATTAAGCCAGAGATAGGCAATTAGTTGAAGGCAGATAGTTAAGATGCAAGCCAAATTCCCTTGTCTTTAGATGATGAAGGCTCAGGTTCATGGGCACCACCACCTCCCTTAAGGTACGCCAAGAAATGTTCCCATTCTTTTTCACTAATTTCTATGCAAACATACTAAGAAAAGACAACATAAATTCTTGACAGTTCCCACATATTCATTAACAATAATGGCACCATTACATTCCAGTCATCATCTTTTCAGCTTTCATGAGCACAAATTCTCAGCCTTATAAGTCACTACTTCAGTATCTACAGATCCATGAGCAGCCTCAACAGGGAACAGAATTATAGAATTTAAAACAGGTGGTATGGTAGCCAAAACAAAGATGGGCTGGAATTGTACCCCGAGCGATTGCCAGGGGTTAGACATACTGCAAAGATTCCTCCGATCACCTTTTGGGTGTCTGAGGTACCATCCTAAGTGGCAAGGGTATGCCTAGACATTGGTCTTGCAATAACTGTGCCACTAAAACAAAGCAACACCTGTCTGGCGAGACCCAATCAGGCTGTAACCGTCCTTGAGTTGCTTGTGTTCTTATTCAGGGAGGTTCTGGCCTGGCAGTTTTGCTGGACTGGCAGGATTGATTTGCTGGGATTTGCAGGGTTAAAACTGAAGTGGCATGATGGGCAAAAGAAGGATGGACTGGAATGCTACCCCGAGCAATTGCTGATGGTTAGACACCTTTAAAAATTCCTTGCATCGCCTTTTGTATGTTTGATTTTAAAACAGCGTTATCAAGATTTATCAAGTTATATGACCACATAAAGGTTCAGAAACAAAGAAAATCCTTTATGGAAGTAAAGAAAAGGATGAGGGATCTGAACTTGCATTATAGCTTGGTCTTCCCGGCAAAACTCAGAGTGATCCATGACAATAACGTGCCTTTCCTCACCTCTGTACAGGAAGCTAGTGATTGGGTGGGCACAGTGTCAGCTGCGCAGGGATATAGTCGCTTGCCAGACTCTGAGAGACCTGAATATCGGGGGAGGTGCAATTCAAGATGACTGAACCAGGAACAATGAAGAGGCAGTGCTCAATCTACGACAACAGCAAGTAGAATAGTTGTGAAACCTGATGGAACTCTTAGAACTGAAGCAGACAACATGCATGAGCAGAACGCCTTTGGGGGACAGCAGAGTCATCCTGACTCTGATACATATACTACAGCTGACCGCCTGATATCACACCTCTAAATACTGGGGTCTTTGTTCTGGTACTGTTATTGCAAAAGTGCCCGGGCCGCCTAGGCTGACTGGACGATGAATGGTGTGACTGCCGATGTAGTGCTTTACTGAAGCTAAGTACCATTACTGTTCCATGAGATGAGTTAAAATGATTTGATGATAATTGTCACATATCCTATTATGTTATGTAGGTCTGGCCGGCCCCATAGCCTGAGGGGGTCATGAGAAGTTGTGGCCTCTGGAGGATTTGGCCTCGTGGTCAAGCTTTGTGATGACCTCTGACAAAGCATAACGTTACACAGAGTTGTTTGTAATTGGTTAACTGGATTTTTTCTTTCTTTCTAGTTAATGAGGGGGGGGGCGGCTCGCTGGTCAATCCCCCTTTGTGGTTAACAAGGGGGGGGGGGAGGGGGGGGGGGGTCACTGCCCGAGGGAGGGGGGGAGTTGGGAACTGGTTTTAGGTTTTCAATTCGCTGGTTGAATGGGGAAGTTAGCTACTCCTTATGAACCTCGAAACTATACTCTTCTTGGTCACGGTATACACGATGGCCCTTGCGGTGGGCATAAGGGGAAGGACTTACACCTACTAGATTGTACTATGGCTGACACCTATGCACTAAAATCTTGGAATGTTAGGGGTTTGGCCCAACTAGAGAAATGCTGTTGTATCTATGCCTACTTTAGACGCTACCATGCATCAATTGCCTTGATGCAGGAGATTCATACCTGGGGGCACGTATTCGGTATCCCCAGAAACACTGGAGAGGACAAATTTATGCAACCTCTTATTCTGGCTTTACTGGAGGAGGGGGGAGTCCTGATATGGGTGGGGTTCTGTTTCAGCATTGAGGCCACATACTAGATCCAGGTGGACGCTATGTGCTGTTGTTGGGAACTCCGGACGGCTAAGAATTGTGCCTGATTAATGTATACATCCCCAAAGTGGACAGCGGGAACTTTTTAGGGATGTGGTCCGTGCTGCCTCCCCATATCTGTTGGCAGGTGTCATACTTGCAGGAGACTGCAAATGTGTTCTAGACGGAACGCTAGACAGTGACCCGCCACAAGCGCATACGAAACCACACTTAACGGGGCAAACACTATATGGGAATTGCATTTACAGGACCCCTGGTGACATAGGAACCCTACTCTAAAGGCTTACTCATGTTACACACCGCAGCACACACACTACAGCAGACTGGATTATTGCTTTGTGTCTGAAACAGTCTCCTCAGGTGTGAGCTGTCACTTATTTAGCCCGATACTTATCGAACCATTCTCCTCTCCTGGTTACACTGAGTAAAGGAAATAAGAGACCAGTAATCCCGACATGGTGACTTCGCCCGGAAGGAAGCCTTTACTGATCCCACCTATGAGATGACGGTTAGAGATGGCTTGACGCAATTTTTTTATACTAATTGGGGGAAAATCTGGGACTAGGGCCTGTGATTGGGAAGCTATGAAGGTGGTGTTCAAGGGACTGTGCCTTACCACCTATCTTCCTGGGCAGCCGCAGCGAGTTGAGGAATGGCAACAAATCCGGCAAACCCTGCTTGATGATTGGCGTAGCTTGGAGAGGCATGTATACACAGCCCACTGCAATAGCCTACATGCAGAGGGTGACACAGCAGGCAGGTTGTTAGCACGACTACTTAGGCAACAATCTGAACGCACGCCGGTCACTGCACTGGTGGATATTACCGGCAAGCAGGTACGTACACAAGTAGCAATCAACAAAGTGTTTAACACCCATTTTAGCAAGCTTTAAGCCGCACCGAACAATGTGTTATTAGATTATGGGACTACCTTTCTCACCGAGGTTACGCTCCGTTTGGGGAACGATAAAAGGGCCCTGCTGGACGAACATGTTACTCTGGAAGAAATACTGACGGCTATAAAACGCCTAAAAATGTCAATACTGCTTGGTTCTGACAGAATCCCAGCAGAATTCTACCAAAAATATGCTGACATCCCCTCTGGGAAATTGTTGGAGGTCTACCAAGAGGCACAAAACATCAGCGGTTTACCAGATTCTATGCGTGAAGCCCTGGTGTCCTTAATTCCTAAACCAGATAGAGATCCGGTTGATCCGGCAGCATACAGGCAATTATCGCTCCTATACGTTGATGTTAAAATATTAAGCAGTATCCTGGCAGCGCACCTTCTCCCCCACTTGGCATCTCTCATTCAGGAGGATCAATGTGGGTTTTAATCCACATGGGAGTACGATGTACTATGTTTGTCGCCTCTCCCATATTTATCATGCCCCACTACTGCAGGGGGGCCAGTCTGTGTTTGCCTTCTTGCTATCGAACTGGCCTTTGACTCAGAGGAGTAGGGGTATCTGTGGCAAGTTATGAACAAACTGGGCCTTGGCCCAAACTACGTAGACTGGGTCAAACTATTATATACTGATCCATCGGCCTGTGTGCATTCTGGGGAACCGATTTCCGAAAAGATCTGCTTAAATAGGGAGACACGACAGGGGTGTCCACTGCCGCACTTCTGTTTGCCATGGAGATGGAGCTCTTGGTAGCTTTCTTGAAACAAATTAATGCTTTGGGAATTGCGCGTTGGGGGATCCATCTATGTGGTGCCCTTATACGAGTACGATTTCCTGATCTATGTCCCATGCCCAGAGTACTCGATCCCCATTCTTTTAACTACCCTACAGAAATTTTGGGAGTGCTCTGGTCTCCAGGTCAATCTTTGTAAGTCCTACTTGTTTCCAATGGGTACCCTGGCTGGACAACAGATGGACTCCCTCCCGAGCGTGGGACTCCAGTGGACAGCTGAAGGTCTTTGATATCTGGGGATCTGACTGACAGACGCTGCTGACAAATGTTATGATCTTAATAAGGGCAGAGTGTTGGAGGGCCTACAGGCCTCTTTTGGATTCGGGGGGGAAATGCAGCTTTCTCTGATGGGCAGGGAAGCCATCGTGAAGATGGTGGTTTTGCCAAGTTGCCTATATGATCTATAAAATACCCCTATGATATATCCAAATCATATCACTTGATTCTGGACCTGCTGTGGGCAAATCAGAGAAAGAGAGTGGGGCTGCCTATACTCAAGCAGATATGGGATCGTGGAGGGATCGAGCTTCCCCCCATGGAACTCTTTTATCCAGCCTCCCAGCTGCAACATGCAGTACGCTGGTTTGATCCTGAAAGTAACTGGGAAAAGATGCTCTAACAGGGCTTGTATGGGGATACCATCCTGCCTGCCTTGCTATTTGGAGATCAAACATCACAATGGAAGGTCCCCTATGAGGTTCAACAGGTATGCAACGCTGGGTATGTACGGTATCACGTGTTGCGTTGCTGGCCGTATTCAAGGAATGTGCCAGTGTGAGATTTGCAGCAATTTGCTAAGATTACTTCAGATATGTGTATGAAGAATGGAAAAATGGAGGGTGCAATGTTTTGGGGTATCTCTACCTCGGGACAATTTATTACTCAAAAAGAAGCGACTGACTATTTTGCCCGTAGTTTGTTGCCCTGCCTCCCTGGAGAACCTCTGGTTTCTGCCACCTTGACGGTGTTGCTGACGTTGAAAGGCAGATGCAGACTGATTTCTCTCATCTACAGAGCACTGAGAGATGACTCCTCTAGCATAATGTTGAACACACGAAGCAGGCGGGAAGAACTAACTGATAAGGACGTTTCCAACCAGGAGTGGAAACAAGTGTATGAGGGTGCTAAGACAGATAGTTGAAATGCACGCTTTGGACTGATGCAATATAATTACAACCAGCAGACGTACCTGACTCCGACTATCCTCCACCCCATATATCCCTCTCGCTCCCTTAGGTGTCTGCGCTGTGCCACAGCATCAGCTCACTTTTTACAGGTAGTGTGGCACTGTAGTTCATTGGCGTCATACTAGAGGGAGATAGTGTGTAACTTAGAGAGGGCCACCTCTTGGTTGATTGAACATACACCTAAAGTGATTCTGTTGGGATTGCTCCCTGCACCGAAAAGTAAAAACTAAGCAACAAATGCATACTCTTGGGACTCTTGTTAGCAAAGCGTTGCATTGCTATTAAGTGACTCAGCCCTACTCCACCTGGGTAAGGGGATTAGCTTAGAGACCTTTCACACTGGGCAGTGGCAGAGGAGGTTAGGATCTAGCATGTGCGAAAAGATGACAAACTATTACAGGACTTAGCAGCTTGGGCACGGATGCTTCACAATCTTAGAACTGTACCCGACACTCCATCTGATACTGTGAGGACTCATAAACGGACTGGGTGTGCCAAACTCCTTTTAAAGAAAGAGGTGTGAATGTTGCTGGGAGTAAGATACTGAGGTCATAGAACCTAGAGGGTGGGGGGTCTAGTTAAAGGCGATTTGTTTAGTGTTTTGGGACTACAATGATAGATATTGCAGCAGGTGCGTACAGCATGATAATATCAATATAACTGAGATGCTATGAGAGCAGTTGGGGGATTATTGGAGATCGTTTTTTAAGTTTATTGTTTACAGTCATACTATTGGTAAATATCTGTTTTTCTTTTAACTAATAACAATGTGACTATACGGTATACCAATTGGTTGCTGGTGTAGGAAAGTACCATCTTTCTTGGCATGTTACCCCCAATTTCTGCCTGATTGTCAGTGTGTTTTGACTGTGTCACTGGGATCCTGCTAGTCAGGACCCCAGTGCTTATGGTTTGGGGTCTACATGTCAGTATGTTTTACTTTTTTGTCAGTATGCTTGACTGTGTCACTGGAGTCCTGATAATCTCTCTGTTTTGAAATTTGTCACTTTAGTCCAGTGACTACATATTCCACTCCAAATTGGCATACTGGACCCCCTTTTATAAGTCCCTAGTATATGGTACCTAGGTGCCCAGGGCATTGGGGTTCCAGGAGATCCTTATGGGCTGCAGCATTTCATTTGCCACCCATAAGGAGCTCACACAAACACTTCTTCAGGACTGCCATTGCAGCCTGAGTGAAATAGTGTAAGCACTATTTCACAGCCAATTTCACTGCACCAGGTCACTTATAAGTCACCTCTATATCTAACCTTCAGATCCTGAAGGTTAGGTGCATATTACCTATGTGTGAGGGCACCCCTGCACTAGCAGAGGTGCCCCAACGTTGTCCAGGCCCAATTTCCCGGACTTAGTGAGTGCAGGGATGCCATTATAAGCGTGCACTACATATATGTCAATACACATATGTAGCTCCACGATGGTAACACCAAATATGGCCATGTGAGGTGTCTAGGAACTGGAAATTGTACCCCCAATCCAATTCTGGTATTGGGGGGCCAACTCCATGCACCCTGGGGGCTCCACCATGGACCCCAGTACTGCCAAACCAACTCTCTGAGGTTTCCACTGCAACCCCAGCCACTGCCACCTCACAGAAAGGCTTCTGCCCTCCTGGGGCTTGAGCAGCTCAATCCCAGGAATGCAGAACAATGCATTTCCTTTAGGAGAGGGGTGTTACACACTCTCCCTTTGGAATTAGGTGTTACAGGCATGGGAGGGGTACCCTCCCAGAGCCTTTGGAAATGCTTTGAAGGGCATAGATGGTGCCCTCCTTGCATAATCCAGTTTACACCGGTTCAGGGACCCCCAGTCCTTGCTCTGGCACGCAACTGGACAAAGGAAAGGGGAGTGACCACGCCCCTATCCATCACCACCCCAGGGGTGGTGCCCAGAGCTCCTCTAAAGTGTCCCTGGGTTCTGCCATCTTGTTTTCAGGATGGTCAGGGAACTCTGGGAGCATCTGAGTGGCCAGTGCCAGCAGGTGACATCTGAGACCCCTCCTGATAGGTGCTTACCTGGTTAGGTGACCAATCCCCCTCTCAGGGCTATTTAGGTTCTCTCCTCCGGGTGTGTCTGCAGTTTTGCTTTTGCAAGACTCCAGCAGGACTGTTCTGCTTTCCCATTTATCTCCTATCGGAGCTTACAGAACCTCTCTGGAATGCACTTCTGAGTTTAAAGAAGACCTTTATTGTTGTTAATTCTCCCCCACCCACAAGTTCCTGAGAGACGAAATTAGTAGAGTGGAAGCACACATTCAAAAGTAGTCGCAGCAATGAAAGCAAAATATATCACAGTACTTCTCAGTTGCAATGTACACAGCAAATATATATAACATAACTGCAAAGCATAAAAATCAAATTCATCACCGTATGGGCAAGGCGGTAGGGCCTAAACTCTTCATCTTTCTGGGGTCTGCAAGTTGATGACTCCGGTCAACTGCGAGAAAGAGATTCTCTACCCAAATGGCAGACTGGCAACTGACGTCTAGCTCCAGCCTGAAGTCAAGCAGATTCAAATCTAACTCACTGTAGCCCAGAGTCATCCTTAAAAGCAAACTCAGTGTGAGAGCCGAACAACCTTGGAGAGTGGCCAGTTCTCCTGAGCAAATCCGCTCTCAGACTGGATTGGGAGGTAAACACAAAATCTACATGCTCTTATCAGCTAAGGTCTGGTGTGAAGAAAACAGCTTGGTCCATCTTGTGGAAAAACACATCTTGGAAAAACACAGACATCTGCAATGTCTCAACTGCAATGTCTAACCCCACGTTAAAGCCAATAGGCAGCTAACCTAAATATCAAATGTAATGTCTAATGCCATGTCAAAGCCAATAGGCAGCTAACCTGAATACAGAATGTAATGTCTAATTTCATGTCAAAGCCAATAGGCAGTTAACCTGAATACAAAATGTAATGGCTAATGCCATATCAAAGCCAATAGGCGGCTAAGCTGAATACAGAATGTAATGGCTAACTCCATGTTAAAGCCAATAGGCAGCTAATCTTAACAAAACATATAGGCCCTCATTCCGACCCTGGCGGTTTCAAACCGCCAGGGTGGAGGGCAGAGGAAGCACCGCCAACAGGCTGGCAGTGCTTCCCGGGCCATTCTGACCGCGGCGGTAAAGCCGCAGTCAGAAAAGGGGAACCGGCGGGTTCCCGCCGGTTTTCCCCTGGCCCAGGGAATCCTCCATGGCGGCGCTGCTTGCAGCGCCGCCATGGGGATTCCGACCCCCTTCCCGCCAGCCTGTTCCTGGCGGTGAGGCTGGCGGGAACGGGTGTCGTGGGGCCCCTGGGGGCCCCTGCACTGCCCATGCCACTGGCATGGGCAGTGCAGGGACCCCCTAACATGGCCCCACAAAGATTTTCACTGTCTGCTTAGCAGACAGTGAAAATCGCGACGGGTGCCACTGCACCCGTCGCACCCCTGCAAATCCGCCGGCTCCATTCGGAGCCGGCTTCCTCTTTGCAGGGGCTTTCCCGCTGGGCCGGCGGGCGATCTTTTGGAGATCGCCCGCCGGCCCAGCGGGAAAGTTGAAATGACCCCCGCGGTCTTTGGGCGGTTTCCGCCCGGCGGGCGGTGCCCGCCGCCCGCCGGGGTCGGAATGACCCCCATAATGTGCTACTGGTGAACATTGAGCAACTAATATACGCAGTGGCGAAACACAAAGTCATTGGTCAAACACAATTGATAGCATCACATTCCACCCTATGACCAATGAATTTTTGTTTCATACCTCTTATTTCAAACAAAAACAAAAAAACAAAAACATCAGCACAAAAAACGTTATCAGCAAATCAGATTTGAATGATAAAAGCAATCACTGTAAAGTAATGGAAGTGGATTAACATATTGATCTCATAACCTTTCACATCACATACATCTACACAGAAAAATGTCTCTAAAATAGCAATTCGATGTAGCATGAGTTCTACTTATGTAAAGGTGCACGGTCCACCTGAAAGGTTTGCAGGAATGTAAGTGAAAGTAAGAGTTCCATACGAAAAAACACAGACAGTTAATTGTTAAGGTTGCTTAGTTCCAGTGGAAGAATGCAATCAAACAAGTTGAACTTGAAATGTAGGCGCCAGTTGCGCAAAATGGATCCATGGTGGTTGTACTTTACTCAGTCAGGTTCAGGTTGGGGGTTCGGTCCCTTCCCCGACCCCACACGCACACACCCAAAGGGGGACCACACAGCACACTCATGGTCAGTGGCGAAACGTGGTAGGATCTGCAAAATAAAAAAGTATGACTTTTCTTGCAAATAACATTTGTCATCTGAAATGTGCCCTTTCTCTTCCTTTCCCTGTTTTATAATCAGCAGGACGTTTTTAGGGCCCTTTGTTATGATTTCTGCAGGTTCTGGAGGGTCACTTGGGGATTCAACCCACACCTCAGCACTGAGGTTTTTATCTGCTGCACCACAGCTTCCCCTTTCTTGCACTGTCAGAAGGGCTGGGGCAGACTCCTTCTTTACCTATAATCACTAGGGGAACATTAAAGTTCAGGAGCAAGAGCCCTCACACATCCGAGAGGATGTCATGCTTCATCATCGGGTAGCTCCTCGTCAGACCGGCGCTGCAATGTCTGAGGGGCTCCCCGTAAGGGGGCTCTTTGCCGGAGATCTTTTAGGTAGCAGCTGTGGTAGCGGACACTACAAAACCTGGTGTTGCGGTCAGGCGCTAATCCTGGCAGGAGAGTGAAAGCTAAAATTGGTTCCCAGTCTTAATAGGAGCGAGTCAATTTAATTAATCAATGGAATAAGACCGGGACCAAGATTAAAAACAGAAGGAAAGTGTAAAATGAGGAATAATGCTCAACCACTTTCTGCATGGTGCTGGAGCTTAAGGAGATTATCGTCGGGCTCCTAGGACATGGTCAACATTTTTCGCGTACAGTGGTCTAACAAGATCCTATGACGCTCCTTCAGGACCAATACATAATAAGACTTCTCTTGTCTATATTACCGAAAGTTTGCAAAAATGTCAAACAAATCATATAGGCGGTGATTCTAACCGCGGCGGGCGGCGGTCGCCGCCCGCCATGCGGTTACCGCCAAATGACCGCACCGCGGTCACAAGACCGCGACGGCCATTCTGGCTTTCCCGCTGTGCTGGCGGGCGACCGCCAAAAGGCACAGCGCAGCGGGAAAGACCCAGCAACAATGAAGCCGGCTCCGAATGGAGCCGGCGGAGTTGCTGGAGTGCGACGGGTGCAGTAGCACCCGTCGCGAATTTCAGTGTCTGCAAAGTAGACACTGAAATTCCTTTTGGGGCCCACTTACGGGGGCATGGGCACTGCAGGAGCCCCTAGGGGCCCCGCGGCACCCCCTACCGCCATCCTGTTCCTGGCGGGAGACCCGCCAGGAACAGGATGGCGGTAGGGGGTGTCAGAATCCCCATGGCGGCGGAGCGCGCTCCGCCGCCATGGGGGATTCTGCAGGGCAGCGGGAAACCGGCGGGAGACCGCCGGTTTCCCGCTACTGACCGCGGCAGAACCGCCGCGGTCAGAATGCCCAGCGGTGCACCGCCAGCCTATTGGCGGTGCTACCGCGGTCATTCGCCCTGGCGGTTTTTACCGCCAGGGTTAGAATGACCACCATAGTCACTTACATTGAAGTTCACTAATTGTCAGAAACCTCCTAGTGTAGCTGGTAGTGGGAAGGGGCCACACTCACATAGGGCTCCCTTCACACCTAGAGGCCAGGTAGCTAGGGTTACACAAGTTAGGGAAAGATCAACCTCTGCTCACTCCCATGTCACTTAAGTCTCAGAAGTGTCAAACACATCCAACCCTGAGGACAACTCCCTACATAGTGAACTCAGAAAGCTGAGGCTGGAGGAGGCCAGTCTGAGGCTGCAACAGCAGCTGCTGGCCTTAGATAGGGATTCCCTAGCTGTGGAAAGGGAAAGACAGGGGTTGAGGTTAGTTCCCCATGGTGGCATCAGCAACAGCACTTTCAGAACCTATGGTGTTAGAGAGAACACATTTGATTCTAGAAACTTGCACAAGATTGTTCCCTCTTACAAGGAGGGGGGTGACATCTAGAATGGTTTGCTGCACTTGAGAGGGCCTGTAAGGTTCAGAGGGTCCCTCAGGTACAGTGGGCTGCTATTCTGTGGTTTTCCTTCTCTGGCAAGGGGAGAGATAGGCTCCTTACTGTCAGAGAAAATGACTCAGATAACTACAATGTTTTGAAGACAGCACGCTTGGATGGATTTGGCTTAACCACTTAATATAGGATTAAGTTCAGAGAAACCAGAAAAGAGTCTTCACAAGATTGGATAGACTTTGTGGACTGTTCAGTAAAGGCCTTAGAAGGTTGGTTGCATGACAGCAAGGTGTCTGATTATGAGGGTCTATATAATCTAATTCTGAGAGAGCATATTCTTAACAATTGTGTGTGATTTGTTTCACCAGTATCTTGTGTACTCAGATCTGACCTCTTCGCAAGAATTGGGAAAGAAGGTAGACAAACGGGTCAGAACAAGGGTGAGCAGAAAAGCTCATACAGGGGGTGACGAGAACAACAAGAAGAAGGATGGTAAGTCACATGACAAGGGTGGGGACAATGATAAAAAGTCAGAGTCTTCATCAGGCCCACACAAATTCACTGGGGTGGTGGGCCCAAATCCTCTTCTAACCATCAGAAAAACATCTGCTGTTATTTGTGTAAAAACAAAGGCCATTGGGCAAGTGACCCCACTTATCCCAAAAGAAACACCAAACCTCCCACCACCACAACCCTCACTGCTTCCTCTAGTGCCCCTAGTAATAGCAGTGGTGGTGGGAAAACTCTACAAATAGCTAATCGAAGGGTGTAGCTGGGCTCAATTATGGTAATGTAGTGGGGGTTGGTCTAGTTAGGGGACCTCTGAGGCTGTTTTAGTCTCTGATGGCGGCATTGACCTTGCCACCTTGGTTGCTTGTCCCCGTAATATGGATAAGTACAAGCAACTACCCCTAATAAATGGTGTTCAGGTTGAGGCCTACAGGGACACAGGTGCCAGTGTCATTATGGTGATGGAAAAACTGGTAGCCCCTAAGCAACACCTACTTGGTCATCAGTACCAAGTTAATGACGCCCATAACAACAGTGTTAGCCACCCCATGGCTGTTGTGAATCCCAACTTTGGGGGTTTACTGGTCCTACAAAAGTTGTGGTATACACTGATCTACCTGTAGAATGTCTATTGGGCAGTGATTTGGAGACTTTAGCTTGGGCTGAAGTGGAGTTGGAGGCTCATGCAGCAATGCTGGGCACTCCAGGGCACTTCTTTGCTCTTAGCAGGGCTCAGGCCAAGAAGCAAAGAGGACAGGGAAACTTGGATCCTGGACCAATGGACCAAGTGCTCCCAAAAACTAGGGGTAGAAAGGGCAAACCCTTGTCCACGATCCCTCACTCCCCAGAAGATTCCCCTTTTGATGAGGAGGAGTCAACTCCTTGTGCAGAACCTACACCAAAGGAGCTTCAGGCTGACACAGCTGAACTCTTGGGTTCAGGGGGGCCTGCCAGGAAGGAACTGAGGCCCATATTTATACTTTTTGACGCACAACTGCGCCAACGCAGTTGTGCGTCAAAAAGTTTAACGCCGGCTAACGCCATTCCAAAGCGCCATGCGGGCGCCTTATTTATTGAATGAAGTTAGCCGGCGCAGATGACTGGTGTGCGTAAAAAAAAATGACTCACACCAAGCAGCGCCGGCGTAGGGGAAAATGGAGCTTGGGCGTGAAAAAATGGGGCAAGTCAGGTCTGAGGCAAAATTTTGGCCTCAACCCGATTTGCGCCATTTTCTTTGACGCCCAACCCCCATTGAAATGACTCCTGTCTTAGCAAAGACAGGAGTCATGCCCCCTTGCCCAATGGCCATGCCCAGGGGACTTATGTCCCCTGGGCATGGTCATTGGGCATAGTGGCATGTAGGGGGGCACAAATCAGGCCCCCCTATGCCACAAAAAAAATACGAAAAAAATACTTACCTGAACTTACCTCTACTTCCCTGGGATGGGTCCCTCCATCCTTGGGTGTCCTCCTGGGGTGGCCAAGGGTGGCAGGGGGTGTCCCTGGGGGCATGGGAGGGCACCTCTGGGCTCCTTCTGAGCCCACAGGTCCCTTAACAGCTGCCCTGACCCAGGCGTTAAAAAACGGCGCCCATCAGGCTGGGCGCCGTTTTTTAAGGCCTGCCCACTCCTGTGTGTCAAAATGACATCACAGTATAAATAAGGCGCACAGGCCTTTAAGGCATTTTTTGGAAGGGAACGCCTACCGTGCATATAATTAACGCAAGGCTGGTTCCCCCTTCTAAAAAATGACGCACATGGTGGAACTTTGACGCCCGCGGGGTCGGACGTCAAAGTATAAATATGGGGTAGTGTTTGCGCCGATTGTGCGTCAAAAACTTTGACACACATTCGGCGCAAAGAGAGTATAAATATGCCCCTGAGTGTGGCACAGCAGACCTGTCCCACATTACAGGGTCTAACACAGCAAGCTGTCAAACAGCAAGTTGGGGACATCAGTGACTCACATAGAGTTTACTGGGAGAACAATCTCCTTTATACTGAAGCAAGGGACCGGACATTCCCTTCCAGTATAGGGAATCTCTCCTAACTCTTGAACATGATATTCTCCTGGCTGGACATCTGGGGCAAAGTAAGATTTGGGACAGACTTGTCCCTCACTTTCACTGGCCTCACATGTCAGAAGGCACAAAAGAGTCCTGTCGCTCTTGTGTCACTTGCCAATCCAGTGGCAAGACTGGTGGCACCCCAAAGGCCCCCTTAGTTCCACTGCCTGTGGTTGGAGTGCCCTTTGAAAGGGTAGGGGTTGACATTGTTGGCTCCCCTGACCCTCCATCTGTTTCTGGAAACAGATTCATCTTAGTGGTAGTGGACCATGCCACAAGATATCCAGAGGCCATACCTTTAAGCACCACTACATCTCCTGTAGTGGCAAGGGCCCTCCTGGGAATATTTTCCAGGGTGGGCTTCTGTAGGAAGGTAACCCCTTTCTAGCCTTGTTACCCCCCACTTGTGGCCTGTTTGTGAGTATATGTCAGGGTGTTTTTACTGTCTCATTGGGTTCCTGCTAGCCAGGGCCCCAGTGCTCATAGTGGAAACCCTATGTTGTCAGTGTGGTTGATATGTGTCACGGGGATCCTGCTAGCCAGGACCCCAGTGCTCATAAGTTTGTGGCCTATATGTGTTCCCTGTGTGGTGCCTAACTGTATCACTGAGGTTCTGCTAACCAGAACCTCAATGTTTATGCTCTCTCTGCTTTTAAAATTGTCACTGCAGGCTAGTGACTATTTTCACCAATTCTGATTGGCACACTGGAACACCCTTATAATTCCCTAGTATATGGTATCTAGGTACCGAGGGTATTGGGGTTCCAGGAGATCCATTTGGGCTGCAGCATTTCTTTTGCCACCCAGAGGAAGCTCCGACAATTCTTACACAGGACTGCCACTGCAGCCTGAGTGAAATAACGTCCACGTTATTTCACAGCCATTTTACACTGCACTTAAGTAACTTATAAGTCACCTATATGTTTAACTCTCACTTGGTGAAGGTTGGGTGCAAAGTTGCTAAGTGTGAGGGCACCCTGGCACTAGCCAAGGTGCCCCCACATTGTCAGGGCAATTTCCCCGGACTTTGTGAGTGCGGGGACACCATTACACGCGTGCACTACATATAGGTCAATACCTATATGTAGCCTCACAATGGTAACTCCAAACATGGCCATGTAACATGTCTAAGATCATGGAATTGACCCCCACGCCAAATCTGGTATTGGGGTGCCAATCCCATGCATCCCCGGGGCTCCAGCATGGATCCCGGGTACTGCCAACTTAACTCTCTGGAGTTTTCTCTGCAGCTACCGCTGCAGCCAACCCTCAGACAGGTTTCTGCCCCCCTGGGGCCTGGGCAGCCCAGTCCCAGGAAGGCAGAACAAAGGATTTCCTCTGGGAGAGGGTGTTACACCCTCTCCTTTGGAAATAGGTGTTAAGGGCCTGAGAGGAGTAGCCTCTCCTGGCCTCTGGAAATGCTTTGAAGGGCACAGATGGTGCCCTCCTTGCATAAACCAGTCTACACCAGTTCAGGGATCCCCCAGCCCCTGCTCTGGCACAAAACTGGACAAAGGAAAGGGGAGTGACCACTCCCCTGTCCATCACCACCGCAGGGGTGGTGCCCAGAGCTCCTCCAGTGTGTCCCAGACCTCTGCTATCTTGAATGCAGAGGTGTGAGGGCACAATGGAGACCTCTGAGTGGCCAGTGCCAGCAGGTGACGTCAGAGACCCCTCCTGATAGGCTCCTATCTGGTTAGGTAGCCAATCCTCCTCTGTGGGCTATTTAGGGTCTCTCATGTGGGTTTCTCATCAGATAACGAATGGAAGAGCTCACCAGAGTTCCTCTGCACTTCTCTCTTTGACTTCTGGCAAGGATCGACCGCTGACTGCTCCAGGACGCCTGCAAAACCGCAACAAAGTAGCAAGAAGACTATCAGCAACCTTGTAGCGCCTAATCCTGCCAGCTTTCTCGACTGTTTTCTGGTGGTGCATGCTCTGAGGGCTGTCTGCCTTCACCCTGCACTGGAAGCCAAGAAGAAATCTCCTGTGGGTCGACGGAATCTTACCCCTGCCAACGCAGGCACCAAACTTCTGCATCACTGGTCCTCTGGGTCCTATTTCATCCTGACGAGCGTGGTCCCTGGAACACAGGAGCTGGATCCAAGTTTCCCCGAAAGTCCAGTGGACCTTCTTTCCAAATTTGGTGGAGGTAAGTCCTTGCCTCCCCACGCCAGACAGTAATCCTGTGTATTGCGTGATCTGCAGCTGCTATGGCTTCTGTGCACTTTTGCAAGACTTCCTTCGTGCACAGCACTGCCCAGGTCCCCAGCACTCCGTCCTGCATTGCCCAACTCGCTGAGTTGACCTCTGACTTCGTAGGACCTTCTTTTGTTGTGCTGAGACGACCGTCGTGCTCAGATTTCTTGAATGCCTGTTCAGGTACTTCTGCGGGTGCTGCCTGCTTCTGCATGGGCTCTCTCTGTTGCTGAGCGACCCCTCTGTCTCCTCCTCCAAGGGGTGACCTCCTGGTCCTTTCTGCACCCTGGCAGCACCCAAACCCTTCAACCGCTTGTGTGCGGAGATGCCATGTTTGCGGTCTTTCTGCGTGGAAACAACTCTGCAACTTCCAGCACGCTGTGGGACATCTTCTGACTGAAGGAGAAGTTCCTGGCACCCTCCGTTGTTGCAGAATCTTCGGTTTCTTCCACCCGGAGGCAGCCCTTTTGCACGTTCATCCAGGGTTTAGTGGGCTCCTGCCCCCCCCCCCCCGGACACTTGCGTGACTCTTGGACTTGGTCCCCTTCATTTGCAGGTCCTTAGGTCCAGGAATCTGTCTTCAGTGCTTTGCAGTCAGTTGTTGTCTTTGCAGAATCCCCTATTTCGACTTTACTGTCTTTCTGGGGCAGTAGGGTAACTTTACTCCTACTTTTCAGGGTCTTGGGGTGGGGTATCTTGGACACCCTTAGTGTTTTCTTACACTCTCAGCGACCCTCTACACACTACACTAGGCGCGGGGTCCATTCGTGGTTCGCATTCCACTTTTGGAGTATATGGTTTTTGTTGCCCCTAGGCCTATTGTCTCCTATTGCATTCTATTGTGTTCTACAGTGTTTGCTCTACTTTTCTAAGTGTTTTATTTACCTGATTTTGGTTTGTGTGTATATTTTGTGTGTTTTACTTACCTCCTAAGGGAGTATATCCTCTGAGATACTTTTGGCATACTGTATTGTCACTAAAATAAAGTACCTTTATTTTCAGTAACTCTGAGAATTGTGTTTCTTATGATATAGTGCTATATGATATAAGTAGGAGCTTTGCATGTCTCCTAGTTCAGCCTAAACTGCTCTGCTATAGCTACCTCTATCAGCCCTAGCTGCTAGAACACTACTAATCTACTAATAAGGGATAACTGGACCTGGCACAAGGTGTAAGTACCACAAGGTACCCCCTATAAGCCAGTCCAGTCTCCTACAGCTTCCCCAAAGAGGTAGTATTAGACATGGGTAGTAACTTCATGTCTGCATACTTAAACGCAATGTGGAAGGAATGTGGTGTAATTTATAAATTCACCACACCCTATCATCCACAGACTAATGGACTGGTTGAGAGATGTAACAAAAGCTCTCAAAGGCATGACCATGGGACTCTCTGAAAAACTCAGAAGGAGATGGGGTGTCCTCCTGCCATGCCTCCCTTTTGCCTACAGGGAGGTTCCCCAGAAGGGAGTGGGCTACAGCCCCTTTGAACTCCTTTTTGGTCACTCCTGTTAAGGGTCCACTTGCACTTGTCAAAGAGGGGTGAGAGCAACCGTTGAAGCCCCCTAAACAAGACATTGTGGATTATGTGCTTGGCTTATCTAGAATGGCTGAGTACTTAAAAAAACCTTTGGGCCAGCCAAAAGCTTCAAAGCAATGGCATGACCAGAAGGCTGTCCTGACTGAGTACCATCAAGGACAGAAGGTGTGGGTATTGGAGTCTATGGCACAAAGAGCACTCCAAGACCACTGGAGTGGTCCACATCTCACAGTGGAAAAGAAGGGTGGGGTCACCTACCTGGTGGACCTATGCACTCCAAGAAGTCCCCTAAGGGTAATTCATGTGAGCCGCCTGAAACCCTACTATGATAGTCTTGACCCTACTCATGGCCATTGATGAGGAGCAGGAAAAAAGAGAGTGACCCTCTGTAGGAAGTTGGCTCTGTATGTGCTATTTCAAAGTAAGGAATAGCATGCACAGAGTCCAAGGGTTCCCCTTAGAGGTAAAATAGTGGTAAAAATAGATAATACTAATGCTCTATTTTGTGGTAGTGTGGTCGAGCAGTAGGCTTATCCAAGGAGTAGTGTTAAGCATTTGTTGTACATACACATAGACAATAAATGAGGTACACACACTCAGAGACAAATCCAGCCAATAGGTTTTGTTATAGAAAAAATATATTTTCTTAGTTTATTTTAAGAACCACAGGTTCAAATTTAACATGTAATATCTTGTTTGAAAGGTATTGCAGGTAAGTACATTAGGAACTTTGAATCATTTCAATTGCATGTATACTTTTCAAGTTATTCACAAATAGCTATTTCAAAAGTGGACACTTAGTGCAATTTTCACAGTTCCTGGGGGAGGTAAGTTTTTGTTAGTTTTACCAGGTAAGTAAGACACTTACAGGGTTCAGTTCTTGGTCCAAGGTAGCCCACCGTTGGGGGTTCAGAGCAACCCCAAAGTTACCACACCAGCAGCTCAGGGCCGGTCAGGTGCAGAGTTCGAAGTGGTGCCCAAAACGCATAGGCTTCAATGGAGAGAAGGGGGTGCCCCGGTTCCAGTCTGCCAGCAGGTAAGTACCCGCGTCTTCGGAGGGCAGACCAGGGGGGTTTTGTAGGGCACCGGGGGGGACACAAGCCCACACAGAAATTTCACCCTCAGCGGCGCGGGGGCGGCCGGGTGCAGTGTTAGAACAAGCGTCGGGTTCGCAATGGAAGTCAATGAGAGATCAAGGGATCTCTTCAGCGCTGCAGGCAGGCAAGGGGGGGCTTCCTCGGGGAAACCTCCACTTGGGCAAGGGAGAGGGACTCCTGGGGGTCACTTCTGCAGTGAAAGTCCGGTCCTTCAGGTCCTGGGGGCTGCGGGTGCAGGGTCTTTTCCAGGAGTCGGGACTTAGGTTTCAGAGAGTCGCGGTCAGGGGAAGCCTCGGGATTCCCTCTGCAGGCGGCGCTGTGGGGGCTCAGGGGGGACAGGTTTTGGTACTCACAGTCGTAGAGTAGTCCGGGGGTCCTCCCTGAGGTGTTGGTTCTCCACCAGCCGAGTCGGGGTCGCCGGGTGCAGTGTTGCAAGTCTCACGCTTCTTGCGGGGAGATTGCAGGGTTCTTTAAAGCTGCTCCTTTGGATAAAGTTGCAGTCTTTTTGGAGCAGGTCCGCTGTCCTCGGGAGTTTCTTGTCGTCGTCGAAGCAGGGCAGTCCTCAGCGGGTTCAGAGGTCGCTGGTCCCTTTGGAAGGCGTCGCTGGAGCAGAGTTCTTTGGAAGGCAGGAGACAGGCCGGTGAGTTTCTGGAGCCAAGGCAGTTGTTGTCTTCTGGTCTTCCTCTGCAGGGGTTTTCAGCTAGGCAGTCCTTCTTCTTGTTGTTGCAGGAAATCTAATTTCTAGGTTCAGGGAGAGCCCTTAAATACTAAATTTAAGGGCGTGTTTAGGTCTGGGGGGTTAGTAGCCAATGGCTACTAGCCCTGAGGGTGAGTACACCCTCTTTGTGCCTCCTCCCAAGGGGAGGGGGTCACATCCCTAATCCTATTGGGGGAATCCTCCATCTGCAAGATGGAGGATTTCTAAAAGTTAGAGTCACCTCAGCTCAGGACACCTTAGGGGCTGTCCTGACTGGCCAGTGACTCCTCCTTGTTATTCTCATTATTTTCTCCGGCCTTGCCGCCAAAAGTGGGGGCCGGGGCCGGAGGGGGCGGGCAACTCCACTAGCTGGAGTGTCCTGCGGTGCTGTGACAAAGGGGTGAGCCTTTGAGGCTCATCGCCAGGTGTTACAGCTCCTGCCTGGGGGAGGTGTTAGCATCCCCACCCAGTGCAGGCTTTGTTACTGGCCTCAGAGTGACAAAGGCACTCTCCCCATGAGGCCAGCAACATGTCTCTAGTGTGGCAGGCTGCTGGAACTAGTCAGCCTACACAGACAGTCGGTTAAGTTTCAGGGGGCACCTCTAAGGTGCCCTCTGGGGTGTAGTTTACAATAAAATGTACACTGGCATCAGTGTGCATTTATTGTGCTGAGAAGTTTGATACCAAACTTCCCAGTTTTCAGTGTAGCCATTATGGTGCTGTGGAGTTCGTGTAAAACAGACTCCCAGACCATATACTCTGATGGCTACCCTGCACTTACAATGTCTAAGGTTTTGCTTAGACACTGTAGGGGCACAGTGCTCATGCACTGGTACCCTCACCTATGGTATAGTGCACCCTGCCTTAGGGCTGTAAGGCCTGCTAGAGGGGTGTCTTACCTATACTGCATAGGCAGTGAGAGGCTGGCATGGCACCCTGAGGGGAGTGCCATGTCGACTTATTCATTTTGTTCTCACTAGCACACACAAGCTGGTAAGCAGTGTGTCTGTGCTGAGTGAGGGGTCTCTAGGGTGGCATAATACATGCTGCAGCCCTTAGAGACCTTCCCTGGCATCAGGGCCCTTGGTACCAGAGGTACCAGTTACAAGGGACTTATCTGGATGCCAGGGTGTGCCAATTGTGGAATCAAAAGAACAGGTTAGGGAAAGAACACTGGTGCTGGGGCCTGGTTAGCAGGCCTCAGCACACTTTCAATTCAAAACATAGCATCAGCAAAGGCAAAAAGTCAGGGGGTAACCATGCCAAGGAGGCATTTCCTTACACCCTCTCCCTGACCTCTTCTCCAACTCTGCAGCTGATGTCTCAGTGGAGAGAGTTGTACTTGCAGACTGCCTTAGAGCAGAGCAAAAGGAGGACTGCAAGAACCTCCTGGGCCAGTTTTCTGAACTCTTTTCACTCACACCTGGTCAGACTACTTGGTGTGAGCATACTATTGATACTGGAGACAGTTTGCCTGTCAAAATTAAATTTATAGGCAGCCTGACCATGCCAGAGACTGTATTAAATCTGAGGTTCAGAAGATGTTGGACCTAGGTGTCATTGAGCACTCAGACAACCCATGGGCCAGTCCAGTGGTGCTTGTCCCCAAACCTCATAATCAAAATGGAAAAAGGGGAATGAGGTTTTGTGTCGACTGCAGAGAGCTCAATACAGTTACAAAAAAAGATGCTTACCTTATACCCAGAGCAGATGAGCTGATAGATGATACACTGGCACCTGCCAAGTATCTGAGAATCTTTGACCTGACTGCAGCACATTGGCAGATCAAGCTGTCAGAGGATGCTAAACCAAAAACTGCATTTTCAACATTTGGAGGGCATTATCAATTTACAGTTATGCCCTTTGGTCTGCAAAAATGCACCTGACGCTTTCCAAAGGCTGGTGAATACAGTCCTCCAAGGTCTGGAATCATTCAGTGCAGCATATCTAGATAATATTGCTGTATTTAGCTCCACCTGGGATGACCATCTGGTCCACCTGTGGAAAGTTCTGGAGGCCCTGTAAAAGGCAGGCCTCACTATCAAGACTTCAAAATGCCAAATAGGGTAGGAGAAAGTGGATTATCTGGGACACCTAGTTGGAGGAGAACAGATTGAACCACTAAAAGGGAAGATCCAGACTATTTTTGACTGGGCTCCCCCTACTACTCAAACCCAGGTCAGAGCCTTTCTTGGTCTCACCAAGTATTACAGGAGGTTCATTAAGAATTATGGCTCCATTGTTGCCCCTCATAATGAACTCACCTCTAGGAAAATGCCCAAGAAGGGATTATGGACAGCCAGATGTCAAAAAGCTTTTGAGGAGCTTAAGCAGGCTATGTGTACTGCACCTGTCCTAAAAAGCCCAAATTAATCTAAAAAGTTAATTGTCCAAACAAATGCTTCTGAACTGGGGGTTGGGACAGTGCTATTACAACTAAACTCAGAGGGCCAGGATCAACCTGTTGCTTCTATCAGTAGGAGGTTGACCCCTAGATAAAAGCATTGGTCAGCCTTAGAGAGGGAGGCCTTTGCTGTAGTCTGGGCCCTGAAAAAGCTGAGACCATACTTATTTGGGACTCACTTCATAGTTCAGACAGAGCACAGACCTCTCCTATGGTTAAAACAGATGAAAGGAGAAAACCCTAAATTGTTGAGATGGTCCATTTCCCTACAGGTGATGGACTTTACAGTGGAACACAGACCTGGGAGTAACCACTCCAATGCTGTTGGACTCTCCAGATATTTCCACTTAGACAATGAAGACTCATCTGGGCAACGTTAGCCTTATTGTCCCTCATTTTGGGAGGGGGGGCTTGTGTAGGAAAGTACCGTCTTTCTTGGCATGTTACCCCCAATTTCTGCCTGATTGTCAGTGTGCTTTGACTGTGTCACTGGGATCCTGCTAGTCAGGACCCCAATGCTTATGGTTTGTTGCCTACACGTCAGTATGTTTTACTGTTTTGTCAGTATGCTTGACTGTGTCACTGGAGTCCTGCTCATCAGAGCTCCAGTGCTTATGCTCTCTCTGTTTCCAAATTTGAGACTATAGCCTAGTGACTACATATTTCACTCCAAATTGGCATACTGGACCCCCCAGGGGTTCCAGGAGAACCTTGTGGGTTGTAGCATTTCTTTTGCCACCAATAAGGAGCTCACACAAACACTTCTTCAGGACTGCCATTGCAGTCTGAGTGAAATAGTGTAAGCACTATTTCACAGTCATTTTCACTGAACAGGGTCACTTATAAGTCACCTACATATCTAACCTTCAGACTCTGAAGGTTAAGTGCATAGTACCTGCGTGTGAGGGCACCCCTGCACTGGCAGAGGTGCCCTACGTCGTCCAGGCCCAATATCCCGGACTTCGTGAGTGCGGAGACGCCATTAAAAGCGTGCATTACATATATGTCAATACATATATGTAGCTCCACAATAGTAACCCCGAATATGGCCAAGTGAGGTGTCTAGGAACTGGAAATTGTACCCCCAATCCAATTCTAGTAATGAGGGGCCAATTCCATGTACCCTGGGGGCTATACATCGACCCCGGTACTGCCAAACCAGCTCCCTGAGGTTTCCACTGCAGCCCCAGCTACTGCCACCTCACAGACAGGCTTCTGCCCTCCTGGGGCGTGAGCAGCTCAATTCCAGGAAGGCAGAACAATGCATTTCCTTTAGGAGAGGGGTGTTACACCCTCTCCCTTGGGAAATAGGTGTTACAGGCGTGGGAGGGGTACCCTCCCAGAGCCTATGGAAATGCTTTGAAGGCATAGATGGTGCCCTCCTTGCATAATCCAGTCTACACCGGTTCAGGGACCCCCAGTCCCTGCTCTGGCGCGAAACTGGACAAAGGAAAGGGGAGTGACCACTCCCCTGTCCATCACCACCCCAGGGGTGGTGCCCAGAGCTCCTCCTGAGTGTCCCTGGTTTCTGCCATTATGTTTTCAGGATGGCCAGGGAACTCTGGGAGCATCTAACTGGCTAGTGCCAGCAGGTGCCGTCAGAGACCTCTCCTGAAAGGTGCTTACCTGGTTAGGTGACCAATCCCCCTCTCCGGGCTATTTAGGTTCTCTCCTCAAGGTGTTTCCGCAGATTCGATTTTGCTAAACTCCAGCAGGACTCCTCTGCAACCTCTGCTTCACCTTCTACCGTCGGATCAACCGCAGAACTGCTCCAGGAACTCTACAGCTGCAACAAAGTATCCAAGAAGGCTACTGCAACACTGTAACTTCAGCTCCTGCCAGCAACTGCAACAGTTTCCAGGTTATGCACGCTCTGAGGACTGCCTGTCTTCATCCTGCACCAGAAGGACCGAAGGAATCTCCCGTGGAGTGACAGAATCACTTCCCTGCTTCAGCAGGCACCTCTCTGCAGTGATGATTGGTACTCTGGGCCCCCTCTCCTGATGACAAGCGTGGATCCTAGAACACAGGTGGTGGACCGAAGTGACCCAGACTGTCCAAGGGTCCAACAGTCCAAATTTGGTGGAGGTAAAAGCTTGCCTCCCCGAGCCAGACAGTCCCCTGTGCACCACGTTTTACAGCTCCTAGGGCTTCTGTGCGCTCCTCCAATAAATCCTTTGTGCACAGCGTAGCCTGGGTCCCCAGCACTCTATCCTGCGACGCTCAGCTCCCTGAGTTGTTCTCCGGCGGCGTGGGATCCCTTTGTGTAGTACTGCAACTACCGCGATTTGCAACTCCTTTATCCCCGTGTCCTGGGACTCCAATGGGTGCTGCCTGGTCTTCTGAGGGCTCTCTGGAGTGCTGAGAGCCCCCTTTGTCTCCTCAGTCAGAGTTGAGACACGCAGGCCCCTCCTGGGCCCAGGTAGCCCCTTTTCCCACCAAATGCGTCTTTTGTGTGAGCCAAGACTTGTTGGTGGAATCCAATGATGAAAACCAGCCTGCATTCTTCTACTCGACGTGGGACATCTCTAGCACCAAGCAGGAACCCGCAGCTGTCTTCTTTGGTGCATTTCTGACTTTTTCTTCTAACCGGAGAATCCACTTTTGCACCTTCATCCGGGTTAGCAGGGGCCCCTGTTCTTCCTAGACTCTTCAGCTGTTCTTGGACTTGGTCTCCTCTCTCCGTAGGTCTTCAGGTCCAGGAATCCATTGTTGGTGTCTTACAGTCTTGCTTGGTTTTTTCATAATTCTTTATCACGACTTCTAGTGTGTTCTGAGGGAACTTGCTGTACGTTACTCCTGCTTTCCTGGGCTCTGGGATGGGGTGCTTTACTTACCTTTGGTGTTTTCTTACACTCCCAGCGCCCCTCTACATACTACTCTTGCGTAGGTGGGAAACCGACATTCGCATTCCACTATTTTAGTATATGGTTTGTGTTCCCCCTAGGCCCATTGTGATCTATGGTGATTTTTACTATTTGCAATATTTTATGACTGTTTATTATTTTGGTTACTAGTGTATATTTTGTGTATAATACCTCCTACGGGAGTATAGCCTCTAAGATATTTTTGGCCTTTTGTCACTAAAATAAAGTACCTTTATTTTTGGTAACACTGAGTATTGTCTTTCTTGTGTGTAAGTACTGTGTGACTACAGTGGTATTGCAAGAGCTTTGCATGTCTCCTAGTTCAGCCTTGGCTGCTCTGCCTACAGCTACCTCTAGATAGCCCGGCTTCTAGACACTGACTACATTTCACTACTAAAGGATAACTGGACCTAGTGTAAGGTGTAAGTACCTTCGGTACCCACTACAAACCAGGCCAGCCTCCTAAAGCTGTGTTGTGATTAATAATATAATAAAAATTATATATATATAAAAAAAAGTTATATGACCACATGCAATCGATTGGCAGTTGAAACTGGTTGGTCAGATTCCCTTCATAGTGATTTCAAACATCTTGTTGCAGGCGGTTAATCCAAATTATGATAATCCTAAAGAGTTAACGAAACAGCTCGATTGTTTTGTGTGGCAGGATGTTCTCCATTGTACAAACATGTTACATACAAGCCAGGTTTGATCATATGCCAGCCAAAAGGAAAATACAAACTCTTTGGTTAGTGTGTGTGACAGGCCTCCAAAACTAATATTCTGATTAGTAATGCGAACAGGGTGTATGTGAGTGCATATTATTTTCAGACATTATTTTCAGAGCTATAAGTTAATTAGACATTAGTTGCACTAACAAAACCGAGAAGTTAAAAATGTCCCCTTTCTTGAGGCTGCAGAGCTAGGAGAAGAGACTAGAGCTGCGAGGCTCTCGTACCTCGTATAAATCAGATTTGGAAAGAAATAGCAATGGCTACATTTGCCTGCCTTCCACGTGCTTCTGAAACAGATGAACTGTTGGTGTTCTGGAGCAATGAAACGAGAAACTGCCTGGGAGGTCACCCTATCTTCTCCATACAAAATATTTGGAGGAGAAAGTATATATGAATTTGAGAGAAGTAGGTATGAAGACTGATTTGTGGGGGTGTTTGGTTGGCATGCTGAAAGGGCTGATATCCGATTGCAGACCCAATGGCTTTTTAAGGTATGAGTGGATACTTACAAGGCTTGGCACGGAAAATAAGGGAATTACATTCACTATTCAACTGATATAACAATCGTGGGACTGAGAAGACAGATATAAGGTGGGAACTCACCTAATCATAGAGAGAAAGCAAGGACGTGGGATGAAATATGCTTGAGGTTATCCTAATGTTAATTTTGTATTATATTATGAAAGCTAAGATTATCATAATGATTACCATGATTCTGATACACTAGGAGATTGTATAATAAATAAGTGTATGCTGTAAAATACCACAAGTGTATCTTTTGCTAGGGTGAGTATCTGTATCTGCATGCAATACCCCCCCTGCAGGATATAATTACTCCACCAGCTTTACTTGCCTCTAAACACTCCTTATTTGCTTATCATAACTTGTTGTACAGAGGAGTGAGAGACACCTGCTAGTTGATCTTTTCTGCAAAGAGGGTATGCCACGTGTTATTCACTGAATGTGTCCCCAACACTCTGACAACACTTCCCAACAGAACTATCATTTATCTGAACGTCAATCAGAAAAGAAACACATATTAGTGCAGCCTAAGACTGAGGAGAACAGGGAGTGAAATATTTTGAGCAAATGCAGTTGTATAGAATCATTGGGCCCACATTTAAAGAAGAGAGAGACAAAAGGTGTGTAAACCTTTTCTATTGGGAAAGGTCAGGGCATGTTGTAAAAGACTGTAGATTAAGCGCTTGATTTATGGCTTGACGGATGGGACCCTGTCTATGAGATGGAGGACATTACCTCTGGCATCCTCATAGACTTCCATCCGTCAAATTTAGAGATGACCGCCAGCATAGCCTTTAGTCATGTTTGTGATAAGAAAAAGGACAGCAGTTGCAAAGGTTCCCTGTATAGTGTACACACTCATAGATTCAGAAGCAGAAAATCTCACACAGTACCTAGTTGAAATGTGGCACATTTTTTTATTAGATCTTCACAGCCTCCAGCTTCTTCACCAATATTCTTTGTATCCGAGAAATGGGGTGATTGAGGATTTGCACAGATTACAACACTTCCAGTAGAATTACTGTATTATTGTGAATAATAATCAGAGAAATCTGCAGTTTTTAAGGTCAGCTAAAGCACTTACCAATAAGCAATTCAGGTGGACCTTGTTTTTCTCAACTACGATTTTGTGGTTAGCTACAGGTCAGGTCTTAGGAATGAGAAGTCTGATGCCTTATCCAGACAAGATCAGTGAGAGCGTGCAAGTCAGATGACTGCGAATCCACCACTGATTTTGCCTCGAAAGGGACTTAGGACTTCGTGAACATTCTGTTGCACTGATTAACAGAGATCAGTTTAGGTTAAAGTACGTACCGAAAGTCAATCCACAGATAAAGAGTATGGCTTTTAAAGATCAAGGAAATAGGCATGAAAAGGATGAATTTGTTGTATCATGAAAAACATGTGTATTTACAAGCATATCAGTAAGGGGAACAGGCTATGAGTAGGCAAGTTTATTTGAAAATATTGTCTGCTTTATGTAACGGGTTAGTTACAGAGATGGAGAGACTGAAAGAATGAATCAATGTGTTGAACAGGAGCTACAATATAAAGCCTTGGAATAGGAGGACGTCAGGAGCGAGACAACATGGTTAGCAAAGTTTACACTTAAAACAGACCATTCATCCATTGGGTTGCAACTTTTCTTTTATATATATGGTCATCAGACGTCATATCCCCATTTGAATCACTCTTTTTCAATCTGTTTCCTCTGTGCAAGTAAAATTAACTGAGTTCACTTATATACAAACGTCTGCACAAGACACTTTGTAAAAAAAAAAAAGCGAAACAAGCTTACTCGTTTTTTGATGGTCAAGTGCAGACAGGATGTACCTACCCGATTTTGGAGAGCCGTAGTACGATGGACTCCCAGGATGCCAGTGGCAAAAAACTTCAGCCACTATGTGTGTGGCCTAATGGCCCCTTCTTCCAACTCCCCATAAATGGGGTGTGACATTTGAAAATTGAGATAGTGGGTTTCTTGTAGGGAAAAAACTTTCACCTGCTTCAGAAGAATGGAATGGTTGGAAAATGTAGCTAGATATTAAAGGAAACACAGCTGTACAGCCATGAACTTTAACAGCCTGTAGGAATACTGGGTTCACTTGCATAAAACTACTACCACCAGGGAGGATTAGATTACTTGACTGGGTACTTCACAGCCTCTTTAAAAAGGTAGGTTCACTGTATCTGGCATAGCTTCAGAGTCCAGGCCCCCCTCCTGCTTCCTTAGGCAAATAAAAATTCCAAAGTCTCCTGTGAGATATGATCTCCCTTATGCTACATGCATGCATGCTAAATGGTCCTGGTGTAGTGTTTAATTATAAAACAATGAGTGCCAGGGTAAAATATTTCACGAGAGGCCACTGCAGTTTGCACCAGCAACGGTCCCTGCCAGTGCTCCTAAATACTAGTACCAACGGCACCTAATTAGCAATTACAGCCCTACAAATGTGACATTTTGAAAAACACTGGTCACCCAAAGCTTAAATAAAGAATGGCATGAGCACCCAGGTATGTTTCCTTTTGAAATTGTATACTGAATTGGTAAACACTTTGTTTGTGCTTTTGTAAAAAAAAACAAATAGACTGACAGGGTCATCATATGGTGCACTGTTGTAAGTATATGGCGGTGTTACCAAATAATCACAGGGAGCACATATTTGATGCTACCCAAATAAGAGATGCAATGTACGTCCATGTCATCTATTGCAAGCAGTCAGTGACATGGTTTTGATGGATTCAAGTTTTTGGTATCAGTGATCCAACCAGAAAGAAGAGAACAGAATGGGAAAGCAGCAAATATTTAAAATTAAACAAAATGGAGGCAGGTAGGGAGATGCTTACTAGGAACGAGTCCGGTATCAATCCCTAGACAGGGGTGTGTCGATATAAGAAATGTGCTTGAGGGGTGGGCCTGGCACTAATGGTAGGGATAAGTAAAATTATGTGAATCTACAGAAGGTCCCTTGCAGGAAGAATATGGTTTGGAGCCATTCAGGACCGCAGCTTGTACAACTAATATTACTCTCTTCTTAATGCCTCACACACACTTGCTAGTCTAACCTCAGTAGAAGAAGCTGGGATCCACTGTCATCACAGGCTGAACATGAATCTTCTTCTTGACTTCCATTTTGAAATTGGCTGGGACTGTTTCCTGTTGGTGCAAGATTATTGGTTACTACGTCGTTGTTATATACATAATTTTATTCATATCTGAATCACCATTTCTAGATAAAATACGAGTGTTTATTAGAATAGGCCATGAATAACAAATTGAGAATCTGTTTTCATTAAACTTCTGATGTGTTGTATCTTGAAATAATGGGGTAATTGAAACCACAGTACATTTGACTTCTAAGTGTACAAACACAGTTACGCATGGATAATATACAATATGAATCTTGGATGTCTGGCAGAAAGTGCATGTGCAGCATTCTAATGTGTGGATGATGGTCCAAATGTCACAAGACACATAACCTCCGAAAACTTTGCAATATAGCAAACAATATCTTATCATTTGGTCCAGCAAGTATCTCAAATATTCAGCAGTGATTTCCAGAGCTTGCTTGGAAATTACAGCCATCTTTAAAGTATAGTTTAAGCTAATTTTCCCTTTAGAAATAAGAAGTTACTATTTTAAAGGCTATTCTTTCTGACCGCTTCACATGATAACGGGGATATGTATTAGATAACTGCCCCTGTTTTGCCTCCACACAAAGACACCACAGTACACATACAGCAATGCACAATGCTCTGCCAAACATACATGTTCAGCTTTTGCTCCTCAGTTACTTTTTACATCTAGCCTGTCATCTTATCGGTTTTTCAAAAATGTTGAATGAGAAATACAGAGAAAGCAAGTGAATTTTGGCTCAATATTCTTCGGCCATTGTTTTTCATATGTTTTAATGGTTTTCTGTTGCATGGAGAGGTTGTCCATCAAAGCTATGGTATTTGATGGACGGTTACACTGTGCCATTTGTGTTCACATTTAGATTTGGAGGTTCCTATTGTTAATCTAGAGCTGCAGTGTATTTTCCTGCAGGCACATTCTAATAGCTTTTCTGTGGATTTTGCTTAGGAAGTAATTGCTGTTTCGATGCTCTAAGCTATTGGAACGACACTGTGCTATTTATAAACAACTCGCACGTTCATTTGATTTACTCTGCTGTTATGATAACATGGTGTAGGATTTAAAGCATTTTGTTCACAAAGTGAAGGTGGGTGCACACATAAGCTTTCTTAAAGGTGCAAAGAAAATACTGGATGTACTGGGATTTTTCGTAGGTCAGTTTCAAAGGCGCCCAGTGAGCCCTCCTTTAGTTTATATGATACTTACTCTGCTATTAGTCGATTAAAATCAGCTAATTCCCCAAACCCCCGTCGGATCCCGGGAGACCTATTCAAATCTGAACCTCAAGTATGGGTTAGTCACATAAATTCCTTGCCAAATGCGACTGTGGCGGGGGCGAAATCCCAGATACACTGAAGAGGGGGGGACATTATTCTTGTATTTAAGAAGGGTGATTCTGGCAGTCCATCGAATTACACACCCATTAATGTAATTGATGACTTACAAAAAATCTTTCCGAGGCAGATACTTGATGTGCTGCAAAGCTGGATTGATCATGAGTCGACCTTATCTCATTTACAAGCTGGGTTTCGTGCAAAAACGAGCACTTCTGACCAGGTCTTCAGGTTTGCACTTTTATATTGGAAGTATGCTCTACTAGGTAGGCAAACATTTTATGTTGCATTTATAGATCTGTATGTAGAATTTGACCTGGTCCCACGAGTGAGTTTATGGGAAGCGCTTGTCTCAGTGGGGCACCAACTACTCTAATCAATCGTATGGCTAGGTTGCACAAAGGGAACTATGCACAGGTCCACTGAGGTAGCAGAGGAGAATTGACTAATCGTATTTCCATTTCTCGGTATTTGCCGCCAGGGCAACGTCCTTGCCTCCACGCTGTTTACACTGTACATTAATGGAGTGGTAGAGGATCTCCTGGCCTGCAATAATGACTCCCCTGTTGTGAATGGCAGAAAGGTCCAGATTTTGCTATTTATTGATGATTCTTTACTTATTTCAAAGATCCCTATGGGCTTACAAAAGCTTATAGACGAATTTGTGGATTTTTGTGAACGCTGGGGCCGTGAGTTTAACGGCAATAAAACTAAATTCATGATATTCCAAGCAAGAACTACCAAGAACTGTGTCATAAAGAAAGCTTATGTTCCCCTTGAAAGGGTTTCCAGTTTTGAATATTTAGGAGTCAGTCTAGGAGACAAACTAACTTGGGAACTTAAACTTATTAGGAGCTCTTGGTTGACAGCACACAGATCTAAAGCTATTCTTTGTTTGCATAAGCAATCTCGTTTCTCAACCTATTTCACCTGCTCTTGAGGCATACCATGCTAAGGCCCAAAGCGCAACCCCTTTTGATGCTGAACTCTGGGAGTACATTGATGCTCAGACTGACCCTGGCTGGGAATTAATTTGTAAGATCACATCTCTCAGTCACGCTCAGCACGCCCTGTTACAACTTTTTCTTGACCTGGGCATTGGTGATCAGGCGCAACTAAAGTCACTGACCTACTGGATGTGGATTTGGGCTACACCAGAGTTAGAAGAGTATAAAGATTGCTTAGGGGACTTAATGGAAAAAAAGCTCCATTATAAAAATTCCCTGGCTAAAATTTGTATCTAGCTGGTTTAGAAAGCTTGGGATGTCTAGACTGTGGGAGGAACCTATTGATATTCGGTGAATCAAGACTGCTGTGTTGGAGTTGGCATAATGGGCGTATGTCAATGACCGGCAAATCTTAAATGAGACCCTTGGCCATCTATCCAGGCAGTTCTTAGAGTTCAAGCTAAATCCCCAGTTTGAGGTTTTCCTGGACACCATTACCCCTTCCCTAGCAAAAAGTCTTTCTGTGCGATTGTAGCTCGAAGTAGAAGAAAAATCTGTCTTCCGATATGTGCCCTGCTTGTGCCTTGGCTCCTGACACTGAGGAACACATTTTGGGGCTCATTCTGAGCCCAGCGGGCGGCGGGAGCCGGCAAATGACCGCACCGCGGTCAGAAGACCGCGGCGGCCATTCAGACATTTCCTCTGGGCCGGCGGGCGCTCTCCAAAAGAGCGCCCGCCGGCCCAGAGGAAATGCCCCTGCAACGAGGACGCCGGCTCAGAATTGAGCCGGCGTAGTTGCAGGGGTGCGACGGGTGCAGTTGCACCCGTCGCGTATTTCAGTGTCTGCAAGGGGATGGCGGTAGGGGGTGTCTGAATCCCCATGGCGGCGGAGCGCGCTCCGCCGCCATGGAGGATTCCCCCGAGCAGCGGAAAGTCGGCGGGAGACCGCCGACTTTCCGCTTCTGACCGCGGCTGAACCGCTGCGGTCAGAATGCTCGTGGGAGCACCGCCAGCCTGTTGGCGGTGCTCCCGTGGTCGGTGGCCCTGGCGGCCACCGGCCGCCTGGGTCAGAATGACCCCCAAAGTTCTTCTACCCTGAGTATCGCGGACCTCGCCGTAAATGGATACAGCAGATCTACTTGAACATGGGAACATCTCACTATCTAGTAGCTATAAGAATTCTGAAAGCCGATACTTCAGGTCCTATTATGTCTGCAGTTAGTCGTTTGCTTGCTCAGTATATGATACAAATGTGCAAAAATATTTAGTTTCACAATGACTGCAAGCGGTTGGTTTATGCATCTTGCAGTGATCTCGATGTTATGGCTCTAATACCAAGATTTTTTGCTTGATGATGGTCTCTACCGATTGCACTACTGTTTCTCTTTTTTTGCATGTAGCACTTTAGGCACCTATGGTTCTTATTTGGAAGATACACTGAATCAACCGAAGTTGAAGTTGTCCTACAGGATAAATCCCATTTGATGGCCGAATCCCCTTTTTATGAGAAGTAGGGGAATTTACCCTATTGGGGGGCTCGGATTTGTAGACATCACCATGCACTTAACAAGCATTATTGAGAAGAGTCTTCCTAGTCTTAAGTAAGCAATCCCTGTATTGCAAGAGTCCTGTGCTCCTCTTTAATGAACCACTTTATAATATGGACATTTGTCTTGTATGTGGGGTTTTATCAACTATTTACGGAAATTGATGTAACTGTTTTTCTCTTTAATAATCACCCCATATTGGAGGTTTTAAGAGATCCTAAAAATGTGTATGTATCTGATCTGTATCTGAACTAAAAGTCTTTTTATCTTTTATTTTATATTTTAATGGTTGTTTTTACAAAGTATTATTATTACTTATGTATGTTTTTATTGTGTACTTTGATGGTTATGGTAACATAATAAAGTATTTTGAAATTAAATACTGGCTCTCGTACAAAAGTGCCTACTAGGCATATTTTGACTTTTTCCTTGAGTGAATTTTCCCCAATAAAATCTTTGCCACTTTACATTGGGAATGAGCAGCAGTGAATGCCAAATCATAACTTATCTCTACTGCCTCAGGAATTAACCCCTTGGCTGCTAAGCCTTTTCTCCTTAGAAAGCTAAGCCGTTTTTTGGCTGTTTGTGGTTGTTCATGCTTATGCTTTCATACTTTTCCACATAGGTATGCACACTTAATTTGCATCCTTTTCTATCAACACCCTGGGAATTCCAAAGGTACCCTGGGCGTGTGGATTCCCCTGGAAGGGACTGGGAAAATAGGCAAAATATAGCTAAACGCTGGGGATTTTTGGGGAAAAACAGGAAAAAAGTGATCCATAAAAAAGTTTTTTTTTTTCCCTTAAACATGGCATCAATAAAAGGTTTGCTGTGGTGAAGTCACCTTTTTCCGGCTTTCAGAAACATGTAGACCTGAATTAAAAAACCTATATTTTTTACCAAAGTTTTGGCATTTTTCAAAGAGCTAGCCCATTTTTCCTAACTTTTGTGCTTTCAACCTGCTTCCAGTTTGGGGTGGAAACTGAGGTGAAACCCATGGGTGATCCCAGCAAGCTATGGATTGCTGAAAAGTAGACAGAATTCTGAGTTTAGCAAGGGGTCATTTGTGTGAATCCTTCAAGGATTTCCCAAAGAAACTAACTATTGGCATAAAAAAAATACTGAAAATAATTAGGAAAAAACATGCATTTGTGATGTTTCACTTGTAACTTCCTTTCACAATGTTCGATTTACAAAACAATACACCATTAAGTCCGATAGATCCTTCTGGGTACAAGGCTATATAGGGTCTGTAGGTTTTCCAAGAATCCAAGGTACCAAGAGCCAACAACTGAGATGCACCTTAAATTGTTTTTTCATTGTGTACTGGGAACAGAGCAATTCATATGGTAAAATATAATTACTGAAACACGGGTATCAAGGAAACCTATATTTCTGAAATAGACACCAGGTATTAAATTTAGAAGCATTGGTTATTTGTACATCTCTGAATTTGGTGATACCCATACCTGCATGTGATTCAGAGGGCATTTTTCCAAATGTTTTCTTTCCTACACACTGGCTTACATTTGGAAGGCATAAATGTAGGGAACTACAACTGGTAATTACAAATGTTCTACTATACTGTATTCGCTTATGTCTGCCGATATAAAAATGGTAATCTCTAGTGTGGGTAGGCCTGCGACAGGAAAGGGCCCAAAACACAAAATGGGCACATCACATTTTTCCACTGAAAACTTACCCTTTTGTTTTGAAGTGCAGCTAGTTGTGTATTTTATTTGCTTGCTCAGTCATCACCTAAAGAAACCTAGCAAACCAGCTCATTTTTGAAAAATTTTACACCCTGGGGGAATCGAGGGTGGGGTGACTTGTTTGGTTTCACCAGGTTTTCTTAACAAGAAGCCCTTGCAAACATCTAAGCTCAGGAATCTGCAGGAACCAACATTATTTGTAAAGGTTATTTCAGAAAAACTCATTCCATAAAAATTGATTGTCCATAAAATATACAAATATTACATTTTTGATCAATTATAAATCATTATTTACAATGCTCCATTAAAAGACCTAAAATCACAGTATAAAAAAGTTTTAAAACAATTTAACTGCTGACTAGATGCAAACGAAATTCCTTTTAGGATACAGTAAAACTATATACAAGGGACTTCTAATTTCCATCTGCTCTATTGTGCACTAATACAATATTAATACCTTTAACATAAGATGGCCCACTTGCATACTTCGTGAATAACCTCCGTAGGGCAGCCAAATATCTTAGACAGTCATATTCTTAATGGGAAGGGCATCTCTGGTATGAGCACGATGTTCTAAACTCTTAAGACCTTCCCTTTTCTGATTAGCCACACTTCAAAGAGATAGTTACCTACAGAAAAAAACCGTATGAATAGATGTATCAACCTTCATTAATATTAAGGTCTGCATGTGCCTCCAAATACCGAAGGATTTACACAGCGAGCATATCCATTTCTCGTTGGGATTTTTATAAGTTGGGTAGAAGAATTGCACATGAGGTAGGCTTTGAATGGCTAGCAAGGGGCACAAGGTACAGGCAAGCAAGGGGGCACCATTCCCACTAGATTTCCAAGACATAAATGCCCCAATTTCAAGTGTGTCATAATTGAATTTTAGATATAGCGTTTTTGCTACTTGCTGCAATGGAATACCTAAAAATGATTCACAGAAGGCGCTAACCTTGACCAGCAAGGGAAGGGTTACAATGAAGGCTGGCCTGGGTATACGCCCAGCAACGGATTTTTAGATGAGTTTTTGAGGACGCCATCAACAGCTCGGGATTTCTCCAAAAGAAACCAAGTACCATCTTGTGAAACCAAGACTGGGTGTATTTGAACCATCGGAAGGTACAGCAGCTATCAAAGGTTAAGAGTTCCTTTAGTGCACTCCGATATGGCCTGAGCTCTTCTGTGGTCCTGATCCTCACCAAGTATAATAGTGGCCTTAATCATGCAAGTTCCCCCACTCTTTTTAGGGCAATATCAAGGAACATATGTGGTAACAGAGGTGGAGTGAGGGAACAAACCTTGTTTCGCTTAGAGTGAGTGGCTCTATATTCGAACAGCCCCAAATTTCAGCCCCATATAGGGCAGCAGATTGGGCCTTTAGTTTTATAATTCAAGGGGTGGAAGTAGTTTGCATCCGGTGTGGAAGATCGGATTGCCTCTCCTCCTTCGGGCACTGCTTTTGATGTGAATTCAACCTAAGTGGATGTGTTGTGCACCCACCGTCAGACTTGGGTGTTCAAGGATTTTAGTGGCCCAAAGCGATTAGTAGTTTGCACATCAAAAATTGGTTGGCCTACTAGCATGGATGTTTTAAAATTCACCAGTACCAGTCTTCTTCACAATCTGTTGGAAGGTTGCCAAGCTATGGGGTTCTTCTTACTGAGATGATACCCTTGTCTATATTGTGAAGCCATCTCCAATTCTTTTTTATCCAATGCACAGACTTATTTCTCAAGAACAAGTGACTTTCAATTGCACCAGGAAGAATTTCTGGGGTGTCCTCGAGGACAATTAAATAAGGAGTGCACTCCGAGAGGAGCTGGGGGCACCTCAACGCGGCTTTCTCAGAGTCAATGTGTGGGCTGGACCTGTTTAGTCTTACATCTACCTGGCTTATTTTTAAGATCTGAATTCCCCAGTTGATTTTCACGTTTTTGTACTTTCTGTGGGCAAGTAGTCGCTGAGACTGATGGGGATATGGGGCTTCTCCAAGTCTGGTTCACAGGGGAAGAAGACAGAGCAGAAGATAATAGATAACTATTGTTTTTCGCTAGAGATGGCGGTAGCTTCAGGGCCATTATTTTTAAATCCAAATCTTTAAGTCAGGCCATTAACGGGGCCAGTTCCATTCTTAAGGCATTTTTAAATTGGGTTACACAGGCCTCTATTATCTTAGCCATTAAGTCAGTAGTTAGCCCCATAGAAGCCTTGCTCAGCAAGTCGGGGAATCGTTGCACTGCGTGGCTTTGTCTCTGAAGGGAGCTGGTGAGGTCGAGGGGGATAAGGCAGGGACCTTGGTTCTCTTCCTTGGTTGTTTCCTACAAGTTACCTTTCTAGGTTTCATGAGGGGAGCAAGGGATGGTGTATTAATGACTTCTAAAGAAGACTCCCTTAAATATGAGCAAGAAGGTAATTTTAAAGGAAAACTAGATTTGTGGGAAAGATCTTGGGGATGGGGGAAGCACCAGTTCTGAGTCTAGAGGGGCTTCAACTAGAGAAGAAAGGGCTAGTGCAGGCGAGCCTGGATTTGAGGATAGTTTCCTTTCAGACAGAGCGATCTCAGTAGCTACTACTCCGATTGTCTCTCTAGCATGCAGTCAAAGGAAGTGAATTTCAATTTCTGGCGTGGCAGCTGGAGCCTCTCCTTTTAAGAGCTTTTTCCCCATTCTCTATAGGGAGGCCTCACGGTTAATCCAACTCAATTATGGCACATAAATATGTTCTGGCAGTTTGGTCTGGACTGCTCTCATGGGAAACAGAATCAAGATTGATTTGGATATGACTGGATCCAAACTGGGGTGTCATTGTGAGCAAAAGAACAGTGGATTACACCCAACATCTGTGACTGAGGGTGAGTGTTTGAAAAGTTTCAGCACTCCTTCCATTATCCTTTTCTGTTACATAAATAAGCGAGCAATGAAGAAGGACTTATACCCCAAAGTACAATGGAATCAAGACGAATGGCCTGGCCCATCTCTTCTGGGCCATGACGGCTAAGATGGGCCCATCTAAGCTCGGTCTTCGCTTAGGTGCGTTCCATGTTCCTGGCAGGTGAAGCTCTTTAGGAGCACTTCCAAGAGTCCTAGGGTCTGCCCTGGTCCAAGTGTTAGCTTGGGGTCGTAGTCCCACCCCAACTGTCAAAAGCGAGCTGCACCAAGTTGTGGGCAAAAGGAAGCCGCCTCTGAGTGCCCTACGCTGCGGGCAGGTACAGCTCTTTAAGAGCACTTGCAAGAGTCCCAGGGTCCGCCCAGGTCCAGGTGTTAGCTGGGGACATAGTTCCACCGCTGCTATCATGAGCGATCTGCGGCAAGTTGCGGGCATAAGGAAACCGCCTCTGAGTGTCCTGCACTGTAGGCAGGTGAAACTATGTAAGAGCACTTGCAAAAGTCCCAGGGTACGCCCAGGTCCAGGTGTTAACTGGGGGACGTAGTCCCAACCCAGCTGTCAGCAGCAAGCTGTGGCAAGTTGCAGGCAAAAGAAAACCACCTTTGAGTATCCCACGCTGCAAGCAGGTGAAGCTCTTTAAGAGCACTTCCAAGACTCCCAGGGTCCACCTTGGTCCAGGTGTTAGCTGGGGGCATAGTCCCACCTCAGCTGTAAGGAGCGAGCTTCGGCAACTTGCAGGCATAAGGAAACTGCCTCTGAGTGTCCTGCGATGCAGGCAGGTGAAGCTCCTTAAGTGCACTTACAAGAGTCACAGGGTCCGCCATGGTCCAGGTGTTAGCTGGGAGACGTAGTGACACCCCACCTGTCAGGAGTGCGCTGCGGCAAGTTGCAGTCAGAAGGAAACTGCCTTTGAGTATCCAGCACTGCATGCAAGTGAAGCTCTTCATGACCACTTGCAAGTGTCTTAGAGTCCACCCTGGTCCAGGTGTCAGGTCCAGCTGTCAGGAGTGATTTGAAGCAAGTTTGGGCAAAAGCAAATCGCCTCTGAGTGTCCCCATCTATAGGATGTCCGTGACAACAGCCTATGTCAGAGTTGATCGCTGCTCTTCTTAGGAAGCAACAAATTTCCTACCACCTACTATTTCCCCAAGACACCTGATAAAAATAGCACCACACTTGTGTGGGTAGGGCTAGTGCTAGAGATGGGAAAGGTGTCAAAACGCAACATGGGCTCCATATTTCTCCACTGAAAAATGACCTTTTTTTGCAATGATGGTAGCTGTGGATTTTGGGCCAAGCTCAGGCACCACCTAAGAAAACCTGGCAAACTCCCCCTTTTTTTAAAAACTAGATCACTAGGGGCATCCAAAGTGATGTGCCTCATGTGGAACCCGGTAAGTTTTCTTTCCCACAATGCCCTGCTAACCTCAGACATTACCTAAAATTGTGTATTTTCCTTAGATTTCTGTGACATAAACATCCGGAATATGCAGGGATCCACAACATTCCAACCACCCAGTGTTCCCCGACTTGCGTGATAAAAAACACTACTGCATTTGTGAGGCTGGGCCTAGCAGCCGTGACAGACATGCATCAACCGACAGTCAACAGGAGTCCCGCAGGGCAATCTCATTGACCCAGGTTTTATTTGTGCCTTTCGCAACTACCAGTCACAGCCACCTATTGGGGTAGTGTGTTTAATGGAACAAGTGGGGAAAAACTGGGCGGTATGAATTTTGTGGTTCCCTGTAGTTTGCAAAAGATTATGCCACAGAAATACATGGAAAATTAGTGAACTTGGTCAAACTTCGAGATCTGCAGGGTATTGTGGGTAAGAAAATTTGGTGAAATACACAGGAGGCACACCACCCTATACTCCCTTAGATGTCTAGTTTTCAGAAATGTCTGGGTTTAGTAGGTTTCTCTGAGTGGTCGCCAAGTCAGGTCCCAAACACTGGAGATACACCTATTGCCGTTTTCTCCATATTGCGTTTAGATTTGTATCATGGGTGGTATTCTCACCCACACAAGTAGGGTTGAGTTTAATGGGAACGAATGAGGGAACGCTCAGTGGTAGGAATTTTGTGGATCCCTGTTCCGGAAGTTTATAACAAATACATGCACGGCAAATGTGTCAAAGTTTGAGATTTGCAGGGCATAGTGGGTAAGAAAATGTTGTGTGAACCATGAAAGGCACACCATTTGGACTGCCCAGGTGTCTAGTTTTCAGAAATGCCTGCGTTTGGTAGGTTTCCCCTGGTAGCAGCTGACCCAATCCCGAAAAATGCATCCATTCAGCATTGAAGTGGAACAATATTGTGATACTGAGACTGAGAACCACACTGCTACCCACATCTAAAAAAAAAAAAAATGTACCACTTGGCTTGGGGCGACAACGCTTTTGTCCCCAGGGGGGCAGAAAGACTATAGCCCATACTGCGGTAACAGTATTGGCTCGATGCCAGAGTAGGTTAAACCTAGCCTTTTATTTGTTTTGGCGCCATGTTGAAATCCCTGGCATCCAGTGGCTTTTTAGTCACTCTGAGTCACATTTTGAGAAAACACCTTTAATCCAGCCCCCCGGGAGCAGAAAGACAGATGGACCTATCCAGGAGTGGGCACATGGCATGATGCATGGGTGATCTGCTCCACCCCCTGTGTTATTTTTAGGAATATTTTTCCCTTGGTATCTAGTAACTTTTCTGTCCCCTCGGTACAGAGTTTGGGAAAACATCCTCAATCCCAATCCACTGCCCCATGCAACAGAAGGACTGATGCAGCTAATCTGGGGTGACAGCACGGCGTGATGCCCGGGTGAGCAGAATCTGACAAAAAAGGGCTTACCCAGGCGTCGCTCATTGCTCCCACCCCAGATTAGCTGCATCCTTATTTCTGCCCACCTGGGGGAGGAAGTTGTTTACCCAAAATCTGTCCCCCGGGGGCAGAAATGACACTAGGTACCAGGGAAAAACAATACCCACTAATAAAGGGGGTGAGACAGCTCACTCTGGCATTGTGCCGTGTCGCCACCCGAAAATAGGTGCCTTAGTCTTTCTACTCCTCCTCCCCCTCCTCCTCCCGAGGGAGGGAGTTTATCCAAACTCTGCTCCCTGGGCACAGAAAGGTCACTCGACAATAAGAGAAAAATAGATCCATAAAAAAAAGGCAGTGAAGGCGGCTCACCCATGTTTCGGTATTGACCCTAGTACAGAATGGGAACAAGTTTTTCTGACACCCCTCCTGGGGCAGATTGTGGGTAAACACCACCACCCTATTTTTTATATAGCACATACAAATATGGTGATGCCTAGTGGGCTTTCTGCCCCCTGAAGTGAGATTGGAGGTAAACACCATAACAGCCATGTTGTGGGTGGGGTTTCGGCCTGATTTCAGGGCAGACTGCCACACGCCTTGCAGCCTTAAAAAAAAGAAATAAAAAAAAAGAAATCTTCCTGGCGTCTAGTGAATTTTCTCCCCCACCCCAAAATTGGAAGCAAAGACCTCTTATCTGCTCCCGGGGGGAAGAAAGACTGTTGGGGTCATTTTTGGGGTGAATAGCCTGGCCTGATACGTGGGAGAGCCACCCCACCCTTCAATATAGGCAACATAGAAAAATCCTTGGGTCTAATGGGCTTTCTGCCTTGTTGGGAGATAATGGGTGGTTAATCTCTCCAAATGTACTGGTGGGGGCAGAAAGTCTACTTTTTTGGGTGGGTTAGGGCTAGGTCTGATGTGTGTAATGGTCACCCTCAATCAAAATTATAATATATTCACTGGGCGTCTACTGGGCTTTCTGCTCACAGGGGCCGATACGGAAATAAAATCCCCCGGGATGCCCCCACTGAGAGGAGGAAGAAGAAAGACTGTTCTGGTTCTTGTTTTTGGGGAGAGGGCCTGCCCTGGTAAATAGGATGGCTGTCCCCACCCCTTGATATATGCAAAAAGATTTCCCTGGGTCTAGTGGGCTTTCTGCCCCCTTTGGGGAAGATTGGTGGGTAAAACCTATTCGAGGGGCAGCAGCAAGACTGTGCATGCGTTTTAAGGGGTGGGTGGGGGTTCGGCCTGATGTGTGAAATAGCCAAACTCACCCCTCACATTTATATATAAAAATACTCTGAGGTATAGTGAGGTAGGGGCACTAGCCCTCTGCCATGGGGTCTATTCTCCCCCTTCACAAGTTCTCCCTGGTGTCTAGTGGGTCGATCCCTGCCTCAGGACACCTTTCCTCCGGCAATCGTCAAGCAGGGATCCACTAAGGAAAGGTTCCACTGGAAAGGGGAGAATCTCCCTTTTCCAATTATACCTCCAGACCTGCCAACTCACACAGTGCCACAGTATGTATCACTATTTTGGCTCACCTCACATGGTCACCCAGTGACGAGCTGAAATCACATGGTGGCAGGCAAGGCGAGCTGGAAACCACTTCACAAAGTTACTTTTTTAGCTCGTTATTGCAGGCTGCAAGCAGCCGGTGTCCATTAAGGGATGAGGAAACACCCCGGGACATTGGCGGCCGCCTCATATACCCTTTGTTTTTTGTTTTTGCGGGGGGTGTGAGGGGAATTTGTGATGGACAGAGTGCTTCAATGTGCACTTGGCACAATGCCTCGCCCTCCAACGCTATTCCCTCTTTCACCTACTGTTGGAAAATGGGTTATTGGTAAGGGCAGGTAAAGTACCTACACTTAGTAATAGGCCACCAACCTCCACTTAGGTCCAGTTAGGTCTCAGTAAATTAAACCCAGCTCAACCCTTGGTAGCTTGGCAACGAGCGACAAGGCTTAACTTAGGAGACAGAGTGTAAAGCATTCAAATATCACAAAACAGTAATTAAATAAAACACAGGAAAAAGTTTAAAAATCCAAAACCTATTTATAAAAATAGATTGAATTTGTATCTTTAAAATGACACAAAAACGAATCAAATCGGATAAAGGGAACCGGAAATATGATTTTTTAAAGAATTAATGTTTTCTAGCGCATAGAAGCAACTAACGCTCAAAGGGTTAAAAAAGGTCACACTGGAAAGGAACAAGGTCCAGAGTTCAGGCCACCCACGAGGTAACACTGTCACACTTACTTTCAGAAGTGTTTGATTCAGGAAAGTGGTCCACAGCACCAGCCAAAGGTTCAGAGGTTCTGGTGTGCCTCTTGAGGTCTGGGACTACAACTCCCACAATGCACCTCTTCAACTTATGGAGTTGCTCCAAATGTCTCCAAACTTCTGGATCTTCTTCCAGAGGTCCTTTTTTGTGTCCTTGAAGTGTCCACAACTTGATCCAAGGTTCCAGAAGCTCTGAGTTTCTCCTTGGGAGTTGGGACTACAATTCTAGAAACCACTAGACACCAGGGATTTATTTTGTTGTTTACATTGATAAGGGGAGCGACCCTTTAGGCAAGGGTCGCTCCCCAGGGGGCAACTTTTTTATTAGGCCATTTCTGCCCCCTCCCCCTTGGGGGCAGTTTGGCTTATTTTTCTTAGGCCAATCTGCCCCCAAGGGGGGTAGAAACTGTTAGACACCAGGGATTTTTTTTGCACCAATTTCACACAAGGGGAGCAACTCCTTAGGCAAGGGTGGTTCCCCTGGGGGGCAAAATTATTTTTGGCCATTTCTGCCATCCTTGGGGACAGATAGGCCTATTTTTGTAAGGCCTTTCCCACCAGAGACCACAGACGATTTGTTTAAAAAAAAAAAGAGGTTGGAGGTATGGCCATACCTCCACCCCAAATAAATGGGGACAAAGTTGTTCTGCTCACCGGTGGGCAGATGGGGCAATAACCTCTGATCCACTCCACGGGGGGGCAGAAAGCCTACTAGATGCCAGGGAATAAAAAATTGTGGGGTGGTGGCTACCAACCGGTATGGGCATAGTTATGCCCCCACCCCAACTGAAGGGTAACAGTGTTGTAGCTCTTCCCCCGCACACTAAAACGTCTTATCCCACGGCAAGCAAGAGGACATTTGATTATTTTGGGTTTTGGTTTTACATTTGGGCCATGAGAGCTTGGCTGACTCTAAAAATCAACCCACTTGAAACGGTGAAGGCTGCACTTTTTGGAGTTTGGGATGCTGCCATCTAAAGAGATGTACGAGACTTAGACACATCTGAAAACTAAACATCTGGGTGGGTCCAGGGAGGTGTGCTTCACATTCACCCCGCACCATCTTCTGACCCACAATCCCCTGCAAACCTCCAACTTTGCTTGAAATCACACATTTTCCCCACATTTTTGTGATGGAACCTTCTGGAATCTACAGGAATCCACAACATTCCTACCACCGAGCATTGTCGCATCTATACCGATATAAATTCTGCCCCACTTGTCAGCCTAAAAACATTTTGTTTCAAACTGCCCTTTTGGACCCGCTTTGTTTTCCCCTAATTTTCGACATGTTTTTGACTCTTCCCTGTCACAGGCACTTGGCCCACCTAAACTAGTGAGGTATCATTTTTATCGGTAGACTGAGGGAACGTTGGGTGGTAGGAAATTTGTGCCGGTGCTGTGATCCCACACAGAAATGTGGGAAAAAATTGTTTTTTTTAAGCTAAATTTGAGGTTTGCTGAGGATTCTGGGTAAGAAAACACTGGGGAATCCACGCAAGTCACACCTCCCTGGACTCCCTCGGGTGTCTAGTTTTCAGAAATGTTTGGGTTTGGTAGGTTTCCCTAGATGGATGCTGAGCCCAGGACCAAAAACGCAGGTGCCCCTCCCTCCGCAAAAACAGGTAGTTTTGTGTTTGATAATTTTGATGTGTCTACATAGTGTTTTGGGGCATGTACAGTCGCGATCACTAGGCCTACCCACAAAGGTGGGGTACTGTTTTTATTGGGAGACCTGGGGGAACGCTGGGTAGACGGACGTTTGTGGCTCCCCTCAGATTCCAGAACTTTGCAGCACCGAAATGTGAGGAAAACTTGTTTTTTGGCAAGTTTTGAGGTTTGCAAAGGATTCTGGGTAACAGAATCTGTTGAGAGTCCCATAAGCTACCCCATCCTGGGTTACCCTAGGTGTCTAGTTTTAAAAAATGTATAGGTTTGTTAGGTTTTCCCTGGTGCTGGATGAGCTAGAGGCCAAAATTCACAGCTAGGCACTTTGCAAAAAAACAGGTCAGATTTATTTGGGAAAATGTGATGTGTCCACGTTGTGTTTTGGGGCATTCCCTGTCGCCGACACTAGGCCTACCCACACAAGTGAGGTACCATTTTTATCGGGAGAGTTGGGGGAATGCTGGGTGGAAGGAAATTTGTGGCTTCTCTTAATTCCAGAATTCTCTATCACTGAAATGTGAGGAAATTTTTTTTTTTTGCCAAGTTTTGAGGTTTGCAAAGGATTCTGGGTAACAGAACCTGGTAAAGGCGCCACAAGTCACCCCATCCTGGGTTCCCCTAGGTGTCTCGTTTTCAAAAAGGCACAGGTTTGGTAGGTTTTCCTAGGTGCCGGCTGAGCTACAGACCTAAATCCACAGATAGGCACTTTCCAAAAACACCTCAGTTGTAAATGTAAAAATGTGATGTGTCCATGTTGCGTTTTGGGGCATTTCCTGTCTCGGGCACTAGGCTACCCACACAAATGGGGTACCATTTATATCGGGAGACTTGGGGGAATGCTGGGTGGAAGGAAATTCGTGGCTCCTTCCAGATTCTAGAACTTTCTATCACCAAAATGTGAGGAAAAAGTGTTTTTTGCCAGATTTTGAGGTTTGCAAAGCATTCTGGGTAACAGAATCTGGTGAGAGCGCCACAAGTCACCCCATCCGGGGTTCCCCTAGGTGTCTCGTTTTCAAAAAGGCACAGGTTTGGCAGGTTTTCCTAGGTGCTGGCTGAGCTCCAGACCAAAATCCACAGCTAAGCACTTTCCAAAAATCACATCAAATTTCAATGTAAAAATGTGACGTGTCCTTGTTACGTTTCCTGCCGCGGGCATTAGGCCTACCCACGCAAGTGAGGTACCATTTTTATCGGAAGACTTGGGGAAACACAGAATAAAAGAAAAAGTGTTATTGCTCCTTGTTATTCTCTACATTTTTTCCTTCCAAATGTAAGACAGTGTGTAAAAAAGACGTCTATTTGAGAAATGCCCTATAATTCACATGCTAGTATAGGGACCCCGAAATTCAGAGATGTGCAAATAACCACTGCTTCTCAACACCTTATCTTGTGCCCATTTTGGAAACACAAAGGTTTCCTTGATACCTATTTTTCATTCTTTATATTTCACCAAATTAATTTCTGTATACCCGGTATACAATGAAAACCCATTGCAAGGTGCAGCTCATTTATTGGCTCTGGATCCCTCGGGTTCTTGAGGATCCTATAAGCCCTATATATCTCCACAGCCAGAAGAGTCCAGCAGACGTAACAGTATATTCCTTTTGAAAATCTGACATCGCAGGAAAAAGTTACAGTGTAAACGTGGAGAAAAATGGCTGTTTTTTTACCTGAATTTCAATATGTTTTTAATTCAGCTGTTATTTTCTGTAGGAAAACCTTGTACAATCTACGCAAATGACCCCTTGCTGTATTCAGAATGTTGTCTACTTTTCAGAAATGTTTAGCTGTCCGGGATCCAGCATTGGTTTCACACACATTTCTGTCACTAACTGGAAAGAGGCTAAAAGCACAAACAATTGGAAAAAGGGGTATGTTCCAGAAAATGCAATAATTGTGTTGAAAAATGTGGTTTTCTGATTCAAGTCTGCCTGTTGCTGAAAGCTGGGAAGATGGTGAGTTTAGCACTGCAAACCCCTTGTTGATGCCACTTTCAGGGAGAAAAAAACACAAGCCTTCTTCTGCAGCCCTTTTTTCCCCATTTTCTCTTTTAAAACAAAATTTTAGCTGTAATTTTGCTAATTTCTTGGTCTCCTCCAGGGGAACCCATAAACTCTGGGTACCGCTAGAATCCCTAGGATGTTGGAAAAAAGGATGCAAATTTGGCGTGGGTAGCTTATGTGAACAAAAAGGTATGAGGGTTTAAGCGCAAACTGCCCCAAATAGCCAAAAAAGGCCTGGCAGTAAAAAGATTAATAGGTCAGGCCTACAGGCTGTGTCATACTATTTCATAATAAAAAGGACACACTTAGGAAATCTGCCATGCATTCCCCGATGAACTGATGAAGTTACCCTTTAACATTGGCTTTACCCAACACTGTCTTATTCAAGTGCACATAAACTGGCATCCATATTGCATAGTTATAAAATAACAAATATAGGGCTCTCAAAACAATATACAACTCCTCTCAACTGGGTGTAACAAGTATCATCACAGTGAAACACACTGAGGTTTGCAGAATGGGACACCAAAGTCAAAATCCTAGTTATTCTCACATAATTGTCTGGGGACAGCCCGCTGTCAAGCAAGACCATAAAAAGGTATGCATGAATTAATTCTATTAAGCAGCCACAAAAGACTCTCTAGCATACACTTTGTAACGGTGCAGCCTCCCTACCCAAGTCCATTTATAGCGCTGAAGAGCAGACATTTCTATTACTTATTGTCAGAAATGGGGTCTTTGGTTGGCAGTCAGGTCCCCCTGTCCAAGCAAGGACCCTCACTCTAGTCAGGGTAAGTCACACACAATCCAAATTATCTTGTGTCCACCCTCTGGTAGCTTGGCACTGAGCAGTCAGACTTAACTTAGAAGGCAATGTGTAATGTATTTGTGCAATAAATCATGCAATAGCACAGTAGAACATCACAAAAATACACCACCAAGTGTTTAGAAAAATATATAATATTTATCTGATAAGATGCAGGTCAAAATGATTAAGATGCAGTATATGTTGAGATATCACTGTAAAAATGATATAAAGTGTCTCTAGTCTCTTAAAAGCAATAAATGTCTCTTGCAAGCACAAAGTACGTGGTTTGCGTTCAACATCTCCGCAAAGATCCGCAGAGGAGGAGATGTGTGGAAAACAGGGAGGTGTGCGTCGATTTCTTGGGCCACATACAACGATGCGTCATTTATTTTTCACGCAGGGAAGGCTTTGCATCGATTTCAGGGGCTCGGTCTTAGATCCTCTTCGGGTTGCGGGGTTTTCGGACGCCCTGGGGACGATGCGTTGAAATCCGGCACTGACAGGACGAAGTCACCAGGGCTGCGTTGATCTGGTGGGCGTTGCGTGGACATTTGTACCGCACGGCAGGCGCTGCATCGATTCCTCTCTGGAAGTCGGGCTGTGTCGTTCCAGCTCGGCTGTGCGTCGATCCAGTGGGCCGTGCGTCGAATTTCGGGTTGCTACGCTGGTGCTGCGTCGATCTTCTCGTTGCAAAGTCGGGCTGCGTCGTTCCGGTTTGGCGTGCACTGAATTGTTCACCACGATGCAGGCTGTGTGTCGATTTTCACCGCACAAGGAGTTCTTCTTGCAAAGATGAAGTCTTTTTGGTCCTGAAATTTCAGGGAACAGGAGGCAAGCTCTATCCAAGCACTTGGAGAGCACTTCTCAGCCCAGCCAGAGAGCAGCATGGCAGCAGTCTTTCACAGAAAGCAGTCAGGTGAGTCCTTAGTGCAGCCAGGCAGTTCTTGGCAGGTTGCCGGTTCTGGTTCAGGTTCTCTTCTCCAGGAAGTGTCTGAGTTAAATACCCAAATGTGCCTTTGAAGTGGGGGGGGACTTCAAAGAGTGGCTTAGAAGTGCACAAGGTCCCCTTTCAGTTCACTCCTCTCTGCCAGGGTCCCAGTAAGGGGTGTGGCAGTCCTTTGTGTGAGGGCAGACTTCTGTCCTTTGACATGTAAGTGTCAGAGCCCTCCACCCTCCCAGCACAGGAAGATCCATTCAGAATGCAGATGTATGCAAGTGAGGCTTGGCATCCTGTGTTTGGGGATTGTCTGAGAGAATGCACAAGGGAGCTGTCAACTGAACCTAGCCAGACGTGGATTGTAAGACACAGAGGGATTTAAGTGCAGAGAAATGCTCACTTTCTAAAAGTGGCATTTCTAATATAGTAATATTAAATCCAGCTTCAACAGTCAGCAGGATTTTGTATTACCATTGTGGCCATATTAAAGATGACCTCCCTACTCCTTTTAGATCAGCAGCTACCACTCAAACAGTATATGACGGTATCCCTAATGTTAGCCTATGAAAGGAGCAGGCCTCACAGCAGTGCAAAAACGAATTTAGGGGTTTTACACTACCAGGACATGTAAACTACACAGGCACATGTCCTGCCTTTTGTCTACACAGCACCCTTCCCTATGGGTTACCGCAGGAGTGACATATGTAGAAAAAGGGAAGTTTTAGGCTTGGCAAGTACTTTTAAATGCCAAGTCGAATTGTCAGTGAGACTGCACAAAGAGGCCTTGCAATGGCAGGCCTGAGACATGCTTAAGGGGCTACTTAAGTGGGTGGCACAATCAGTGCTGCAGGCCCACTAGTAGCATTTAATCTACCGGTCCTGGGCACATATAGTGCACTTTACTAGGGACCTATAAGTAACTTACATAATCCAATTGGGTATGATCCAATGTCATCATGTTTAAAGGGAGACAGCATATCCACTTTAGCAATGGTTAGCAGTGGTAAAGTGGGCAGAGTCTAAAAACCAGCAAAAACAGTATCCAAAAAGTGGAGGGAGGCAGGCAAAAAGTTGGGGTGACCACCCTAAGGCTGTCGGGTCTAACACTTATCATTAGAAAGCTAACTACAAACTGAAAATGGACTTCTAAAAAAATTAGCTGAAAGGCAGAAGGGAATTTCCATTGAGTGGAGTAGGATATAAAACTAAAAAGCTTTATTGAAATGCATGGATCTGGCTCTAATATGCTAACTCAGGCATGCACAAGTGATGTCTATATTAGCATATTTGAGCCATTCTGATTAGCTTTTTCAGTGCTTGTTACTTGCCTTTAATTTTGGTTTTCAACCACAGGTAGTTTAATTACAATCATAAATGTTGACGATCATTTTAAAAGTGAGCTTGTATTTCATTAACATTTAGGTCGACCACAAGGTCACGAAAATGGATAAGCACTCAAACCGCCCCCCCCCCCCACCCCGACCCCTCACGCACACATAAAATGAGATCTAATGTCACAATTCAGGGCAATGTAGCAACCAGACAATACTACATATTTCAACTATTTTGTTTCTAATGCTAAGTTATTCCACTTCTCCATCCTACTCAACAGACTAAAATTAGAAATAGAGGCAGAGCTTTTGACCAGCTGGCATCATTTCCATCACACAAGATCTCTTTTGAAGTGTTAGAATTCTTCAAATTCTCCTTATTTGTTTAACATTTACGTCGAGTTTCTGGGTACATTGATCCGCTATCATGGGCTCCAATATTACATGTCTGCACATCATAACGAGATGTTGCTGATTAAGGTGAGAATGTAGGGGGCTCTCTTTCGAATGCTGGATGAGGATCAGAAATTAATCGGCAACCACTGGCTCTGCGTTAAAGCTGGCAAAACACAAATTATGAGGGAGCAAAAAAGTGACCTTTGGACGTACCGGTTTTAGTACTCTGACATGGGCTTGTGTTTGTTACTAGTGAAATCTGTAAAAAAAATCTCAATGTTGCAATTCAGCCGCTCTTCATAATTAGTGCAACAAGGTAAATTACTATTATTTGGTACAAAAAAACAAGGTACGACACACTTCTCAGTCAGGCGCATTTTACATTCCTTTATTTCACATCCAAAATTCATTTACACAGGGTACACACAAATAAGAAAATGCAAAATGTATACTTATTGTAACTACTGTTTAATCACCCCAGGGCCCCATTGTGCGAACGAGCTAAACCAACATTTTCTCACCTGCGATATATTTTTTAGCAAGGATCTAACATGATAAAGTTTGCATGTTGCTTCTCCTAAAATCTTTGGATCTTCAGCCCAGCAATGCAAGTTGTTTGCCACATCATTTTTTATATTGATCAGTCTGTAGCTGCAACACACTTACTAGTCGGTAGAACTGAGAATTAGCCACCTGGTGATCTAGACCTGTGTGTATGGGACTGAGAAATAGCCACCTGGTGGTTTAGGCCTGTGTGTATGCTTTAATGCGCGTAAGTCAGGGACATCGTAAGGATTTTGGGGGCCCTGGGCCAAACGTATTTTGGGGGGCCCTGTTTGGAACAGCTTTGAATTTATGTTCAATTTTATGCTCTCTTTGGCCAGGTCACTGACAGTACATGAGTGCTCGTTGTGTTTACATCTAATATTCAAGGATAGTGATGTGTGGTTTTAATGCTGTTAACCCAGAAGCAGTTCATTAATATTACTGGAAATAAATTCCGTGACACCCTCCTATTCATTGCCCATATGAAAGGTCTTATTGTAATCTAAAATAAACTTTTTTAATGGATATTGCAGGAAACAAAAACACATTTCTCTACAATATGTCTGTAATAGGCTCTCACACATCACCCACATTAAAAATAATTTAAAGGAAAACTGCATCCAAACCAATCTGTTTTAAAAGTATTCAAGGTTACCAAAGCAAGATTCTCTGCAGAACAGAGCTGGCTCTATTGGGGGTGGGGGGAGGAGTGTGGGGGGGGGGGAGGGGTTGGGTTGAAAAGCTGATGCCTCAGCCCACTTGCCCACGCCTTAAAACGTCTCTGGCGTAAGTATGTTAAAGCAAGAAAGGGCACTGGTGCTCATCTTCTGATACACGGAGGTTGAATCCAGCCTGCCAAGTGTCACGCATCTTGCGTTAAAATAATGCGTTTCCGATCATTTTCCCGCATTATCACCAGTGCTTGAAATGGAGAAATTAAAGTGCAGGTACTCTATGCCAGAGTACCTGCTTGTTTCTGAGAAGTGCCGGTACTCTCCAATTAAAAGTATTACGTTTTTCTTGAGATATGCCGGTACTCTCCCTATCAAAATAAAAAAGTGCCGGTACTCAGTACCGGACAGTACCGGCCCATTTAAAGCACTGATTATCACAGTATCTGAGATTGTCATGCAAGTCCTTAAGTACGGGAAAACTTTCTTGTTCCAGTTATCACTATGTTAGGTAAGCTCCTTAGTGATTATCAAAGGCCACAAGGTGGCAATGGTGTACAACGGGAGGTATATGATTCTCGATATAATACGATATTTAGATGGTTCCCTCATCTTCATCGCTTGATTTTGCTTGTCGTTTCCAAGTCGTTGAAATTCCACTTATAATTCCACTGAAATTTTGAAAATGTCATACATAGCCATTTGAAACCTTGGCAGCTATGTGAATCAGGCAGATGAAGTGACCATGCTTCTGAACTGGCTGGTCACCGATAGCCGCATGCTGTCGGGTAAAGTTGTGAGCAGGTTCACGGTGTCCGTTGTGGTTCTTGTTTGCGGCTTTGATTCAGTAATTACAATGGCTGGCATGAGTTTCTTCAGCATCCGGTCCATTATGGAAGATAAGTAATAGAAAGACTACAGGCACGTCTACATATGATTACTCAAAGTACTGGTACATATCCACATTCCTTAGCACTTAACTTTGCACTGAAGCTTGTTGGAGACTAGGAGTACACTTAAAGGTTTCTTGTCTTACTCAGCAAACACACTTTGTAAATGCTTCGCTCTCAGAAAAATGTTTCATTTTTTATTGTCATACTTGAACATTGCGTTCAAGCAACAGAGGTCTTCTCATCATCCTTCACTTTCAGTGTCAGAGCCTCATCAATCGTTCTCCATCTAAGTTCTCATCCTGTGGAATTCCTGTTACAACTATCTTAAAGTCTTTCATATCATTTTTCTTTCTGTAAAGCGTTGAACTACCGGCACTTCAGCTAAATTCTAGAATAGCCTTTTGGCTTGCAGTGACTTTGCTCTTCCCCTCTAAGCAACATGAAACCTGTTTACATCAGTGTGTACCAAATTTGGCAGAAAGCTAGACCTTGTTTCAGAAAGTGTGTTTTTTGCAATTTGGTGTAAATCCGTTCAGTAATTTTTAAGAAATTAAGGTTAAAAATGTATATATGTTTCACATTGCGGATGGTCCGCTTACCCAACAGAGCAAAGGGTAATATCTGATTGTCTCAAAAACAGATGTTTCACAGCCACTTTAGGCCTCAGTCTCTTCTCCTGAAAAAAAAGATTAAAAAACATATAGAGTGGCAGGGTATTGATTCCATGACTCCCTTAGCCTGGTGGGGGAGGGGTCCCTCTGGGGCCATAATCTAGTTTTTTTTTTTTTACAGGATCAGATTCGTAGAGGTCATGCAGGGGATCTACTGGCAAAATTGAAAAAAAGGATGCACCTTTTTAATTTTAATCATCGCTGGGTGAGCCAGGGTCTGGGAGTTGCCACTTATTATTTTAGGAGATGGGTGCGTGCGCTTGCCTGAGTAGGGAACAACTCAGTGTCTTGGAGGATGGGGGTCCCTGGATACTGCTACCATTAAGCCCTTAGACTGGGCCCCACACACACTCCTCAAATTAAAAATACATCAGCCCAAGGGCACAGGGTCCCCGGGGCCTTCAGAAGACTCCGGGAGGGGATCTGCACTGCATAATTATGTGCAAGGGTGTTCTTTTTTGTTTTTAAAGATGTTTTTGAAGATCGTGGAGCCCCTACAAGGGACAGGGACAACACCAAGATTTTTTTAAATGTTGTGGGGCCGGAAGGACAGCAGCAGTCCCCCCAGGAATATATTTTTTTTAAAGTTGCAGGAAGTCTCTTGGGTCATTGAATTCATGACCAAAGGAGGCCTACCCATATGTTTTTTAAAGCACTCCAAACTGGAGTTGTATGCTCTTCAGCCAGAGTGCGGGGAGCCCTCGTGGTTAGTCCCATAACTGAATTTTGTGGTATGAAGAAAAATTAAAAACGTTTATGGTTGTTTTGAAGAAAAATGATTTTATATGTGACAATGATTATTATTCATTATTGCCATGTACATACATGGAAAATAAATTATTAATAAATTAATAATTGAATGTTGACTCTTTGATAACGCCAATAGGTCAGCTTTATATATTTTGATGTACTGAGCCCTTCATAAAGGTAATATGCCCTTGTTTTATATTTTGTTTTTCTTACATTTTGCCAAATTCAGTAGGTCTGCCTTACTTGAAATTACACCCTCTATATTGTTACTTTGCGTTTAAAAAACCCCACAGACATTCACTGAAAAAATAAAGTTTAAAGTAATGTTATAGTTAGGTCTGTTAATGATATTTTATTTTACATTAAAAAAACCTTAGAAATTCACTGAAACACCAGAAGTTACCAAGATGTTATAGCTGGGTGAAACATAACGTTTTACACTCTAAAAACCATTTACATTTTTCAATTATAGTTAACTGAAGTAATGATAACTCGCGCCCCTGCCATGCACAGTGCTGTCATCAATAATGTAATTTCAGATGTGGCAGGCAAGAAACAATTCCATCTCTTTCAGGGGAGCTTCACTGATAATCGTGAGTCCTAAACAGAAAAGCGGACTCATCTACCAAAAACCTTTGAAGGAAAAGATAAACTTTGTTTTATATTTAAGACAAGAGATTTTTATTTTAGAGAAGCTTGCCCTACTTGGGCATCTTTTCTCATTCAAATCAAGACAATTGTATCTTGTAAAGGTGTGAACAAATCTCCAAGTTGCAATTTTGCAAATCTCAAAGATTGGGAATATTTTTAAGTAATGCGGCAGTAGCGGCATGATCTCTGGTGGAATGGGCTTTAGGTTTTCCAAGTAAGGTTTTGCCGGCTTTCTGGTAACACAGGATTATGCAAGACACAATTCATCTGGACAGTGATTGTTTAGATGTGGCAAATTCTGTTTGTGAAGGACCATCATTTACAAATAGTACTTCTCAAAGTTTAAGGGCCTCATTATGAGATTGGGTGGGCGGACCACTGGCCCGCCAGCCCCTTGGGAAGAAGAATGCTCTCGAGTTGGCGTCCCCCCTCACCGCCCAGAGCCCTATTAAAATGTTTCCACTGGTCTGACTAGCAGAAACCTCTGAAATCAGAGTTCTGATGGATACAACTACCTGTGGATTCCTCACATTATGAATTCGTCCTTGCACCAGCATCCAACGGAAAGTCTTCTTCCTAGCTGCCCACGTCGACGAGGACGTCATAATGGCACGGCTCCACGTGACTCAGTCTGACGTCACCATGCCAATAAGAGGTCCTCATCGGCGTGCTGACGTCAGTTTTCCTTTTTTCCGTGCCTTCGACGCCAACGTTTTTTCTTCCTAGCTCATTGATTACTGTTGCGTTTTTGGTGGTTACAATGTCTCCTCCAAAGAAGTCCGGTTTTAAGCCATGTAGGGAATGTGGAGGTCGGATGTCAGTGACCGATCCACCTTTGGATTGTATGTGGTGCCTTAGTTCTGAGCATGACGTTAAAGGGTGTTCGTAGTGCCAGGGTATGAACCCTAAGGCTCTAAAAGCGTGAGAGGCAAAGCTTTTTCTGGCGAAAGCAAAGAAGAAGGGCCATAAGAGGGATTCCTCCCATGCTTCACCAAAGAAGCATAAGAAGCGGCGTAATCATGATTCACGGCGCCGTCATGACTCTCGGCGCCGGTCTGAGCGGAGTCGATCGAGGTTGAGGTCTCCGTCTTCTCGACGCCAAAAGACATGGGAGATGAGCCCTACTGTGACGTCTCAGCCCAGGAGTTCGGAGTTATCGCCGGCGCCGTCGGTCTTTGAGGTTACTCATCATAGTCCTCAGTTTTCGCCGGCGTCGCAGCAGCCTGATGTACAGCAGATTCAAGGACAGTCATCTACTCGGCAATAATCTGCTTTCCCGGCTCCAGGGGCGGATCCAGCTGCATTTTTGAATGCAATGTATGCCGTTTTTCAGTCCATGGCTCCTGCTGGTGTACCAGCGGGTCCCATGGGGCCATTGGCATTTGATTTGGGCTCTCCGGCGCCATATAAAGCGGCTCCATTTATGCCTTTTTGCCCTGCTGATGGTATCGGATCGGTGCCGAGGATGTCTCCTCGTGGGAGATCTTCACCACCTGTGTCGGTGGCTCCACCATCACGTCAGCCGACGCCATCGCCGCGCCATTCGACGTCAATGATGTCTCCTTCCCGGCCGGCCCCATCGCCTTCCTGCAAGCCGACTCCGCGGAGGACATCGTTGGAGTCCGTGTCGGCGCCGGCAACGGGTGATGCTAAGAGTCACCCATCTCTTCCTGTGCCCTACCGGGATTCGAAGTCTTCGGCGTCGATGGATTCATTATCAACACCGACTTTGGAAACATGCCTTCGGTCTCGTAGAAAGGCTTTACGACTTCTGGAAGAGGAAGAGTACAGGCAGTTTGAGGAGGGTGAAATTGATCCTTCTGAGGAGTACCAAGGTCTGGCCACTGCAAGTGGCCTGGATACTTCCCCAGAATGGGACATTTCATCTCCGGGGGAGTTTACAGAGGAGGCCGCATCCTTCCATACGGTGGTCAGGAAGGCAGCAGAGTTTCTGGACTTGCCCTTGTCTGTAGCGAAGGTGAAAACTAACCTGCTCACTGAGGTGTTGCACCCTTCTGTGTCTGGCACTGATCCTTTGCTGCCCTTCAATGAGGCTTTGACTGAGCCTATATTGGATATGTAGAGGAAGCCGGTTACGACTCCTGCAGTGAACAGGGCAGTAGCGAGGAGGCATAGAGGCGAACCAGGAGATCCGGTTTTCCTGTCACGTCATCTGACTCCTGAAAGTTTAGTAGTCCAGGCGTCTTGCTCCGCGAAGTCTACTCCTGGAACATTCCCTGGAGTTCCAATTGATAGGGAGTCCAAGAGGATGGAGCAGTCTTCTAAGAAGATTTTTTCATCCTGTAGCATGGCGCTCAAGGCTACAAATTCTACCTGTGTGCTGGGCAGGTATGTCCACGCCCTTATGGACTCTGCTAAGGAAATGGTCAAAGATCTGCCGCAGGAGGTACAAAGGTCCTTTGGGTCTCTTTTTACGGATGCGCAGGCGGCTGCACAACAGATTATACAGTCTGGCCTGGACACGTCTGATTCGGTAGCCAGGGCCATGGGGACATCTATGGCTACTAGGAGGCACGCCTGGTTAAGGTCCTCTGTGTTTTCCTCGGACGTTCAATCCACCTTGTTAGATCTGCCATTCAATGGTGAAAAGCTGTTTGGAGAGAAGGCGGAATCTGCCCTTGAAAGGTTTAAGGACAGTCGGGCAACAGCTAAGTCTTTGGGCTTACAGACTGCCACTGCAACATCTTATAGACCTTTTCGCAGATTCAGGGGGTTTGCACGTGGTTCTGCCTTTCGGAGGTCCCAATACTTGGCCCAGCAACCTGCCAATCCGCCCTATTGTGCCTTTAGAGGGCTGGGTAGGGGTAGAGCTAGAGGGCCACTCCAGCAGCCTTTATCTTCATCCTCCTCCTCCGGTGGACAACAGCAGAAGCAGCCCTAGTTTTCCCCACGTTATCGTTCATCCCTGTCCTGTAGGGGGAAGGTTAAGTCTTTTTCTCCGCAAGTGGGAGTCGATTACAACGGACTCTTGGGTGTTAAGGATTGTGGAAAAAGGATATGCTCTCCCCTTTCAGGAGTCCCCTCCTCCCTTTGCCCCCGTCCCTCATTTTGTTCAGAAGACCATCTTCTGTTGTTACAACAGGAGGTTCTAGCCATGTTATCAAAGGGCGCAATAGAGTTGGTGCCGATGCAGGAAAGGGGTCAGGGGTGTTATTCAAGATATTTCCTGATTCTCAAAGCAGACGGTCGTCTAAGACTGATCCTCGACATGAGAATTTTGAATTTGTTCCTCAAACAGGAGAAATTCAAAATGCTGACCCTAGCGCAGGTACTATTGGTGTTGAACGAAGGAGACTGGATGGTGTCTGTCGACTTGCAGGATGCGTACTTTCATATTCCGATAATCAAGTCGCACAGGAAGTATCTCCGGTTTGTGGTAGGGACGCAACACTACCAGTTTGCGGTCCTTCCATTTGGACTTACTTCCGCACCTCGAGTTTTTACTAAGGTGATGGCAGTGGTTGCAGCACATCTCAGAAGGAGGGGAGTAGCGGTATTTCTCTACCTGGACGATTGGTTGATCAAAGCCAAGTCTCCAGAGCTTGTGTTGTCTCACCTGCACATGACAACCCAGTTGTTGTTCGATCTGGGTTTTTCAGTAAATGTACCCAAATCTCACCTGGAGCCCTCTCAACGCCTCCTGTTTATAGGGGCAGTATTGGACACAACATTGTTTCGGGCCTACCCCCGCCTCAGCGGGTTCGGGACATTCAGGCACTGATTCCAATGTTTCAGAATGGAGCGGTAGTTCCAGTCTTTAAGGTCTTACGCCTGCTAGGTCTGTTTGCTTCTTGCATTCTGTTGGTCACTCACGCATGCTGGCATATGAGGGCTCTTCAGTGGTGCCTCTGCAGGCAGTGGTTCCAGCACAAAGGAGATCTAGGGGATTCCATAAGGATCTCCAGGGACACTGCGGCGGATCTTCGTTGGTGGATAGTGAAGGGAAACCTTTCCCAAGGAAAACCATTTTCGCTACCACCGCCTGTGGCCACAGTAATATCGGATGCTTCCACTCTAGGGTGGGGAGCTCATCTGGGGAACCTGGAGATCAAGGGTTGTTGGTCTCTAGCGGAACAGATGTTGCACATCAATCTGTTGGAGTTGCGGGCGATACGTTTGGCGCTCAAGACCTTCCTCCCTTCCCTTCGCGGTCAGTCGGTTCAGGTCCTGACGGACAACACTACCGCGATGTGGTACATAAACAAGCAGGGAGGAGTAGGGTCGTACCTTCTCTGCAGAGAGGCTCTGCGACTCTGGTCCTTAATAGCAAATCATTTGGCCGGAGCTCTGAATGTACGTGCGGACGGTGTCAGTCGTCACTTCTCAGCAGATCACGAGTGGCGTCTCAATCCGGACCTGGTCCTCTACATCTTCGGGATGTGGGGTACGCCTCAGGTGGATCTATTCGCCACTCGGGAGAACACGCACTGTCCGTTGTTCTGCAGCCTCCAGTATCCGTTGCAAGGAGCGTTGGGGGACGCGTTTCAGATGTCCTGGAGCGGCCAGTTGCTTTACGCGTTTCCCCCCATACCCTTGATTCCTCGGGTTCTGAGGAAGGTTCGTCAAGATCAGGCCCAAGTCATCTTGGTGGCACCGGACTGGCCGAGAAGGGTGTGGTACACAGACCTACTTCAACTCTCTCAGTGCCCTCCGCTCCGTCTCCCACTCAGGGAAGACCCCTCTCACAGTCGCAGGGGCAGGTTCTACACCTCCACCTCCAGAGCCTGCACCTTTATGCCTGGAGGTTGAATGGGGCAACCTGAGTTCCTTTTCTCTCCCACCTGATGTAGTGGATGTTATTCTATCGTCCAGGCAACACTCTACTAAATCCATTTATGCCGGTAGGTGGGCAAAATTTGTGGTTTGGTGCGGAGAGAATCAAAAAGATCCCTTAAAGGCCCACCTTTCAGATGTTCTTTTGTTTGCTCTTGATTTAGCAAAGAAAGGCTGCGCGGTAGCTAGTTAAAGGCTACTTAGCGGCTCTGTCGGCTTTTCTTTGCCTTCTGGACCAGCCTTCTTTATTCAAATCTCCCACTGTAAATAGGTTCATTAAGGGTTTAGTTAATAAGTTTCCTCCCACGCCCTTTCACATGCCTCAGTGGGACCTGAATCTGGTACTGACATTTCTGATGGGTTCGCCTTTTGAGCCTATGCATTCATGCCCGTTAAGATACTTAGTCCTAAAGACTGTTTTCTTGATTGCAATTACTTCTGCTAGAAGGGTTGGGGAACTTCAAGCCCTTTCTATTAAACCTCCATTTACCATGTTTTTCCCTGATAAAGTGGTGTTGAAAACCAGGGCAGATTTTCTGCCAAAAGTTGTCACTCCTTTTCATATGGGTCAGACTATTACCCTTCCCTCGTTCTACCCTCCTCCCCACCCCTCAAAGGATGAAGAGAGACTCCATTGGTTGGACTCTAAGAGAGCTCTGAGTTTCTACCTGGAGAGAACAAAAGACTTTCGTCTGGATGATCAGCTGTTCGTAGGGTATGTTGGACAGCAGAAGGGCAGAGCGGTCCAGAAACTAACAATCTCCAGGTGGGTCATCCTGTGTATAAAAGTTTGTTACTCTCTGGCGAAGAAAGTTCCCCCTGAGGGTATCAGGGCCCATTCCACTAGGGCTAAGTCGGCCACTTCGGCCCTAGCGAGAGGAGTTCCATTAGTGGACATTTGTAAGGCAGCAACTTGGGCGTCCCTCCATACCTTCGCAAAACATTACTGTTTGGATTCTAAGGTGAGGAGGGATGGTCATTTTGCTCGCTCGGTATTGCAAGATTTCTTGGTGAAATCAGGTGGGCATCCACCACCGAGTGCGGTACGGCTTTGGGAATCTATTCATAAGGTGAGGAATCCACAGGTAGTTGTATCCATCAGAAGAAAAAGTTACTTACCTTCGGTAACGCTTTTTCTGGTGGATACACTAGCTACCTGTGGATTCCTCACGGTCCCTCCCGCCTCCCCGTTGCCTGCCTGATTTCACGAATATCTTGCAAAAGGTTTATATTTGTTTATGTATATATATATATATATATATATATATATGGAAAATGTCACTTACCCAGTGTACATCTGTTCGTGGCATTAGTCGCTGCAGATTCACATGCTGTGCACATCCCGCCATCTGGTGTTGGGCTCGGAGTGTTACAAGTTGTTTTTCTTCGAAGAAGTCTTATTTCGAGTCACAAGACGAGGGACTCCTCCCATTTCGACTCCATTGCGCATGGGCATCGACTCCATCTTAGATTGTTTTCCCCGCAGAGGGTGAGGTAGGAGTTGTGTATGCTAGTAATAGTGCCCATGCAATGGAGTGAATACGTATGTACATAATGAAGTTTAAAGTAATATATTTACAAATGTACAAATGTTCAAGATCAACTTCTAAACGGCTACAGGCTCCCGGGGAGGCGGGTGGGCGCATGTGAATCTGCAGCGACTAATGCCACGAACAGATGTACACTAGGTAAGTGACATTTTCCGTTCGATGGCATGTGTAGCTGCAGATACACATGCTGTGCATAGACTAGTAAGCAGTTATCTCCCCAAAAGCGGTGGTTCAGCCTGTAGGAGTTGAAGTTGTTTGAAATAATGTTCGTAGTACAGCTTGACCTACTGTGGCTTGTTGTGCCGTTAACACATCTACACAGTAGTGTTTGGTAAATGTATGAGGCGTAGACCATGTTGCTGCCTTACATATTTCGTTCATTGGAATATTTCCTAGAAAGGCCATGGTAGCACCTTTTTTTCTGGTTGAGTGTGCCTTTGGTGTAATAGTCAGCTCTCTCTTTGCTTTAAGATAGCAGGTTTGAATACACTTAACTATCCATCTAGCAATGCCTTGTTTAGAAATTGGATTCCCTGTATTAGGTTTTTGGAAAGCAATAAATAGTTGTTTTGTTTTTCGAATTAGTTTTGTTCTGTCAATGTAGTACATTAATGCTCTTTTGATGTCTAATGTATGTAGTGCTCTTTCAGCTACAGAATCTGGCTGTGGGAAGAACACTGGTAATTCTACCGTTTGATTCAAGTGGAAAGGTGAGATCACTTTTGGTAAAAATTTTGGATTTGTCCGTAGAACTACTTTATGCTTGTGTATTTGAATAAATGGTTCTTGTATGGTAAATGCTTGAATTTCACTCACTCTTCTTAGAGATGTGATGGCAATCAAAAATGCAACTTTCCATGTTAAGTATTGCATTTCACAAGAGTGCATGGGCTCAAAAGGTGGACCCATGAGTCGTGTTAAGACAATGTTGAGGTTCCATGAAGGAACTGGTGGTGTTCGTGGTGGTATAATTCTTTTTAGGCCTTCCATAAATGCTTTTATGACTGGTATCCTAAATAATGAAGTTGAGTGCGTAATTTGCAGGAAGGCTGAAATTGCGGTCAGATGTATCTTTATTGAAGAGAAAGCTAGCTTTGACTTTTGCAATTGTAGTAAGTATCCTACTATGGGGGTCATTCTGACCGTCACCGACCACGGGAGCACCGGAGCACCGCCAACAGGCTGGCGGTGCTCCTAAGGGCATTCTGACCGCGGCGGTTCAGCCGCGGCCAGAAAGGGAAAACCGGCGGTCTCCCGCCGGTTTTCCGCTGCCCTACGGAATCCTCCATGGCGGCGGGGCGTGCTCCGCCGCCATGGGGATTCTGACACCCCCTACCGCCATCCTGTTCCTGGCGGGTCTCCCGGCAGGAACAGGATGGCGGTAGGGGGTGCCGCGGGGCCCCTGGGGGCCCCTGCAGTGCCCATGCCAATGGCATGGGCACTGCAGGGGCCCCCGTAAGAGGGCCCCACGTAGTATTTCAGTGTCTGCAAAGCAGACACTGAAATTCGCGACAGGTGCAACAGCACCCGTCGCACCTTCCCACTACGCCGGCTCAATTCTGAGCCGGCGTCCTTGTGGGAAGGTAGATTTGCCCTGGGCTGGCGGGCGGTCTTTTGGCGGCCGCCCGCCAGCCCAGGGCAAATCTCAAAATACCCTCAGCGGTCTTGCGACCGCGGAGCGGTATTTTGTCGGGGGAAAACTGGCGGGCGGCCTCCGCCGCCCGGCAGTCTCAGAATCAGGCCCTATATCTTTGGCAGATGCGTGTAAGGGTTGAATTTGATTATTATGGCAGTAATAAACAAATCTTTTCCACTTATTTGCATAGCAGTGTCTAGTGGTAGGTTTCCTAGCTTGTCTTATGACCTCCATACATTCTTGTGTGAGGTCTAAGTGTCCGAATTCTAGGATTTCAGGAGCCAAATTGCTAGATTCAGCGATGCTGGATTTGGATGTCTGATCTGTTGTTTGTGTTGTGTTAACAGATCTGGTCTGTTTGGTAGTTTAACATGAGGTACTACTGAGAGGTCTAGTAGTGTTGTGTACCAAGGTTGTCTTGCCCATGTCGGTGCTATTAGTATGAGTTTGAGTTTGTTTTGACTCAATTTGTTTACTAGATATGGAAGGCGTGGGAGAGGGGGAAAAGCGTAAGCAAATATCCCTGACCAGCTCATCCATAACGCATTGCCCTCAGACTGATCTTGTGGGTACCTGGATGCGAAGTTTTGGCATTTTGAGTTTTCCTTTGTTGCAAATAGATCTATTTGTGGTGTTCCCCACATTTGGAAGTAAGTGTTTAGTATTTGGGGGTGAATCTCCCACTCATGGATCTGTTGGTGATCCCGAGAGAGATTGTCTGCTAACTGGTTCTGAATTCCTGGAATAAATTGTGCTATTAGGCGAATGTGGTTGTGAATCGCCCAATGCCATATTTTCTGTGTTAGGAGACACAACTGTGTCGAGTGTGTGCCTCCCTGTTTGTTTAGGTAATACATTGTTGTCATGTTGTCTGTTTTGACAAGAATGTGTTTGTGTCTTATTATGGGTTGAAATGCTTTGAGCGCTAGAAATACCGCTAACAATTCTAAGTGATTTATGTGAAACTGTTATTGCTGTATGTCCCATTGTCCTTGGATGCTGTGTTGATTGAGGTGTGCTCCCCACCCTATCATGGAAGCATCTGTTGTTATTACATATTGTGGCACTGGGTCTTGGAAAGGCCGCCCTTGGTTTAAATTTATACTGTTCCACCATTGAAACGAGATGTATGTTTGGCGGTCTATCAACACCAGATCTAGAAGCTGACCCTGTGCTTGTGACCATTGTGATGCTAGGCAATGTTGTAAGGGCCGCATGTGCAACCTTGCGTTTGGGACAATGGCTATGCATGAAGACATCATGCCTAGTAGTTTCATCACCAGTTTGACTTGTATCTTTTGATTTGGATACATGGTCTGTATCACATTGTGAAATGTGTGAACTCTTTGTGGACTTGGAGTGGCAATCCCTTTTGCTGTGTTGATTGTTGCTCCTAAGTATTGCTGTGTTTGACACGGCAGAAGGTGTGACTTTGTGTAGTTGATTGAGAAACCTAGTTTGTGGAGGATTTCTATGACATATTTTGTGTGTTGTGAACACCGTCTTAGCGTGTTGGTTTTGATTAACCAATCGTCTAGGTACGGGAACACATGTATTTGCTGCCTTCTGATATGTGCAGCTACTACTGCTAGGCATTTTGTAAAAACTCTTGGTGCAGTTGTTATTCCGAATGGCAACACTTTGAATTGGTAATGTATCCCTTGGAATACAAACCTTAGGTACTTTCTGTGTGAAGGATGTATTGGTATATGGAAATATGCATCCTTTAGGTCTAGTGTTGTCATGTAGTCTTGTTGTTTGAGCAGTGGGATTACGTCTTGTAATGTAACCATGTGAAAGTGATCTGATTTGATGTAGGTATTTAATGTTCTGAGATCTAGTATAGGTCTCAGACTCTTGTCTTTTTTGGGTATCAGAAAGTACAGGGAGTAAACTCCTGTGTTTATTTGTTGTTTTGGTACTAACTCTATTGCTTCTTTTTGTAGCAATGCCTGAACTTCTAGTCCTAGAAGATCTATATGTTGTTTTGACATATTGTGTGTTTTCGGTGGGATGTTTGGAGGGAATTTGAGAAATTCTATGCAATAACCATGCTGGATAATTGCTAAGACCCAAGTGTCTGTTGTTATTTCCTCCCAATGTTAGTAAAACTCGGTTAGTCTCCCCCCCACAGGTGTTATGTGTTGGGGATTTGTGACCTTGAAGTCACTGCTTGTTTGGAGGAGTTTTGGGACTTTGGAACTTTCCTATATTCCTTTGAAACTGTCCCCCTCTATATTGTCCCCGAAAACCTCCCCGCTGATACTGGCTCTGGTAAGTGGGCTTTGTTTGTGAGGTTGTGGCTTCTGTGGTTTGCCCTCGAAACCCCCCTCGAAATTGTGTCTTTCGAAATGTGCCTCTGCTCTGTGGGGAGTAGAGTGCGCCCATGGCTTTGGCCGTGTCAGTGTCTTTCTTAAGTTTTTCGATCGCAGTGTCCACCTCCGGCCCAAACAACTGCTGTCTGTTGAATGGCATATTCAGCACAGCTTTGCTGTATCTCTGGTTTAAATCCTGATGCACGCAGCCATGCATGTCTCCTTATTGTTACTGCTGTGTTGACAGTTCTAGCAGCTGTGTCTGCAGCATCCATTGCTGACCGTATCTGATTATTGGAGATACCCTGTCCTTCTTCTACTACTTGCTGCGCTCTTTTTTGGAACTCCTTGGGTAAATGTTCAATAAGGTGTTGCATCTCATCCCAATGGGCCCTATTATATCTGGCTAGCAAAGCTTGCGAATTTGCAATACGCCACTGGTTTGCTGCCTGTGCCGCCACCCTTTTGCCTGCAGCATCGAATTTTCGACTTTCTTTATCTGGAGGTGGTGCATCTCCTGAAGTATGAGAGTTGGCTCTTTTGCGCGCTGCTCCCACTACAACAGAGTCTGGTGTTAGCTGTTGTGTAATGTACACTGGGTCTGTTGGTGGCGGTTTATATTTTTTATCTACTCTTGGAGTAATGGCTCTCCCTTTAACAGGCTCATCAAACACTTGTTTGGAGTGTTTTAGCATTCCGGGTAGCATATGAAGACTGATATTGGCTGTGTGTGGACGACAGTGTATTAAAAAGAAAGTCGTCTTCAATGGGCTCTGAATGAAGGCTGACATTATGAAATGCCGCTGCTCTTGACACCACCTGTGCGTAGCCTGTACTATCCTCTGGTGGCGATGGTTTAGCTGGATAGCATTCTGGACTATTATCTGACACTGGTGCGTCATAAAGGTCCCATGCGTCAGGGTCATCTTGACTCATTCCTGTATGAGTTGGGGATTGCATCATTGGTGGAGTGGCTACCGGTGATGGTTGCGGAGAGTGATGTGGGGATGGTGGCGGTGTTACTTGTTTAGCCACCTTTGCGTGTGGCTGTTTGTCCTTGTCTTGGAAGGCAAGATTGCGTTTCATTTTGACTGGAGGAAGAGTGCTGATCTTCCCTGTATCTTTTTGAATAAAGAGCCGTCTTTGTGTGTGATCTGGCTCTATTGCCTGTAATTCCTGTCCAAATCTATGTGTCTTCATTTGTGTGGACAGTCCTTGTTCCTCAGTGTAGGAACTTGTTTTCGGTTCCGAGGCCGGATATTTCGGTACCAAAACCTTTTCGGCTGCTTTTTTCGGCTCCGACGAAACCTTTTTTACTTTTGGCGTCGTGCTCTCTCGGTGCCGACCCGTTTCGGTGCCGCTGTCTCGGTGCTGAATTTTCTCTGACCCACTATCTCGGGCCCGAGATTGCTGTGTGCCGGTATCTCGACCGGAGTCGGATGACTTCGACACCAGCTCGCCCTTTTTCGGTGCCGATGAACGGTCACCTACTTTTCGGGTTAAGCCATGGCCTGTTGGCGGTGGCGTCCCCTGGGCTTTAGCCCTTTTCTCGTGAGTTCTTGGTTTCGACGTCTTACTCACGGATTTAGGCGTTTCCTCGGGATCGATCTCCTCAGAGTCCGACTCCTGGGTGGAGAATGTTTCTTCCTCCTCCTCGAAACGCTCTTGTCCTGTCGGCGCCGACGCCATTTGCAGTCTTCTTGCTCTTCGGTCCCTGAGTGTCTTCCTGGACCGAAATGCTCGACAGGCCTCACAAGTATCCTCCTTGTGTTCTGGTGACAAACACAAGTTACAGACCAGATGTTGATCTGTATATGGATACTTGTTATGGCATTTTGGACAGAAGCGGAATGGGGTCCGTTCCATCAGCCTTGAAGAGACACGTGGCCGGGCCGACCAGGCCCCGACGTGGATGGAAAAAAACCCCGAAAGGCCACCGGAGCTCTTCTTAATTCGGTGTCGATCTGTTGTAACTAACCCGATACCGAACGCAAACAATACCGACGATTTTTCCGAGATTCTAACTAACTTTCCGACCCGAAACACGGAGCGAAAAGGAACACGTCCGAACCCGATGGCGGAAAAAAAAACAATCTAAGATGGAGTCGACGCCCATGCGCAATGGAGTCGAAATGGGAGGAGTCCCTCGGTCTCGTGATTCGAAAAAAGACTTCTTCGAAGAAAAACAACTTGTAACACTCCGAGCCCAACACCAGATGGCGGGATGTGCACAGCATGTGTATCTGCAGCTACACATGCCATCGAACATATATATATATATATATATATATATATATATATATATATATATATATATATATATATATATGGGTGTGATCTGATACTTATATTTCATGTGAATATATACGTTAATGGGAAGTGTTCTTGTGTATATGTATTTTTCTTTATGTTTTTTATGGGTCGGTTCTCACCTGTTCGCCTCAAAGGCACGAAAAAAATGAGGTGAAACTGACGCCAGCACGCCGACGAGGACCTCTTATTGGCACGGTGAGGTCAGACGGAGTCACGTGGAGCCGTGCCATTATGACGTCCTCGTCGACGTGGACAGCTAGGAAGAAGCCTTTCCGTTGGATGCTGGCGCAAGGAACACTTCATAAGGTGAGGAATCCACAGGTAGCTAGTGCATCCAACAGAAAAAGCGTTACCGAAGGTAAGTAACTTGTTCGTTTCCGCCGGTCAGCCCAGTGGAAAGTGTGGCAGCGTTGGCCTCAGCTCCTCATGGAGCCAAGCCCAATGCCGTCACACAGAGGGTGCTCCCAGCACCCCTGGAAGACACACTGTCTGCTGTAGTAAACAGTGTGCATTCCGAGGGTGCTGAGTAGGTGGGCCCCTCGGGTGGGCCCCTGTGGCTCCCAGCACTGGCTTTCCACCAGCCTTTTCATGGTGGGTTCCCCGCCATGTAAATGTTGGCAGAAAGAGGACTCATGAGCAGCATGGCAGCGCTGAACACAGCACCGCCGTGACTGACTATGACTGTCGCACCCTGTCAGGAACCATGTTGCTGGTGGTGGCGGCGGTCCAACCACCAGGGTCATAATTTGGCAGTCGGACTGCCAGGAGTGCAGTGGACCAACCACCACCACGAGCCTGGCAGTCTTGAGACCCTTAGTCTTATCAAGATAAAATATTGTGATATTAGATGGAGAGCATAGGTTGCATAGGTTGCTAGAATACATAATGTATCCAATCTGTGCCATTGTAATGTATATATTTTGTCAGGGGAAATGATCGTGGACGTGTTCCAAATTCCCACCCTTGTTTTTGCTGTAGGAAAGTGCCATCTTTCTAGCATAGTTACCCCCACTTTCTGCCTAATGTCAGTGTGTTTAGACTATAGTTCACTGGGATCCTGCTTACCTGGACCCCAGTGACGGTGCTCTCCAATCTAAATTTGGTTGCTGGTAACTTTTTACACCCACAATTGGCATACAGGTGCCCCCATGTAAGTCCCTAGTATATGGTACTTAGGTACCCAGGGGACTAACACACCAGTGGTCCCCCATGGGCTGCAGCATGTAATATGGCACCCATGGGAGCCCATGAAAGCTGTGTCTGCAGGCCTCCCATTGCAGCCTGCATGAAATGATGCATGCATCCTTTCATCACCAAACCTAGTCACTGCACTTAGACATTACAAGTCACCCCTCTGGTAAGCCCTTAAGCCCAAGGGCAGGGTGAATGTCTCTCAGTGTGAGGGTACACCTGCAAGGGTAGGATGCACATGTAGACCCCAGGCCAATTCCTGGACTCTGTAAGGGCGGGGAAGCCATCTTAAGGTATGTAGTAGACACTGGCCAACACAAGGGGTATAAATATATAATGGCGTCTCCTAACCTAGGCAAGTTTGGTATCAAATATGTTGGAATCATGCAACTACACCAATTCCAGTGTTAGTTGCATGATACGATGTACTTTGGGGGTTCCTTAGCAGATCCCCTAGTTCTCCCTGTGCAGCCTTAAGAGTTCTAGCTGCCAGCCCATGCTGCAGCTGACCCCAGACACTGTTCTGCCCTCCTGCTGGTGAGTCAGGCTCAGGCTGGAGGAGCAAAACAAAGGATTTTCTGCAAGGGAGAGGTCAGACCACCTCTCGCTGTATATTAGGTGTCTAAGGGCTGGGGTGGAGAGGGGTAGCTACTGAGCACACCAGACTGCTTTGAAGGGCATATTTGGTGCCTCATTGCATAATCTGGTTTCCACGAATTCAGGAACCCCCGGTTCCTGCTCTGGCGCGAAACCACACAAGGGACAGATGAGTGACCACACCCCTGTCCAGCCCTAGGGAGGTGCACTCAGCTCTGCCAGGTAGCCATCTGATTCTGTCATCTTGGAACTAAGATGTGCAGAGGCCCCTGGGAGCATCTGTCTGGTTAGACCAGGTAGATGATGTCCCTGACCCCCTCTGATAGGTGGGTCACTCCAGAGAGTCACCAACACCTATTTAGGGGTTATCTAAGGGCTTCTCCATGGGTGGGTCCTCAAATTAATCGAGGAAGACTATCCAAGTTACTCTCTGCAAGAAAACTTTTGCTCCTGGCTTCTGGAACCGCTGCTGGTCTGCTTTTGTATCGAAACATGCCTGCTCCTGGTGGGAGGGTGGCCATTGCTAGGTTGTTTCTCTGGATCCTGCAAGACTTTTGCCACATCGAAGGCTGTGCATCCTCCAGGGTCACAAATAATCTCTTTGCACCTTGAAGCACAAAGGAATCTCCCTTGGAGTCACTCCCCTGCTCGTAGACACCTCAACACAACGTCGACCAGCTGGTGGGGTCTGCTGCCAACAGACATCTGAAGATCCTGCAACACCGGTGGTGAGTCTGTGGCCTCCTCTGGGTCCTGCTTGTCCTCTAACCAACTTGGGAGACTGTGGGCCCCTGCCACTAGACTGGAATCCCCCTGTGCACTGCTACTGTTGCACTTTCCAAGGCTTTTTGACTCTTCCTCTGTGAAATCTTCAGGTACCAAGAAGACCTGGCTACCAGCACTCTGCAACATAAAGATCAGCCTCTGTCCTGCAACTCCTGCGATGTGGGACTTCTGTTTTGTTGTGCTGATGAGGCCTTCTTGTGAGTCCTTGTGTCCGTCGCCTGTGGGTCGCTTGTGGGGTTCCATTGACTTCTGTTGGCCTTCCTGCGTGCTGAGGGCCAGCCCTGACTCCCCATCCTGGGTTGACTCTCCAGGACCTTGCTGGTCCCCAAAGCTTAGCAAACTCTTCTGCAGCTCCTGTTTGCATTTGCAAGGGCTTGTTGGTGACCTGGCTGGTCACTGACCCTCCTGCAATCCGGCGACTGTCAAGGGATGGCTTGTAAGAGACTCCTGGGATCTTCTACAGCTTCTGGACCCCGCAGCCGGACTTCCTTTTCCACCGACTTGCAGGAAATGTCACCTTCAGGAGGGTGGGCATGGCCACCTGCACCACCTGGGTACCTCCAAGGGTCCTGGGCTCTGTCCCCTTCCTTTGCAGGTCCTTCACATCCAGAGTCCATCCCTATGTTCTACCGGCCTAGTCCACGGGTCCTGACAGCAGCTGGATAATCGGAGGCATCCACCAACTCCACAGAGAGTCTTTTCTCCCGTCTGCATCTGGTTCCCTGGTGTAGATACTCCTGTCTTCTGGGTATCCTGGGGTAGGAGCCCTTTCCATCCATTCTCTTGTCTGCTGCTTTACTTGGGACCTACTGGGAAGGGTCCTGAATTCCACAAACATCAACCACTACTCTCTGTGTTAGCCTATGGGACAAATGGGTGGGTAACTACCAGGCACCTGGTTGCTGGGGACACTCACTGTACTTAGCTCTGGTGTTTATGTCTTCCCCCAGCCCCTAGCTGTCTACTAGACTTACCTTGGTAGGGGTCACCATTCCACATTCCACTTTTTTAGGATATGGTTTGGCCCTCCCATAAGGCCCTGTGTATTTTTATGTTATTTTTGATTGTTACTCTGTATACGTATTGTGTGTAGATTTCTCCAAAGGGAGATATACCAATGCTAGTATAGTAGTAGTTCTGTAATATAGTATACTCTATTTTTGTAAGACTTGTGTGGTTCTTTCTTGTGAGTGAGTTACTTTCTGACTACTGTGGTATTGCAGGTGCTTTACATTCCTTCTGGTTAAACTTCAGCTGCTCGCCTCAACTACCCCTAGAGAGCTTTTGCTATCTGGACACCTATTCACTATCACTAACAGTTGCCTGGACTCAGTAAACGGCGCCCTACCATAGGGGCACACCATCATCTGAGCCAGCCTCCTACATTTGTAATGAAGGATGATCTTGCCTTGTATCTATATGGCATGAATTGTTCAATGTAAAAAGTGCTTCTTCACTATTGTTCTCAAAATTTGGCTAAAAAACACATTTTCCTCATGTTTCTGTGAGGGAAAGATGTGGAATCTGCAGGGATTCATAAAATTCTATCCACCCAGCATTCCCACACTTCTCCTGATAAAATGTTACACCAATTGTGTGGCAGAGCCAAGTACCTTGACAGAAGAGGCCCACAAGCCCTGTGCCTGGATGGCTGACCCATCCCCTTTTTTAATTGACCATATTTTTCTCTGTGTCTAGTGGGCATTCTTCCCCCTACACTTCCTGGGGGCAGATAGGGAGAGGAGAAAGACTGCTAAGACCGTTCTGAAATGGGGTACAGCACAATGTATGGGTGGGCCTCCCTCAGCTTGACCCCCCCAACCACCCCATTTTTGACCATTTTTTTCTCTTATGTTTGGTGGACTTTCTACTCTACTGCGGGTGGAAGGTGGGGTACATTCTCCCAATGTGCCACCAAGGGACAGAAAGACTTTTGGACCTGTTCTAGGGTGGGGGCATCGCCTGATACCTGGGTAGGCTGCCCCCACCTCTTCTTGTTTTGGCTGTTTCTTTTCCATCTGGTATCTAGTGGTTTCATGCCACCCCTTGTCTGCCCCAAACTTTAATCCCTTGTGGTCTGGGGGGAGGATCCCAGCCTGGGGATGGAGCTCTGAGGGCAATCTCCAATCAGGAATCCACTAGCACGAAACAGCTTTGGGAAGGCAACACTGTTCCCTTTCCTGTAGTGCCTCCCCTATGTTGATCACTGCTCTGGGGCCAGTGTTACACTTTCCGGTACAATGAAATCAATTACACTGCTCCATTAGCTCACTTTGTTTAGCTTTGACATCAGTGGTCTGTATTCACTTTCCTAGTACAATTAGATAGGGGTGGATCCCATTCAGGACAGCAGGGGTCACAATGTGGAGAACCTTCACTAAACATAAATTATTTATTTTATTTTCTGTATGGTAACATGTGGACTTTACTCATCATATAGATTTTTTTAGTGGCGCGATACCTTTGGGCCTTATCGTGTCAGATTTTCTGGTAAAGACAATAAGACATTTGACAGATACCAGATGGAACACAACTATGTGTGCTTCACATCACAGCGAAACAAAACAAATCAATTCAAGGGTAAGGGAGCCTTTTCTCTCATTGCCCGACTTTGATTTTTGAAAAAGTAATGTTTCTGATGCTTTCACAAGAAGTATTTTCTTTTCATGTGTAGTTGTCAACATATTCCAATCTACTGTACTATCGAAATAGGGCAGCTTTTGAGAATGTGTCAACAGCTGTATTTGAGCAGTTAAAATATAGACATTCCACACTCAAAAACGTGTAGCTAACAGAACTGATCTTTCACTAGTAGTGTATGGCAGCTAACTTGGGACCTTATTACTCTAAATTCCCCCAATGGGCATAAGACACTAACACAATGCAGGATGCTAAGAGTGAACGCAGTCTCAGTTTCATCAAGGCCAGATCATAGGCTCCTACCTAAACCATCAATATCATAGACTCAATGGCCTAGACTTGTGAGGGCAGGAAAGCCACCAGCACAACCCTGTCCAGTAGTAAATGTAAATGGCATCCTCTTATTGGAATGGCAATCTTTTGAGCCGTGTACCTCCAGTCTTTTTCCCTGACTGTTTTGCTGGCTATAGAACTCTGTGCACTTTGCCCCTTCTAAACAGTGTTAATATGCCTGTGCTCCTCCCGGCAACATGGTGAAACTGGTGTACATCTGATGAACAAGTTACGTAAGAACTGTTACGCGTTATCTGGTAGACTCTATCTAGCCAAGGATTCCTTACCTTAGAATATTCCCCAGGTGTCAGCCTGAATTTAGAAAATCTTGAAAGTACCTTTGCATGCCAGTAGATGGAGTGGATCGGTTCTGTGTTGCATGGTCCGCACTGGATGTGATGTGCGCGGTGCCTGTGTAGGCGCCACCCCTGTGTGCTGACATCAGTTTATTTTCATGATACTTCCACCCCAGAAGCACATATCCATTTCAGAAGGCTCATGGACCAGTTTGCAGTACATAGGGACCTACATGATCCTTTCTAGGCAGAAAAAGTGGTTTGCAGAAGCTCAGGCTGGGGGGTCAGTAAGGAATCTGTGGCTGGAAGGTTCACCAGACAGGGCATCACCAAAGGAAAGCAACTTGTTCATCTGATAGAGGCTTTTAGCCGTGGAGTTTTACGTTAGAATAGATACCAAAGCAATACCTTCCCAGAGGTGGGTCTGCAAACTAGTTCAGACCAAAACGTACTCGAAGACCGAATGGGCAATACGGCCAACACGACGGCCATGACTGTCAAGGTGGCAGTGTTTTGTAAACATTGTTGAGAAGACCATTTAGCAGCCTGACAGATGTCCAGGATGGAGACTTTGCGAGCTAGTGCAGTGGTTACAGCCTGGCTCAAGTGGAATAAGCCTGCATGATTTGGGCAAGGGGGCACAGGGGGAGTTACTTCTTGACCAGGGCACAGCAGATCTTAATGCAGAGCACCATTAATTTCTGCACTGCTTTTCTGTGTTATGTACTCAGGGGAACCCCACAAAGAGTTTACCATCCACCCAGTGTTCTCTGGTGCTATCAATACAAAACAACAATGCTCCTTTTTAGTGTTTTAATGGATTCTCTCCTTCCTCCTTAGAAGGGTGAGGAAGAGGTTTGTCCGACGTGGAAGTGTCACCCACCTTTGGTAGAAAAAAGGCACAGGAGCAGAAAAACAGTTTCTCTGATAAGAAGCTGGTGTTTGGGGGTGGTACATAAAGCACCTGTAGCTCCTGTAATCCTGTTGGTTGAAGTAATGACCACCAAGAAGACTGTTTTGATCATCAAGAGATGTAGAGGCAAGCTATGCTTAGGCTTCAAGTACGAACACATCAAGAAGGTTAAAAATACACAGAGGTCCTAGAGGGGCATAATGAAGGGTTTAGTTTGAAACGTTGAAGTCCTTTCAGAAAGTTATTCACAACAGGTGACCCTGCAACTGTAAGAAAGCCGGAATGGTGTAAAGATACCCTTTAACTGTGCTCAAAGGAAAGCCTTGTCGGACTAATGACAAAATAAACAATACCTGAGACAAAGGTGTAGAAATATGGATCAACATGCCTTTCAGAGCACCAAGCCACAAACTTGTTAAAATGGCTGGCATATACAGTCTTTGCTGATGCATGCCTGGCTGCTAGTATAACTTCACAGACTTTTTAAGGGAGATCAAAAACTGTCAACAGTAAAATCGATACATATGAAGCCACAGCGCACAGAGGTTTGGATGTAAAACCCTGTCCAGTTGTTGAGGCGGTAGCCTGACCGGAGGACCGATGCCCCTGTTCAGGAGTTCGAGATACCATATTCTTCATGTCCATTCTGAAGCCACAAGGATGACTTGGGTCTGGTCCATCCTGATCCTCAGAACTGGATGCAGGAGTGGTATCGTCGGTGAGGAATACAGAAGCCCGAAGCCCCAATCGAAATGAAATGCGTCTCAGAGAAAGAGCGACCTTGAAAATTCCAATATGCAGAAGTGCTGACATTGGGTAATGTCCACAATGGCGAATAGATCTAATCAAAGTTCTTCCCAGTAAAGAAAGAGAACTTGCCCCACCTCCAGATTGCTGTCCAAAATGTAGACAATTACAAATTAGAGATTGTTAGACAGTTGTCCAATAACGAACATCCTAATTCTGAAGATAACACAAAAAGGGAAGGATGATGGTTTCCTGAGCCAAAATTAGTTTTTATTTCTCAACAACAAATCCCCTGGAACACCAGTGATTTACACCCTGCCTAAAATTCATAAAAACCAGGAAGCTCCACCTGGACATCCCAATATTTTTAGGTGTGGTTCAGTCTAGAACCAATGGACAGATACACTGATTTTTTTAAATCAAAAGACCTGTACCAGATACGCTGTGCTATGTACAACCAGATTGAACACTTTTGATGTCAATGACAGTTGTGTTTTGTGTACATTGGATATAGGTTCACTTTATACAAATATCCCACAGCAGCAAGGGATTAGTGTGATTCAGAAGATCTTAGAGAGAAGGACAAGCTCTCATGTTGTACCGACCTCCTTTATACTGGAATGACTTACCCTCAGTTTGACTAGAATTTTTTCCTTTTTTGATGTCCATTTTTATTAACAGATTAAGGGGACTCCTATGGGGCAGTTTTTGCCCCCAACTTTGCCATTCTGTTCATGGATGATATGGAAAATGAAAATATTCTTGCAGATAGTAACCCTTTCCATAGTAACATTGTTAAGCGGAAATGCTACATAGACATTTTTATTGTATGAAAAAATGTCTTTGACACCCTATTTTTTTATTTTTTTAATTGGCTGAATTCAAATTGCAAAGGTCTGAAATTTACATTGCAGCACAGTAAAACCAAAATCTATTTTTTGGACCTCGTGATTAAGACATCTGGTGAGGAGCTTTACACCTCTTTGTATTGCAAACCTACTGAGAGAAACACTTTATTAGCTTACACAAGTCATCACCCTAGGGCAGTGGTTCCCAACCTGTGGTCCGGGACCCCTAGGGGTCCACGAAGCCTTCTCAGAGGGTCTGCGAGAGTCTAGAAAATTTAAAAATATTGACAAATTAGATCCCCAGCTTCCAGTAATGACTCAGGCGGGGGTCCCGGGATTCCCATGATGATTCAGTGGGGGTGCCTGGGTTCCATTAATGTTAAAGTGGGGGTCCACTGAAATCAAAAGGTTGGGAACCACTGCCCTACAGCAATATGGAACTCCCAGTTTTTAAGAGTTAGGGGTAACTGTTGTTTCTAACCAGATATTTTTTAAAAAGGTCAGTGTTTTATGCACCAAGTTAATTGCAAGAGGATACGCTTGTAAATTAGTTAGAAGCTCCATGAAAAGGGTATGGTACTGTCCTAGAGAAATATTATTAACACCGAAAGAAAAGAAAAATAACAGATTAGTTTGTGCTACTACTTTTTCCCCTATCTCCAATCAACTCAAAAAGTGTATTCTTAAACATTGGGGAGTCCTGAATGCAGGAGGATTTATTGTAGAGTGACCATTTTTTGCATTGCTCAAAAGTAAAAGTAAAAAAGATCACTTAGTAACGGCTAATATAATACCCACTAGACCAGAGCGTACAATCACTGACGTGTCGGGGCTTACTCATGTAATGGGTAACTTCAAATGTGGAAATTGTAGTGTTTGAGACTTAACGGTTGAAACGAAACAATTTGTGTGTGAAAATATCAGATTTACCTTGAAAAAGTTTTCAAATTGTAATACGCAGAACGTTATCTATTCTATTACATGCCCCTGTAATAAGGTAGCAAACAACACAGAAGATTCAGATTTCTCACACAGGAGCCAAATGTGCTGCAAAACCGCCAATGCCCCACTAGTTAAACACTTTACTGAATGGGGGCACACCAAAAATGATGTACACAGGCAGGTGAACACAGTGGTTAAGCCATCTCCCAGAGGTGCGGACATAAGTACATTACTGAATAAGATAGAACTTAAAAGGATAGCCTCCACACTGGTATGAACCGCATGGAGGACTGGACATCTTTATTTCGAATCACATGCAGGACTAGACTTCCTTAATATGAATGCTGCACTTGCATTAAACACATGGGAGGATGGGACAGCATCAATGTGACTGGTGCATAAATTGTTCAGGAAACAAAACCTTGGCTTAGGATTTCAACGTAATATTACTTGTTATATTTGTTTAAGCTATATTGTGGAATGACATAGGAATAACACAGACACTATCTATGTGACTGTTGCAAGTTGTTTGGGGAAACAACCTTGGCTCAGGATTTCAAAAGTGATGTTTCTATTACTTGTTCTATTTGTTTGGTTCATGATGACATAGGAATAAAGTAATTTATATCGTTGATTGTTTAGAATATAATTTAATTATTACGGCTGCAGTACTCTTTTTGAATTTTATCTTGAATCTGTGCTCATTTCTGTATTGCTTAACAATCTTGTTCTTCCTTTGTTTCTCAATTCTGTGCTACTATAAGCGAGTTCTATTTTCAATATTTTCTTTAATACTAAATATCAAATGTTATCACATTATCTCCCTAAACTTGGTGATGGGCACCATTGTTCCACACCTGGTTAGCTTCTACTTAGCAGGGGACATCCAATATTTAATATGGCTGCCTACCTCAGGATGATAACCCTTGGCGGGCCCAAGTCTAGTTGTTTCCCCATGTGGGTAATTATTCTACTAACACTATCCCGTTTTCTGGAGGACAACGCCCTAGCGACGTCTCCCAGCCCGGATTCCGCAAAAACCACAGCACCGAGACCGCCCTTATTGCCTGCACCGACGACATCAGGAGCAGGCTTGACAAAGATGAAACCGTTGCCCTCATCCTCCTTGACCTTTCTGCAGCCTTCGACACCGTCTGTCACCACACCATTCGCACACGCCTCTTCGACGCCGGAATTCGCTACAGAGCCCTGGACTGGCTCACCTCTTTCCTCTCTGGAAGAATCCAAAGAGTGCACCTCCACCCGTTCCTGTCTAAGGCCACCAGGACCATCTGCGGAGTTCCCCATGGATCCTCTCTCAGCCCCACCCTCTTCAATGTCTACATGGCTCCGCTCCCCAACATCGTCCGATCCCACGGTCTCAACATCGTCTCCTACGCAGACGACACTTAGCTCATCCTCTCTCTCACGAAGGACCCCGCAACCGCTACGAACAACCTTCACACTGGACTCCACGCCATCGCCAACTGGATGAAAGCAAGCCGCCTCAAGCTGAATTCGGAGAAGACCTAGATCATCATCTTCAGCCCCAACAGATCAGCATGGGACGACTCCTGGTGGCCTGCCACTCTGGGGTTGGCCCCAACGCCCACCACCAACGCACGCAACCTCGGCTTCATACTGGACTCTTTGCTCTCTATTACCCAGCAAGTCAACTCCATCTCGTCCTCATGCTTCAACACCCTTTGAATGCTCCGCAAGACCTTCATATGGATTCCCGTGGAAACCAGAAGAACAGTCACCCGCCCCCTCATCAGCAGCAGACTGGACTACGGCAACGCCCTCTATGCAGGAACAAGGGCCAAGCTGCAGAAGAAACTCCAGCGCATCCAGAATGCCTCAGCATGACTCAACCTCCCTCGCCATGAGCACATCTCAGCCCACCTCAGAGACCTCCACTGGCTACCCGTCAACAAAAGGATCGTCTTCAAACTCCTACTCCACGCTCACAACGCTCTCCACGACGCCGGACCGGCCTACCTCAACGAGCTTCTCAACTTCCACATCCCGACATGCCAGCTTCGCTCAGCCAACCTCGCCCTTGCAACCATCCTCTGCATTCACCGTACCACAACCGGCGGCAGATCCTTCTCCCACCTTACCGCCAAAACCTGGAACTCCCTCCCCGTCAACCTATGTATGACCCAGGAAGTGCCTCAAGACCTGGCTCTTCGAGCAGTAGCAACCCCCCCCTCCCCCAGTGCCTTGAGACCTTTTCGGGTGAGTAGCGTGCTTAACAAATTACTGATTGATTGAGTCACCCACGTTGCTTGACATTATACGAGCAGTTGTCACATTGAAGTTCGGGTGACTTGATCCCTGGAAGTCTTATTGGTAAGCGACTGATTTGCACAGTATAACTCCCAGTTTTCACTTTTTGTTTATTCGCTCACATCTGACATACAATATGATTGCAGTCCTCAGAAATATTTCCTTTCAGGGTTCCTAGTCTAGCTGGATCCTCGCATGGATATTTACCCAACCAGTGCGCTCACCCGCATTGCTAGACATTGTGTGAGCAGCTGCTGCAATGATGTTTGGGTGACTTTACCATGGAACTGTTTTTGGTAAATGCTTGAACTGCACACTATAGCACTTGGTTTTCACTTTTCGTTTCCCCACTCACGGCCTCCCCGTATTTAATCCCTCAGAGGTCCCACAAGTTGGTATTTGGCGTTCAAGTGATTCCACCTCGGTACTGCCAACTGGTTAATGGTTGACATGTATGCAATGATATTCTGGTTTTAGTTTCCTGCATTCCGTTCACAGCTCCTTCTATTTCACTCTCCAGTGCTTTTACGAGGTTCATTGGTCTCGGGGATGTCTTTCAACCAACGGGCTACTCGCGATTGGCTTCCAACTCCTTTTATCTCTTTTTATGGGTAAATGGTAGATTTTATTTTAGCCCTTAGCTTGTCTCAATTTTGTCTGACAATATGTTTATCCTTAATTTTCTTTTCAGAGGCACACTCTAATCTGCAGAATTGGAGACACAAGGCCTCCTACTGATCCTGGCCCAATCAGGCCTTGGCTATTTTGTTTTAGGGGTAACTCTTTCATTTGTTATGCTGTGCATTGATTCAATTAAATTCACTTAAAGGTGTTGGTATCAATCTGTACCTCGTTTAGCACATTCAGGCAATTTCTACTTATTCAATGGTGACTGATTTCTTGGGAACTCTAGCTCCTGGCTTCTCGCAAGGTTCTGGTTCTTTTTGGACAATATATATTGTGATTCACTGATAGCCAGCTTGGGCTTAGCATTTGTATTCATAAATTGGCAATTAGCTTTTTTCTTTTTGTTTTTCTTCCTTCTTTCCCTCTCTCTTTTTCCCTTTCCCAGTCCCCTTGTTGTTTTTTATTCTTTTGACAGCCTTCTCAGGCTTTTGACAGCCTTTTTCAGGCTTTTTTCTATGTGCTGTAATGATCCTATCATTGCTCAGGGATTGAAGCCTCGTCGACCTTAGTGCCTTGACTTGGTCTTGACTATCACTAATAGTGTAATTGTGAGCAGTGGTACTTTATAAATTGTGACTACAAGTGTAAAGGAAAACCTGTCACACTCAGATGCCTTAGTCTCTGCAATTGTATGTTTTTTCTTCTCTCCTTTTCTTGCTGTTGTTGCCCACACAAACATGTTTTTTTAATATAATTGAGCATAAATTGTTTATTTATGGTCTACTGGACACACTGAAGAATCATTGTGGTCTTCATCTGAATTGATGTTCACATGTTTTATTAGAGACTGTTGTTCCGATAATATAACATATACTCCGGGTCTGTCTATACTGACAAGTTCCCTTGTTTCTTATAAATATATATTAATGACCTGCAAGGCATCAATGGCTGAGATCGTCCATCCTGGGATTCAAAGAGCCCGCCAAGTTTTGTACGCCTGGGAGAATGTTCTGACATTCCAGCAATGGCCAGCGATGCAGGGCCTCTTGGCACAGGGTCCACCATCCCACCTCACCCTGCTTGTTGCAGTACCACATTGCCTTTGTGTCGTATATGAACACCTGAACCAGCCTCCCTCTGATAGAAGGTAGGATGGCTTTCAATGTCAGGCAGATCGCCCACAACTCTAAGTTGATGTGGAACTAGGACTCTGTCAGATACCAGAGTCCTCTGATCTCCTGGTCTCTCAGATGGCTGCCACAACCTAAAAGGGACGTATCTGTCACCACAATGACGTCTGGGTGGAGAAGGCAGAGGGGTATGCTGCTGACGCAAATGCGGTTCATCAGTCACTTCTGCAGCTCTTTTGTAGTTCCCTCTGAAATCTGGACCACGTCAGAAAGGTTCCACCTGCTACTAGGATTACAGGTCCAACTGGAGAGCCTACATACACCAGTGGGCATGTTTTACCAGCTGGATGCAGGAGGCCATGGGACCAGGCAGCCTCAGATTCAATTTTCAACAGTTCCTGGGGAAGGTAAGTGTTTGTTAGTTTTGCAGGTAAGTAAACCACCTACGGGGTTCAAAGTTGGGTCCAAGGTAGCCCACCGTTGGGGGTTCAGGGCAACCCCAAAGTTACCACACCAGCAGCTCAGGGCCGGTCAGGTGCAGAGGTCAAAGTGGTGCCCAAAACGCAAAGGTTTCAATGGAGAAGGGGGTGCCCCGGTTCCAGTCTGCCAGCAGGTAGGTACCTGCGTCTTCAGAGGGCAGACCAGGGTTTTTTTGTAGGGCACCGGGGGACACACAAGTCAGCACAAAAAGTACACCCTCAGCGGCACGGGGCGGCCGGGTGCAGTGTGCAAACTGGCGTCGGGTTCGCAATAGGTTTCAATGGGAGACTAAGGAGTCTCTTCAGCGATGCAGGCAGTAAAGAGGGGGGGCTCCTCGGGGTAGCCACCACCTGGGCAAGGGAGAGGACCACCTGGGGGTCGCTCCTGCACTGGAGGTCGGATCCTTCAGGTCCTGGGGGCTGCGGATGCAGAGTCTTTACCAGGTGTCGGGTCTTTGAAGCAGGCAGTCGCGGTCAGGGGGAGCCTCGGGATTCCCTCTGCAGGCGTCGCTGTGGGGGCTCAGAGGGGTCAACTCTGGCTACTCACGGTCTCGTAGTCGCCGGGGAGTCCTCCCTGTGGTGTTTGTTCTCCACAAGTCGAGCAGGGGGCGTCGGGTGTAGAGTACAAAGTCTCACATTTCCGGCGGGAAACGTGTGTTGTTTCAAAGTTGCTTCTTTGTTGCAAAGTTGCAGTCTTTGTGGAACAGAGCCACTGTCCTCAGGAGTTCTTGGTCCTTCTAGATGCTTCAGAGGTCGCTGGACCCTGTGGAATACGTCGCTGGAGCAGTGTCTTTAGAAGTGGGGAGACAGGCCGGTAGAGCTGGGGCCAAAGCAGTTGGTGTCTCCGTCTTCTCTGCAGGTTTTTCATCACAGCAGTCCTTCTTCGTCTTAGGTTGCAGGAATCTATCTTGCTGTGTTCTGGGAGCCCCTAAATACTAAATTTAGGGGTGTGTTTAGGTCTGGGGGGTTAGAAGCCAATGGCTACTAGCCCTGAGGGTGGCTACACCCTCTTTGTGCCTCCTCCCTGAGGGGAGAGGGGCACATTCCTATCCCTATTCGGGGAATCCTCCATCTGCAAAATGGAGGATTTCTAAAAATCAGAGTCACCTCAGCTCAGGACACCTTAGGGGCTGTCCTGACTGGCCAGTGGCTCCTCCTTGTTTTTCTCATTATCTCCTCCGGCCTTGCCGCCAAAAGTGGGGCCGTGGCCGGAGGGGGCGGGCAACTCCACTAGCTGGAGTGCCCTGGGGTGCTGTAACAAAGGGGGTGAGCCTTTGAGTCTCACTGCCAGGTGTTACAGTTCCTGCAGGGGGAGGAGAAGCACCTCCAACGAGTACAGGCTTTGTTACTAGCCACAGAGTGACAAAGGCACTCTCCCCATGTGGCCAGCAACATGTCTGGTGTGTGGCAGGCTTCTAAAACTAGTCAGCCTACACTGGTAGTCGGTTAAGGTTTCAGGGGGCACCTCTAAGGTGCCCTCTGGGGTGTATGTTACATTAAAATGTACACTGGCATCAGTGTGCATTTATTGTGCTGAGAAGTTTGATACCAAACTTCACAGTTTTCAGTGTAGCCATTATGGTGCTGTGGAGTTCGTGCATGACAGACTCTCAGACCATATACTCTTATGGCTACCCTGCACTTTCTAAGGTTTTGCTTAGACACTGTAGGGGCATAGTGCTCATGCACTTATGCCCTCACCTATGGTATAGTGCACCCTGCCTTAGGGCTGTAAGGCCTGCTAGAGGGGTGACTTATCTATACCTGTAGGCAGTGTGAGGTTGGCATGGCACCCTGAGGGGAGTGCCATGTCGACTTAGTCTTTTTACCCCCACCAGCACACACAAGCTGGCAAGCAGTGTGTCTGTGCTGAGTGAGGGGTCCCCAGGGTGGCATAAGATATGCTGCAGCCCTTAGAGACCTTCCCTGGCATCAGGGCCCTCGGTACCAGAGGTACCAGTTACAAGGGACTTACCTGGATGCCAGGGTGTGCCAATTGTGGAAACAAAAGTAGAGGTTAGGGAAAGAACACTGGTGCTGGGGCCTGATTAGCAGGCCTCAGCACACTTTCAAATCATAACTTGGCATCAGCAAAGGCAAAAAGTCAGGGGGTAACCATGCCAAGGAGGCATTTCCTTACACTACCTCCTGGAAAAAGCCTGCTTTTAAATTCCAGTCGTCAAAGTTGGAAAAGACTTGAACCCTTGACCTCTGTAGAAGGGCTGTAACCATTGCCATCACCTTTGTGAACACCCGAGGGGCACTCGTGAGGTCAAAAGGGAGCAAACTGAACTGTAAGTGCTTATGCCCCCACCATAAACCACCACAGCCCTGTGGGTCAGCAGGATGGGTATATGGAAATATGTGGCCTGCGAATTCAGCGCTACCATCCGGTCTCCAAGGTTGACAGTACCTGAGTTAATGTGACCATCTGGAATTTCCCCTTTTTCAGGACGTATTTTAGAATGCGTAGGTCCAGTATAGGCCTGAGGCCTCTGTCCTTCTTCAGCACCAGTAAGTAGCAGGAATAGCAATCACAACCTACTGCTAATGTCAGAACCCTCTTGATTGCTCCTTTGGCTAGAAGAACATGTACTTCCTAATGCAACAGGAAGAGGTGGTCATTCACTGGCCCATCTGAAGAAGGTAGAATGGTTGGTGGGGTTTCCATCAACGGAAAAGCGCAACCACGCTGAAGAATTTGGGGCACTCAGTTGTCCAAAGTTACCATCTGCCATTGGGGCAGGTGCTGCTGATCAGTTGCCCATGACGGTGAGAGGGCAAATTAAAAGGGGTTTGGAGGCTGCTGGAAGGTGGCAGACTGGGCAGATCTTTGGCCTTGGGTCCCAAGAGGCCTGTGGAAGCTTGTCCATGGCCACAAAAGGACTGGGGAGACTGCTAGCCATGGTGGCTGGGCAGAAATTGGACCAGCTGGTAGCTCCGACCACAGCCCACGGAGGGGGCAAAAAGTAGAATGGGGCTACCGTGGGGCAATGGACAGTCCCAACGAGGACGGTGGCCCTGCTGTCCTTGAAATGCTCAAATGTTGATTTGCCTTATCGCTAAACAGATGAATGCCACCAAAGGGAATGTCCTTAAGGATGGCTGGACATTCAACGAAAAGCGAGTTGATCTCCGCAAGGCGATGTGATGAAGTGCCACAGACCAAGCAATCACTTTACCTTGGTAATTGGTCATGTCCAGTCAGCAGTGTATCATGAACTTTGCCGCGTGCCTGCCACTGACAATAGTTTGGGACAAAATGAGGTCCAGGTCCATAGACAGCATTTGTGTAACTAATCCAGCCCCAAACTGTGCAGGAATACTGGCCCACGAGGCATCCAGTGTTCACGGACCACAGTGCAGGGCTGGTGGAAGAGAAAATCCTCTTGCCGAAGGTGTCCTGCCTTTTGGACTGTCTATCCGAAGGTGTGGTAGAGAATGTGCCAGATTTGACCTTGGACCAAGGTCTTTGGCATGGAGTGCTGGGTGAGGAAGCTGTATCCCCAGGAGCAGGGCAACAGCAATGGGGAATAGTCCTGTGCACAGGAGTGCTGGTGCAGTGCCTGGCCCATGCCCCAATCACATCAGTGAGACCTCCATTAAAGGTGAGAAGAGGTTCTGTGGGGGCTAACCTGGGTTGAAGCACCTCTGTCAAGCGTTAGTCTTGACTGCCACTGGCAGCAACATAAGGTCCAGGACCTCAGCTATCCTTTTCATCACTATGGTAAATGAAGCCCCTTCATCCGCAGACACATTAGGAGGAGAGACTAGACCAGTGTCCGGAGAGGTGTCCAAACCAATGGCATCTGCTAGTTCCTCATGCAAGTTATCTGGGCCTAAGGCTCTTCCAGTAGGTCGGAATAGCCATCAGATCTGCCCCAACGGTATTCCCCACACAGCCTGTCAGTAAAGGGAGGCACTGTCTCCGACCCAAAGGGTCTTGGCATGGTTGGTGCCAGACTGGGCGTTGGACGTTGCAAGTCCAGTTCCATATCAAAGTAAGGTATTGCGATGGGGGTCGGTGCTGCAGAGGGCAGCGTTGGAAACAGCACCACTGGGAAGGACTCTGAGGAAGGTATTGGACTTGTTACAGGAGCCAATTTTGATCCAGGAACAGATCCAAATGGCCCACTGGCACCAAGGGCAAACCCGCTCGCAGGAATCCAGTTGGGGCACACAACGAATCCAAAGGACCTATAGACGATTCAGAGGGGTCGGCCCACCCAAATATAAGGTGCATGCCCTCAAAAAGTTATTTCTGCTAGGTGGGGGTCACTCTGGAAAATTATGGTAGCCACGTAGCAGACTTAGACCGAGGCACCGCAGGCGATGTGAAGCGGGGCCTAGATTTGCGCCACCATTCCCATGCCTCATCTGATGACTTGGACCAAAACAGTGAAATTATAAAACGCTTCAACTTCTTAAATTTCTTTTTCTTGAGGAGTTACCGGACGAGGATTTTGAACTGTCTCCAACCCAAAGGGTCTTGGCATGGTTGGTGCCAGACTGGGCGTTGGACGTTGCAAGTCCAGCTCCATATCAGAGTAAGGTACTGCGATGGGGGTCGGTGCTGCAGAGGGCAGCGTTGGAAACAGCACCACTGGGAAGGACTCTGAGGAAGGTAGTGGACTTGTTACAGGAGCCAATTCTGATCCAGGAACAGATCCAAATGGCCCACTGGCACCAAGGGCAAACCCGCTAGCAGGAATCCAGTTGGGGCACACAACGAATCCAAAGGACCTATAGACGATCCAGAGGGGTCGGCCCACTCAAATATAAGGTGCATGCCCTCAAAAAAGTATTTCTGGTAGGTGGGGGTCACTCTGGAAAATTATGGTAGGCACGTAGCAGACATAGACCGAGGCACCGCAGGTGATGTGAAGCGGGGCCTAGATTTGCGCCACCATTCCCATGCCTCGTCTGATGACTTGGACCAACACAGTGAAGTTATAAAAAGCTTCAACTTCTTAAATTTCTTTTTCTTGAGGAGTTTACCTATGAGGATTTTGAACTGTCTCCAACCCAAAGGGTCTTGGTATGGTTGGTGCCAGACTGGGCATTGGACGTTGCAAGTCCAGCTCCATATCAGAGTAAGGTATTGCGATGGGGGTCGGTGCTGCAGAGGGCAGCGTTGGAAACAGCACCACTGGGAAGGACTCTGAGGAAGGTAGTGGACTTGTTACAGGAGCCAATTCTGATCTAGGAACAGATCCAGATGGCCCACTGGCACCAAGGGCAAACCCGCTAGCAGCAATCCAGTTGGGGCACACAATGAATCCAAAGTACCTATAGGTATAGGACTGACAGCCTTTGGTCATGAGACCGCTCCCCCACGTCCGCAGCACCACCAAGCTGTGCCTGTGTCCTTGACCCCCGCACACGCTGCTGATCGCATGTTCGAGGCCCTCCACCACCCGCAGGCATCCGCCTGCGCCTCATCCCTGGTGTCTAGTGGGCTCTGGTAAGCGTCACTTGTTTTCTGGGCCCTGAATTATTGTGCCGTTCATTCCTCAGTTTTCCTTTTGTGCCTTTTTTTCCTGCTTTTTCTGCCGCTTTTGCCCCTTGAGCGCTCCCCTTGCCAGCTCTCTCTGAGCCGTTTCCCCCGCCGCTGCCTCCCTGCGGCCCGCCCCCCTCGCCGCTCCCTCCCGCCTCCCAGCTGCTCCTACCTCCCCCCTCTCTTCTTAATGGTGGTCGCTGCGCGTCGAGGGTGAGCGACTTCTGACCTGCCTTTGGTCAGGAGATCACTCCCCCACGTCCGCAGCACCACCAAGCTGTGCCCTTGTCCTTGACCTCCGCACACGCTGCTGATCGCGGGTTCGATGCCCTCCTCCACCCGCAGGCATGCGCCTGCGCCTCATCCCTGGTGTCTAGTGGGCTCTGGTAAGCATCACTAGACTTGTGCTTTATGCCATTTTCGTAATTGTGACTTGTTTTCTGTGCCTTGAATTATTCTGCCGTTCATTCCTCAGTTTTCCTTTTGTGCCTTTTTCCTGCTTTTTAAGCCGCTTTTGCCCCTTGTGCGCTCCCCTTGCCGGCTCTCTCTGAGCCGTTTTCCCCGCCGCTGCCTCCATGCGGCCCGCCCCCCTCGCGCCCCGTTCGCCGCTCCCTCCCGCCTCCCAGCTGCTCCTCCCTCCCCCCTCCCTTCCTAATGGCGGTCGCTGCGCGTCGAGGGTGAGCGACCTCTGACCTGCCTTTGGTCAGGAGATCGCTCCCCCACGTCCGCAGCACCACCAAGCTGTGCCCATGTCCTTGACCCCCGCACACGCTGCTGATCGCGTGTTCGAGGCCCTCCTCCACCCACAGGCATCCGCCTGCTCCTCATCCCTGGTGTCTAGTGGGCTCTGGTAAGCGTCACTAGACTTGTGATTTGTGCCGTTTTCGTAATTGTGACTTGTTTTCTGTGCCTTGAATTATTGTGCTGTTCATTCCTCCGTTTCCTTTTGTGCCTTTTTTCCTGCCGCTTTTGCCCCTTGTGCGCTCCCCTTGCCGGCTCTCCCTGAGCCGTTTTCACCCCCGCCGCCTCCCTGCGGCCCCGCCCCCCTCACACCCCCATTCGCCGCTCCCTCCCGCCTCCCAGCTGCTCCTCCCTCCCCGCTCCCTTCTTAATGGCGGTTGCTGGGCGTCCGCGCCGCTGAGATGTGCCAGAGGCAAGCCCGTCTGCGCCCGTCCGAGCCTGGACTGCGCCCAGGGCCACCCACCCCCGGGCCACGTGACCCCTGCACCTCGAGACGCCGCTACACGACCGACCAGCTCAACGCCCTCAATCCCGGCCGCATCACAGCATGCTTCCAGTCCTCACAGGGGAACATCAACGGACCCTTCTCCTGCCACGCCTGCAGATTCACCTGCAACAGAGCAACGAAACCAACAAAGACCGGAACAAACCACCTCCACTGCATACTCCTCAACACCTGCTCTGCACGCAGGCACGCCATCGAGCTCTGGGACCTGCTCGACTCCACCGCCCCAGACGTAGCCTTCCTGACCAAAACCTGGTGGAACGACTCCTCGGCGCCCGACATCGCAATAGCCATCCCAGACGGCTACAAAATCATCCGAAGGGATCGCACCAACGGAATCCGAGGAGGAATAGCCATCGCCCACAAATCCACCCTCAAGGTCTACACCCACACGGACGACACCCTCAAGACAGCCCAACACCTACACTTCCGCATCCACACCGACCCCAACACCACTCTCAGAGGAACGCTCATCTACAGACCTCCCGGACCACGAGCACCATTTAGCGAATCCATCGCCGACCTCACCAGCACCCACGCACTCACCTCAACAGATTACATCCTCCTCAGGGACCTAAATTTCCACCTGGAGAACAACAACACACCAACTCCACTACTCTGATCGACAACCTCACCAACCACGGCCTCAGACAACTCGTCAACACACCAACCCGCATCGCCGGCCACACGCTTGATCCCATCTTCTCCTCAAGCGCCCACGTCACCTTCAACCATACCACCGTACTCCACTGGACCGACCACCACTGCATCCACTTCACCTACAAGAAACATACCGAGCACCATCGCACCCAACAACCACCCCGCCGATGCTGGAGCAAAGTTACGGAAGACCAGCTTACCAACACCCTTGCCCAGAACCCACCCTTCGACCCCACCGACCCAGACACCGCCGCCCACAACCTCACTCTGTGGATCAACGATTGCGCCAACACCCTCACACCTCTCAGGAAACCCACCGACAACCAAGCCAGAAGAAAAGCCACCCGGTTCACCGACGAGCTCCTAAACTCCAAGCGCGACTGCCGGAAACTAAAAAAGGAAAGGCTCCTCAAACGTACACCTGACAGCCTCACAGCCCATAAGGACGCCACCCGCAGGCATCACCAACTCATCAGAGAAGCCAAACGATCTCACTTCAAAGACCGCCTGGACAACAACGCACACAACAGCAAAGAGCTCTTCAGCATCGTGAACGACATCCCACCATCCCAAGAACTCTGCAACGCACTGTCCACCTTTTTCCACCGGAATATCACCGACATCCACAACAGCTTCAACGCCACTCCCACGCCGGACCCCACCCTGAAAGCTACACCTGTGCAAACCACCTGACCTCCTGGACCAACGTCAACGACACAGAGACACGCAAGATCATGAACTCCATCCACTCAGGATCTCCGTCAGACCCCTGCCCCCATCACATATACAACAAAGCCGACTCCACCATCGCCCCCCAACTACGGAAGGTCATCAACATCTCCTTCGAAACAGCTACATACCCGGAAAGTTGGAAGCACGGCGAAATCCGCGCCCTCCTCAAGAAGCCCAAAGCAGCCCCCAACGACCTCAAGAATTTCCGACCGATCTCCCTACTCCCTTTCCCAGCGAAGGTGATTGAAAAAATCATCAACACACAACTAACCAGCCACCTCGAAGACAACAACATCCTGGACCCCTCCCAGTCCAGCTTCAGACGAAACCACAGCACTGAGACCGCCCTTCTCGCTGCCACAGACGACATCAGACGGCGAAACATCAGCCCTCATCCTCCTGGACCTATCAGCCGCCTTCGACACAGTCAGCCACCGCACCCTGAAAACACGACTCCACGAAACCGGAATTCAAGGAAAAGCCCTCGACTGGATCATCTCATTCCTCTCCGTCAGAACCCAGAGAGTCCACCTCCCCTCTCCCGCTACGAAGCAACCGACATCATCTGCGGTGTCCCCCATGGATAATCTCCCCGCCCGACGCTGTTCAACATCGACATGCCCCCCCCCCCTCGCACAAGTGGCACGACAACACAACCTCAACATTCTCACCTACGCCGACGATACCCAGCTCATCCTCTCACTCACCAAATACCCGCGCACAGCCAAAACCAACCTCCACGAGGGAATGAAATCCATCGCCGAATGGATGAGAAGCAGCCGTCTGAAACTGAATTCGGACAAAACGGAGGTCCTCATCCTCGGACCCACTCCCTCCGCATGGGATGACTCCTGGTGGCCTACCGCACTAGGAACCCCACCGACACCGACCGGCCACGCTCGCAACCTGGGCTTCGTACTCGACTCCTCCCTCACCATGTCTAAACAGGTCAAGGCAGTTTCCTCCTCCTGCTACAACACACTCTGCATGCTCCGTAGGATCTACAAGTGGATCCCGACAGAAACAAGAAGAACAGTGATACAGGCCCTCGTCAGCAGCAGACTAGACTACGGCGACGCACTCTACACAGGCATCCCAGCAAAAGACCTACTATGCCTCCATTGCATCCAAAACGCCTCCGCCCGGCTGATCCTCGACGTACCCCGCCGCAGCCATATCTCCCACCACCTGAGAAACCTTCACTGGCTCCCCGTGGACAAGAGGATCACTTTCAAGCTTCTTACCCATGCCCACAAAGCGCTCAACGACACCGGACCAGCCTACCTGAACAACAGACTCAGCTTCTACACCCCCACCCGTCAGCTCCGCTCCGCAAACCTCGCCCTCCCCTTCGTTCCCCGCATCCAACGAAAGACCTCCGGTGGCAGATCCTTCTCATACCTCACCGCCAAAACCTAGAACACCCTCCCTACCAACCTGCGACAGACCCAAGACCTACTGACCTTCAGAAGACTCCTCAAGACCTGGCTCTTCGATCAGTAACAACAGCAACCCCCCCCCCCCCCAGCGTCTTGAAACCCTCACGGGTACGTAGAGCGCTTTATAAATCCAATGATTGATTGATTGATATAGACAAGCCAGAGGGGTCGGCCCACCCAAATATAAGGTGCATGCCCTCAAAAAATTATTTCTGCAGGTGATGTGAAGCGGGGCCTAGATTTGTGCCACCATTCCCATGCCTCGTCTGATGACTTGGACCAGCACAGTGAAGTTATAATACGCTTCAATTTCTTAAATTTCCTTTTCTTGAGGAATTTACCTGACGAGGATTTTGAACACCACGACGACCAGCGGAAATGATTCCAAGAGCAGGCTTGAGCCTTCTTTTGCGAGCAGGACCTGGAGCGCTTCAGAGTAGTCCGGTGTCTGGCTACCAGGAGCTTCAGGGCACACTCTTGGACTGTCTTTGGGATAATCCCTCAATAGTCTGGACAGGCCTTGGAATTATGGTCCATTCCAGGCACCACAAGCAAACCAGGTGGAAGTCTGTCACAGACATTTGCCTTTGACAGAGTACACAGGGTTTAAACCTCACAGGTATTTTTTGGGGCATCTCCGTAATGCACACTGGGAGCTGAGCATAAAACCAATTTCAACATACAATTGAAAAAGATCGCCCAAAAAAGGACTGGGATCGCTCTTCCAGATATGTGCTGACTGTGTGGAAAGAAAAGAAATGGTGTTCGCTGGGGAGGCGGCCTATATGCACTGTGAACATCACTTCCCAACTCGGACAACGCAGTCACGGAGCCAACTGACACCACCTACTGGCACACCAGCCAGTGTGACTAAATCTTTCTCCCAGTGCATTATGTGCCTATGTTAGCCTTGTGTAAACTGAACATATTGTATCCTCCTTACTGAGCTACAGCCTTCCAAATGAAAAGAACACTTTGACGACCCTTGCCTGAGTGTGTGCCAAAAGAATTTCTTCAAAACCTTCTAAAGAGGATCAAAATATCAGTTACTTCTGTATCGCAGTCACCTGTGATAAGTCTATATAGAGCCATGGAAATGGCCTTATTAAAAAAACAGTCCAACGTTTTGATGTGTTGGTTCTCACTTGTAATTAGGTTCTGTGTAAAGCTATTTGACCCACGCCCCCCAATTTAAGTCTTGTCTGCATGCTAGAAAACTGCAATATATATGAATGAATGACTAGGGCAAATGTTGGCACTAAACTGATTGAGGTCACTCTGGTCTACACAAGTCTTACCAGAAGCTGAAGCCGGCAATTTGAATGGGTAGCCACATAAAAATTCTAAGGGGAATACTGATAATTTAGTATGAGGTATTTGATCAGGCTTTCCAGTCTCCTGAGCCTCTTGTAAATGTGAGAACTGCCAATATAATCTGCACACTTCTACACATCCGTCCTGTAAACTGTATGCATGTCTAAATTTGCTACCCCACACCATGTACTGTAATTTTGAAATCTTTTGCCAGGAGTTGATATTTAAGCACCCCATAAACTCTAAACTAAGATCACTAAACCTCTGTCTAAAACTGTGTTCTTGGTAGCCTTTTGTGAACCGAACGGAAGTACTATTGTAGGAGGCTGGCCTGGTTTGTAGTGGGTACCCTAGGTACTTACACCTTATATATTTACCCATGGTTCTAATAATGTAGTGTATGTACATATATGTGTATTCATGTATGTATGTGTATATGTTGTTTCTGTGCTTGGCATGTTCGTGGGTCATTGCATGGCTCCTGGGTGGGTTGTTATACTGGATATCTATGAATCCCTGCTCTCATCTTATCACACTTATCTACCCATCATCAAATGTCATGTCTCTATCAAATTATCCACCATTCCCACTCTGACTCATCCCAGATCCTTTCTACTTTCATCTCCTAAATAACTCTGCCTAACCTCTTCCCTCCGCTTCCACATCTAACTCACCAAACCTCACTCTACTACCATGACCTCCCACACAACCCTACTAAATTCTCCCTCATTTATCTCACCCGGCTACTGTGCTCTCCATAACCCTTCCCCACACTTCCCTCCTCCATCCCCCTTTACTCATCCCAAGCCTTTTGGTTGAGTAAATGAGGGATATACTCCCAATTAACACTTCTGGATTTCTTTCCGCCTCCACCCCTCCATTACTCCGGTCAATAATAATACTAAAACTGTACTCATATTTCCCGATACTAATCCATCACTAATTCTTGTTGGGTTCCAGAGTAGCATGCTACTTACCGAAAAGCGCTTCGACGCCTCGTCAGGGGTAGTAAGCGCTATATAAATACTATTACAGTACAGTACAGTACATAAAGGTACTGCTCAAGATTTTCTAGATCCTGCCTAGCTGTCTTATGTAGATGACAAAAGTACATATTAAAAATCCCAATACTGTATCTTGTGAATGGGACAAGCTAAAAAAATAATTAAACAACAATTTTTAATGATCATTAAAAATCCAATTCAATGGTGAAGTCAGACTGCTGATAAAAATTTATGTAAAGTAACTTTAAGAAATTCACCTTTTCCCAGTCTGAAGTTCTGGGAAACTAAATTTACATTTGGTCTCCCACTTCTGCCAGGCAGTAATTTTCATGTTCAAAAAGATGTTTATTAAGACCATGGTATATTAGGTTTCAATACATTTTAATTAACCATTTAGCACCTTGTTCAAGCATCCACTGGGTAACATAAGTAAGTACAGCCATTTTAATAATGAGCAACAGGTAATTCTTGAATAACTCCCCCCTCCCTCCCTTAAGCCATCTATTTGTCTCCACCTGACTCCCCAGTCACCCATGCATTAGATCCCTTAAGTTACATTTCGGCAGCGGCCAGGCTCTGCAAATCTCTATAGTGCTGGTAGTCTATAGTGTAATAGTCCTTGAGCTTGGAAGGAGTGAGGTGTTTCAGTGCTCTTAGGCGTTTTAGGCATGACAGTTCCATATTGTTTCTGCTGAAATAGTGCAGGACACAACCCCATAGTTTGCTGAAGGCTTTCTTCTCCCCTTGAGATAGCTTGGGCAGCTTCTCCATGCTGAGAATCCACCACAGCCTTTCAATCCATTTGTGTTCAGATGGTAGGGTTTCTTGTCCCCATAGGCTCAATGTTGGAAAATGGGTTACTGGTAAGGGCAGGTAGGTACCTACACTTAGCAATAGGCCACTAACCTCCACTAAGGTCCAGTTAGGTCTCAGTAAATTAAACCCAGCTCAACCCTTGGTAGCTTGGCAACGAGCGTCAAGGCTTAACTTAGGAGACAGAGTGTAAAGCATTCAAATATCACAAAACAGTATTTAAATAAAACACAGGAAACAGTTTAAAAATCCAAAACCAATTTATAAAAATAGATTATATTTTTATCTTTAAAATTACACCAAAACGATAAAATCGGATAAGGGGGACCGGAGATATGCATTTTTAAAGAATTATTATTTTTTAGCGCCTAGAAACAAAAAGCGCCAATCGGGTCATCTGGTTGCACCTCGACCGGGGCAAAGTCAAAGTTTAAGGCCGACCGCGATGGAGCCCTGCGGGAGGCCTCAGTTAAAACTTTACCTTCACACTTAGGGCCTGATTACAACTTTGGAGGAGGTGTTAATCCGACCCAAATGTGACGGATATACCACCAGCCGTATTACGAGTTCCATAGGATATAATGGACTCGTAATACAGCTGGTGGTATATCCGTCACTTTACCGTCACTTTTGGGACGGATTAACACCTCCTCCAAAGTTGTAATCAGGCCCTTTGGCCCTCATTCTGACCCTGGCGGTTCTCTACCGCCAGGGCCAACGGGGGCGGGAGCACCGCCGACAGGCCGGCGGTGCTCCCTTGGTCATTCTGACCGCGGCGCTTTGGCCGCGGTCAGAACGGGAAAACCGGCGTTCTCCCGCCGGTTTTCCACTGCCCCTTAGAATCCTCCAAGGCGGCGCAGCTCGCTGCGCCGCCGAGGGGATTCTGACCCCCCCTACCGCCATCCTGTTCATGGCGGGAAAGCCGCCATGAACAGGATGGCGGTAGGGGGGGTCGCGGGGCCCCTGGGGGCCCCTGCCGTGCCCATGCCCATGGCATGGGCACGGCAGGGGCCCCCTAACAGGGCCCAACTAGGCTTTTCAGTGTCTGCGATGCAGACACTGAAAAGCGCGACGGGTGCTGCTGCACCCGTCGCACGCCTTCCACTCCGCCGGCTCGATTCCGAGCCGGCTTCCTTGTGGAAGGCGCTTTCCCGCTGGGCCGGCGGGCGATCTGAATCAGATCGCCCGCCGGCCCAGCGGGAAAGTCAGGATACCCCTCGCGGTCTATTGACCGCAGGGCGGTATTCAGGCGGCTTCCGACGGGCGGGCGGCAACCGCCGCCCGCCTAGGTCGGAATGACCACCTTAGTCTCTTTTTCGAAGATTTTCTTCAGCGGGACGAACCTGCCAGTCCAATCCGACCTCCTGGAGCCCTTCCCGGATACGCGGCGCGGGAATCCTCGGTGGAGATTTTTATCTTCGGACTTAGTCGTTTTTTCGAAGTGAAAATCCTTGGACCGGGTTAAACCTGGATCTTGATCCGACGTCCCTGGAGCCCTCCTCGGATACGCTGGCTGGGAGGTCCCGGTCAACTTTTTACCTTCAGACTTAGGGGGTCATTCTAACCCTGGCGGTCGGCGACCGCCAGAGCTAAAATGATGGAAGCACCGCCAACAGGCTGGCGGTGCTTCCTTGGCCATTCTGACCGCAGCGGTAAAGCCGCGGTCTGAAAAGGGCAACCGGCGGTTTCCCGCCGGTTTACCCCAGGCCCAGGGAATCCTCCATGGCGGCGCTGCTTGCAGCGCCGCCATGGGGATTCCGACCCCCTTACCGCCATCCTGTTCCTGGCGGTTTTCACCGCCAGGAACAGGATGGCGGTAACGGGTGTCGTGGGGCCCCCTAACAGGGCCCCACTAAGATATTCAGTGTCTGCAAAGCATACACTGAAAATCCCGACGGGTGCCACTGCACCCGTCGCACCCCTTCGACTCCGCCGGCTCCATTCGGAGCCGGCATCCTCGTAGAAGGGGGTTTCCCGCTGGGCCGGCGGGCGGCTTTCTGGCGGTCGCCCGCCGGCCCAGCGGGAAAGCCAGAATGGCCGCCGCGGTCTTTTGACCGCGGTGCGGTCATTCGGCGGTTCCCACTTGGCGGGCGGTGACCGCCGCCCGCCAATGTAGGAATGAACCCCTTAGTCTCTTTTTCAGAGATTTTCTTTACTGGGACGAACCAGCAAATCAGGCCGGGTTGAGGCAAGCTGGCTAGAGTTGCCGCGGCGGGTCAGTCCCTCTATGGAGCTTTTTTTCAAAAGTTGTCCAAACTTCTCCAAACTTCTGGGGCTTCTCCCAGATGTCCTTTTAAGGTTCTTTTGAGGACCACAGCTCACCCCAAGGGTCCAGAAGTTCTGAGATGGTCCTTGGGGGTGCGGACTACACCTCCCAGAATGCACCTGGCGCAAACTCCTTTTTGGCCACTGGACAGTGGTCAGCTGGTCGCTTTCTTCAGGAGTTGGTGCAGGGGACTCTAGTTAGCAATTTTTCACCTGTAGCAAACAGGGAGTCCCTCCTTGAACCAGTTGAAGCCAGGCAAAGTCCTTCTTGTAGTAAAACCCAGGTGCGCAGCTGGTGCAGTCCTTCTGAGTGCAGGTTCCAGGTGAAGGCCAGGGGTCCAGCAGGGCAGGCCTCCTTCTTCTGTAGTTCTTCCTTGTTGGAATCTGATGGGGATCTGAGGTGTGGGTGCCGGTCTGCCAGTTTTATCCTTGCTCCTGGGTGAAAAGCAGGGGGGTCCTGGTTCTCCAATCAGGTGCAAGGCCCTTCCCCCTGTGATGACCACTTTCTGGGAAGTGCGGCAAAAATCAATCCCAGGAGGTAACATTCTCCATAAATCCATCATGGCTAAATCTGATTTTTGGAGGTTACATCTGGCTGAGCCCACCCACTGGTGTGGCTAAAAATCATAAACACACCCCTCTCCTAATCTAATCAAGGGGGCACCTAGTTGTCTGGGGTTGCAGGATCTGGGGGTGTTGCTGGGTTGTTCCAGCTGTCCTTCTCTGTCTTTGAAGACCAGTTTGGCAGCCCTCCCCCTTTCTACCTCACCATCTGCTGAGGGGAGATTCCCTCCCACAGACACATTCCTTTGTGTGCAGCCAGGCCACTTCACACCTCCTCTTACAGCCTGGCCAGGCTGCTAGAGGCTGGCCAATCAGGGCACAGCAGTAAAAACAATGCAGGGCTGAAATTGGCAACTTTTCAGGTAAAGTTTAAAACTCTTTACCTGAACAAGTTATATTAAATCCCACAACTGGAAGTTGTGGGATTTATTATAACAATTCATTTTATACCAAATTCTTGGTATCCATCAGTTAAGGGGACTTTAAAAATTAAAATAAAGTCTCCCCATTCTAGCCTATGGAGGCCATTCACTACAATGAGGGAAAAACGAATTTGGCTGTTTTTACCCCCACCAGGGCTTATAAAACTCTGTTTATAAGGCCCCTCTTATAGTTACATGGCACCCAGCCCTAGGGGCACATAGGGCACACCTTAGGGGTGACTTACATGTAAAAAATAAGGTAGTTTAAGACTTTGGAACTACTTTTAATTCCAAAGTCGAATTTGCATATAACTTTAATTTAAAAGCAGCCAGCAAGGCAGGCCTGCCTTTAAAATTACACTGGGCACCTCAGCAGTGCACCTATGGGTGCACTACCTATGCTGTGGTCCCTAAACCTACATGCCCTACCATATACTAGGGACTTATAGGTAGGTTAACTTAGCCAATTATAATTAGCCTAATTTGCATATCCATTTTACACAGAGCACAGGCCCTGGGACTGGTTAGCAGTACCCACGGCACCATCAGAGTCAGAAAAACACCAGCAAAAAGTGAAAAATGGGGGCAAAAAGTTAGGGGGCCTCTGCAATCAGCCCTGTTTTCTCACACTCAAGATGGTTTGTTTACCAACCAAGAGGAAGCAGGATATCACTTTACCTAGTGAACCATGTAACAGGTAAATGTCAGGTATCGGATGACCCAACAGGATCACTTCAGCTCATATGGCTAGATCCAATCCTGTGATATGTTCCATTATGGACAGAATCAAGGTCCAGTAGAGTTGTATCTTAGGGCATGACCACAGTAAATGTGTGACAGATCCCTCCTCCAAACATTCCATCCATAAGAGGATTATGTCCTCACTTCATTTTAGCCAGGCGAGACAGGGTGTAGTGCCACCAATATAGAATTTGAAAGATGGTTTCCCTCCTTCCCAGTGTGAGGTAAAGTTGGATACCCAGGTCAGGATTTCTGCCCGTTGGTCATGATCTAACATGATGCCTAATTTCCTCTCTGAGGCACTCTGGAAAGTGTCTTTAGTGGGGTGTCATGTATTGTATAGCATGTTGTATATGACTGAAATAGCATGCTTATCATCTGTGCAATGTAGACAGTACTTTTCAAAGGGTATTAAAGCTCCCTTCTTAGTTCTAGGATGTAATAGACAGTAGCGTAATTGAATACATCTGTCAGTCCCTGGGACAGAGTACTCCTCCTTTGAGTGTTCAAAAGATTTGATTGACCCCTGCCAGAACATATCTGTTACTGTTTTGCACGCCCCTTCAGCCATTTGTGGTATGGAGTTCTGGTCGGTCCCACAGGGAGTGAACGGGGGTGGAAATGTGGTGAGACCCCATTCAACTCCCATTCTGTCCCAGACATCTAAGGTTGTCTTCATGACGGGAGACACAAATCGTTTTTTTCATTCAGGACCGGGTTGCCAGGGGACCTCCCATAGGGGTTCCACTGTCATTCTGTGGTCAATCATGCAACATTCCTTCGCTGTTTCTCGCAGCATCCAATGAACGAGATACTGCAGATGGGTTGACGTGTAGTAATAGGCCTAGTTGGGGATTCCCAAGCCTCCCAAGCAAGGGAGCAAAGAATTCTGTTTTCTATTGATCCTTTCACCCTGCCACGCCATATGAAAGTGGCACAGGCAGTTTGGAGTTGGGGACACACTTGAAAAGATGGGAAACAAGATGCTGAAACAATTCTTATATATCCACTGTCTGGTAGCTAGAAATCCTGTTGTGTTCTATCAGACTTCTGTCTTTTGGACTACTGTCAGTACAGTAAGTCTCCCAAACTGGAGTTTGTTGTTTTTGTCCTCATATCACCAAACAGAGGCTTCAGTAAAAAACAAAACGGGGGAGGAAGGCCATTTGCCTCATGCTCTGGATTCGCCAAGTTTGTAAGTGGCAGGCAAATGCAGCCCAAGCTCTTTGCTCACTGTAATGTAATCATGGGACTGTGCTTATTTTGGAGATTTCGACATACTTTGCCAGGATAAGAAACAGGCGCATACAGTGTCTGTCTTTCTACTAGCAGAGCATTCAACATTGTTGGACATATTTATACCCCATTTGCTCCGAACTTGCGTCATTTTGTTTTTAATGCAAATTCAGCTCAAAACTAACCCCATATTTATATTTTGATGTTAGACCAGTCTAATGTCAAAATATTGGAGTGTGTACCATTTTTCAGATATGTGAGCCCACCTTTCGTCAATGAGATGTAAGGTAGGTGTTCCCATCTAAAAAATAATGCTAGCCTCATAGCCCCATATTTATCTCCCCATGCTAAAATGACGCACGGGTGGGAGGAGGGGCTAAATAATGGTGCAAAGCTCACTTTGCACCATTATTTAATGCCTGGGTCAGACCAGGCGTTAAGGGACCTGTGGACCCATCTTCATGAATAAACACCATGGAATGGGTCCACAGGTGCCCTCCTCAAGCCCCAGGAACACCCCCACCCACACCAGAGGCACACCGGAGGATGGGGGACCCCATCTTAGGTAACCAGGGTAAGTATAGGTAAGTTATTTTTTTTTAATTAAAGTACCATCAGTGACCCAACTTGGGACCCCCTGCATGGCACAGGGTGCAATGGCCATGCCAGGGGACACTGGTTCCCTGTTCTGGCCATTGGGGTGGTGGGCATGACTCCTGTCTTTTATCCCATACCGCCAGCCCCACCCGGCTAACGCCTTTTTTTTTTTTTTTTTACGCTAGCTTACCTTTGCTCCGGCTTGCGCCATTCCATAAATATGGCACCCAACTTGTGCTCAGGAATGGGGCAAGCCGGTGCTAAACCTTTTGGTGCAAAACTGCGTTAGTGCAGTTTTGCACCAACAAGTATAAATATGCCCCTGAGTGTGCATGTAAATTCTACGACTTTCAACCATGCTCAAGTGGAGGGTGTAGTAGGGCTGAGCCAGTTTTTAAAAATTTCCCTTCTAGCAAGTAGTAATAAATAGAATAACAAGCTCCTCTGAGGGGACTGAAGGAGGTTACATGCTGTCATATCCAAGTCAAATAAGATAAGGATGGGGGTTACCTCTGCTTTGATGGAAAGGACTTCTGGGATTCCTGATGTGATAGTACTCACAGTGTCCCAAAAGGCAGAGAGAGGGAGGCAAGATGAAAATGTGTTCGTCATTGGCATGGAGCCTGTTTTTTTGCAAATCTTGTGATCTTCCAATAAATTCTGTGCATTATGTAGAAGTGGTTTCTCTTTAGGGTGGTAGATTTTATGGTCCTATATAGGCGTCTCAAAGATACTTGCCATAAGTGCTGTAACTCCAACCCCAACATAAAACCCACACAGATCTGGTACACAGCCTTTGACTTTCCCTCCTCAGCATCAAGGAGATCCCATTGCCAGATGGACACCTCTTTTTTTAAAGGCTGCAGATCCTGTGCTTTCATCCTGAAGTCCCAGGAGCCTCTGTTGCCCAGCCTTTCTGCGGCATACCAAGGGGTCAGTTACAGATATTTAAATCTGCAGAGATTCTTCCAGTCAACAGAGGCAGCACATCCCATGGCACAAGTCCTTGAACTGTCTGCAATTGTCCCCAAAGTGTAATATCTGTGTCTTTCAATGGTAGACTTAGGTTGTCTAATAGGCACTGCGAGGTGCCTGGGGAATCCCAAATAGAGGAATGGTCTCAGAAATATTTAATGCCCATGTCTTGTCTGAATCTAAGCCAGAGTTTGAGGGCCACCCTTAAAACCTTTAGTAGGACTTTTTAAAAGAATTTTGAGAAACCTTCTGTTCCCAAGTTACTAGTCATTGCACACAACAGCAAGCCCCAGTTGAGGTATCGGGAGAAGCCAAAAGCTTCCTACAGTTCTTAAACTGAAAGGAGTCACAATATATCCTCAGATCTGGCAAAGATAGGCCCCCTTTCCCCAATTGCCCCCTTAACTTTTTTCCAAGAGAGTCTAGATGCCTTAGAGGCCCAAATAAATGTTATCTTCCATTGTATTTTTGATAGGAGTTTTTTTAGGGAAAGAGAGGGGGTACTGTTGAAAATATAAGCCAGCTTTGGGAGGATAGGGATTTTTACTAAGTTGACACACCTGGAGACTGTTAACAGCAAATTCCTCCATTTAACCAATAGATGGCAATGATCTTTGGCCACCTTCCCCAGATTGTATTTTGGGATTTTGTCCAAGAGTGGGCAATGGACATACCAAGGCATTGAAGTTCCGTCTTAACCTCCCTATCTATATGTTGCACATTCCAACATATGATCTCCAATTTGCGATGTTGATGCTAAATCCAGAAAAGGTCCCAAACTCCTCAGTTAACTCCTTCAGTTGAGGAATGGTCTTGGCCAGGATGGCAATACAGGCTATAAGGTCATCTGCATACATTGCGACCTTGTTCCTAAATCCCTGGGAGACAAAAGGTATTACTTGTGGATCCATCCCACATGATTGAACCAATGGCTCAAAATATATATATATATATATATACAATTAAACCACTTAATTACCTGTATTTACCTGAAAACCCTTTACCATGCATACACCTTCACAAGTCATGCATTTACTTACCTTTCAAACATTTACCACGCATATACCTTTATCATTCATGCCTTTAGAACAAAATTTGTTGTAATGGTATGCATTGTAAAGGTATATTCGTAGTAAATGTGGGGAGAGTAGACAACCTTGCAGGATGCCTCTAAGTATGCTGAGTTTCTTCATTAATGTCCCATTAAGTAAAATTCGAGCAAAGAAAAAAATCCATATAGGCTTTGAAGGACCTTGATAAAATCGGGACTAAACTTCAGGACATTCAAAGCATCCCATAAATATGCCCAGCAGGCTCGGTCGCAAGTCTTGGCGGCGTCGATTGTCACTACCGCCAAAGGATCCAAGTGAGAGGATGAAAGATCAATGGAGCTTATTGGAAGGTGAGTAAGCTTGTGTATATGCCTTTTAAAAACAAAGCCTTTTTGGTCGGGATGAATAAGTTGTGGAGCTAATTTAGCCAATCTAATAGCAAGTCTGCTGGTGAAGTTTTATAATCACTGTTTAATAGTGAGATTCGTCTATAAGTACAAGTTACTTACCTTCGGTAACACCATATCGGGTAGAGACATATTATAGTTGCAGATTCGTTTCCTCTTGTCATGAGTTTCAACGCTAAAGCGCAGAGCCGCGAAAAACACTGAGATTGGTGCGCTAGAGCTAGGGCCCTGAATGGGGAAGGCCTGTCCCTAGAAATCAGTTCGCAAGAGGGTAGGATGAGTGGGTCGGTAAGGAATCTGCAACTAGAATATGTCAGATATATTGTTACCGAAGGTAAGTAACTTGTACATCTAATAGAGACTTCTATTTGCAGATTCCTTGCCTTAGAATAGATACCCAAGCAATGCCATCCTCTGAGGCGGGCTGTGAACCAAGATCATACTAAAAAGTCCTGCAGGACCGAACAACCAAAGTAGCCATCCCGACGGACCTGACTGTCCGGACAGTAATGTAATGCTTATTAAATGTGTGCAAGGATGCCCACGTAGCTGCCTGGCAGATATCCAGGACATGAACTCCACGTGCTAATGCAGTGGAAGCAGAAGTCTCTGTAGTGAAATGAGCGCACAAGCCCTCAGGGGGTTGCTTCTTGTCCAAAGCACAGCATATATTGATGCAAAGAAGTACCAGTCGAGAGATGGTACGTTTTTGCACCGCCTTCTCTTACTTTGCACCCACATAGCCAACAAAGACTTGATTGTCCACCCGGAAAACTTTAGTACAATTGACAATTGAGTACAATTGAGGTAGAACGCCAACGCCTTTTTTGGATCCAGACGGTGGAGTCTCTCCTCCTCATGAGAAGGATGTGGAGGTGCATAAAAAGTAGACAAGGTGTGATGGACTGGCCTACATGAAAAGGTGTAACGACCCTGGGACAGAAGGAAGCCTTCTTGCACAACACCACTTTGTCAGGGTGCATAGAGAAGTATGGGGGCTTTGAAGAAAGAGCCTGAAGCTCACTCACTCTGCGAGCAGAAGTGATGGCAACAAGAAAAAGTATAGAACCGTAATGGGCAATTGTGCATTCGCTCAAAGGGAGTACACATTAAGAAAGTAAGCACAAGATCAAGGTCCCATTGAGGCACGATAAATGGAGTGGGAGGAAACAAATGGGTGAGACCCTTTAAGGAGACTTAAAGAGTGAAGGCTGATCAGGTAACCTAAGAAAGGCCAAAATAGCAGAGAAATAACCTTTAAGGGTGCCCAACACAGAGCCCTGCTGGGCTAAAGAAAGAATGAACAAAGGAACCTCAGAAAGAGGAGCAGAGAAGGGGGTCAACAGCTTTGTTGGTACACAATGCCACAAATTTATGCCAACAACAGGTGTAGGAAGTTGGCTCTGTATGCACTATTTCAAAGTAAGGAATAGTATGCACAGAGTCCAAGGGTTCCCCTTAGAGGTAAGATAGTGGCAAAAAGAGATAATTCTAATGCTCTATTTTGTGGTAGTGTGGTCGAGCAGTAGGCTTATCAGAGGGTAGTGTTAAGCATTTGTTGTACACACACAGGCAATAAATGAGGAACACACACTCAGAGACAATTCCAGGCCAATAGGTTTTTGTATAGAAAAATATATTTTTTTAGTTTATTTTAAGAACCACAGGTTCAATATTTACAAGTAATACTTTAAATGAAAGGTACTTCACTTAGGAACTTTAGGAACTTTGAATTAGAAAAATAGCATATACAGTTTTCACACAAATGACATATAGCTATTTTAAAACTAAACACAGTGCAATTTTCAACAGTTCCTGGGGGAGGTAAGTGTTTGTTAGTTTTTGCAGGTAAGTAAACCACCTACGGGGTTCAAGTTTGGGTCCAAGGTAGCCCACCGTTGGGGGTTCAGGGCAACCCCAAAGTTACCACACCAACAGCTCAGGGCCGGTCAGGTGCAGAGGTCCAAATGGTGCCCAAAACGCATAGGCTTCAATGGAGAAGGGGGTGCCCCGGTTCCAGTCTGCCAGCAGGTAAGTACCCGCGTCTTCGCAGGGCAGACCAGGGGGGTTTTGTAGGGCACCGGGGGGTACACAAGTCCACACAAAAAGTACACCCTCAGCGGCACGGGGCGGCCGGGTGTAGTGTGCAAACAAGCGTCGGGTTCGCAATAGGATTCAATGGGAGACCAAGGGGTCTCTTCAGCGATGCAGGCAGACGAGGGGGATGCTCCTCGGGGTAGGCACCACCTGGGCAAGGGAGAGGGCCACCTGGGGGTCGCTCCTGCACTGGAGGTCGGATCCTTCAGGTCCTGGGAGCTGCGGATGCAGTGCCTTTACCAGGTGTCGGGTCTTTGAAGCAGGCAGTCGCGGTCAGGGGGAGCCTCGGGATTCCCTCTGCAGGCGTCGCTGTGGGGGCTTAGGGGGGTCAACTCTGGCTACTCACGGTCTCGCAGTCGCCGGGGAGTCCTCCCTGAGGTGTTTGTTCTCCACAAGTCAAGCAGGGGGCGTTGGGTGCAGAGTGCAAAGTCTCACGCTTCCGGCGGGAAACGTGTGTTGTTTCAAAGTTGCTTCTTTGTTGCAAAGCTACAGTCTTTGTGGAACAGAGCCGCTGTCCTCGGGAGTTCTTGGTCCTTCTAGATGCAGGGCAGTCCTCTGAGGCTTCAGAGGTTGCTGGTCCCTGTAGAACGCGTCGCTGGAGCAGTGTCTTTAGAAGTGGGGAGACAGGCCGGTAGAGCTGGGGCCAAAGCAGTTTGTGTCTCCGTCTTCTCTGCAGGTTTTCAGTTCAGCAGTCCTCTTCTTCTTAGGTTGCAGGAATCTATCTTGCTGTGTTCTGGGAGCCCCTAAATACAGAATTTAGGGGTGTGTTTAGGTCTGGGAGGGCAGTAGCCAATGGCTCCTGTCTTTGAGGGTGGCTACACCCTCTTTGTGCCTCCTCCCTGAGGGGAGGGGGACACATTCCTATCCCTATTGGGGGAATCCTCCATCTGCAAGATGGAGGATTTCTAAAAGTCAGAGTCACTTCAGCTCAGGGCACCTTAGGGGCTGTCCTGACTGGCCAGTGACTCCTCCTTGTTTTTCTCATTATCTCCTCCGGCTTTGCCGCCAAAAGTGGGCCCATGGCCGGAGGGGGCGGGCAACTCCACTAGCTGGAGTGCCCTGGGGTGCTGTAACAAAGGGGGTGAGCCTTTGAGGCTCACCGCCAGGTGTTACAGTTCCTGCAGGGGGAGGTGATAAGCATCTCCACCCAGTACAGGCTTTGTTACTAGCCACAGAGTGACAAAGGCACTCTCCCCATGTGGCCAGCAACATGTCTGGTGTGTGGCAGGCTGCTAAAACCAGTCAGCCTACACGGGTAGTTGGTTAAGGTTTCAGGGGGCACCTCTAAGGTGCCCTCTGGGGTGTATGTTACAATAAAATGTACACTGGCATCAGTGTGCATTTATTGTGCTGAGAAGTTTGATACCAAACTTCACAGTTTTCAGTGTAGCCATTATGGTGCTGCGGAGTTCGTGCATGACAGACTCCCAGACCATATACTCTTATGGCTACCCTGCACTTACAATGTCTAAGGTTTGGCTTAGACACTGTAGGGGCATAGTGCTCACGCACTTATGCCCTCACCTATGGTATAGTACACCCTGCCTTAGGGCTGTAAGGCCTGCTAGAGGGGTGACTTATCTATACCTATAGGCAGTGTGAGGTTGGCATGGCACCCTGAGGGGAGTGCCATGTCGACTTCGTCTTTTTATCCCCACTAGCACACACAAGCTGGCAAGCAGTGTGTCTGTGCTGAGTGAGGGGTCCCCAGGGTGGCATAAGATATGCTGCAGCCCTTAGAGACCTTCCCTGGCATCAGGGCCCTTGGTACCTGGGGTACCAGTTACAAGGGACTTACCTGGATGCCAGGGTGTGCCAATTGTGGAAACAAAAGTATAGGTTAGGAAAAGAACACTGGTGCTGGGGCCTGGTTAGCAGGCCTCAGCACACTTTCAAATCATAACTTGGCATCAGCAAAGGCAAAAAGTCAGGGGGTAACCATGCCAAGGAGGCATTTCCTTACAACAGGTGTATACCGTTTTGGTGGAAGGACGCCTGGCTGGCAAGATAACGTCACAGACTTCAGGTGGAAGGTCAAAAGCTGCCAACTGCCGCCGCTCAATCTCCACGCATGAAGGCGGAGATTGGACAGGTTCGGGTGGAGAACCGTCCCCTGCTGCTGCAACAGAAGATCCTCCCGAAGAGGCAGTCTGAGTGGAAAATCTGTGGCCATGCTCAATTGCTCGAGATACCATACTCTCAGTGCCCAGTCCGCCAACCAAGGTAACTTGGGGCCGGTCGTTCCAGATCTTCTTGAGAACTCTGGGCAGAAGTAGTTTAGGCGTAAAGGAGGCCAGATTCCAGAGCGACGAAAAGCATCTCTGAGCAAGTGCCGCTTTTGGAAACTCCAACGTGCAAAACAGCTGACACTGCACGTTCTCTGTGGAGGCGAACAGATTTAAGCAAGGCTCTCCCCACTGCTGAAAGAGACCTTGCGCCGTCAGATGGAGATGCCATTCGTGATCAGCTATGCATCGCCCGCTAAGTTTGTCTCCTCTGGCATTCAGAGAGCCTGCTAGATGTTGAACCACCAGGGTAATGTCCTGATGTTCCAACCATGTCCAGAGGCGTAGTGCTTCCTGACGAAGCGTCCAGGACCCTACTCCGCATTGTTTGTTGCAGTACCACATGGCGGTAGTGTTGTCCGTAAACACTTGCACTACTTTCTCTTTGAGAGAGGGAGGCAGATCGCCTGGAGCTCCAGAAGATTGATATGGAGCGCAGACTCCGCCAGAGACCAGAGGCACCTGATCTCTGCCTCTCCCATGTGGCCACCCCATCCCAGAAGTGACGCATCTGTCACTATGGACAGATCTGGCTGGGGAAGGGAGAGGAATTTGCCATGGACCCAATGTGGATTCGAAAGCTCCCACTGCAGGTCTTTTCCAGTCCCCTCCAAGATCTGGACCATGTCAGAGAGATTTCCCTTATGCTGCACCTGCTGTAACTTCAAGTCTCACTGCAGAGCCTGCATATGCCATCTGGCATGTGTCCATAGCAGGATGCAGGAGGTCATGAGGCCCAGCAGCCTCAGGATCAGTCTCATCGAAACCCAAGGCCGAAATCATAGCCTGAATAGCTTGGACTCGCTTTTTGGGAGGATAGGCCTGAAATTGTACTGTGCCCAGAACAGCTCTGATGAAACGGAGCATCTGAGAGGGAGTCAGGTGTAACATCAGCACATTTATAGAGAACCCCAGCAGGTTTGCCATAGTCTGAAGGTGGGAGACAACTTTCTGGGGCGAGTCCACCTTCAACAGCCAGTCACCGAGGTAGTGGAAGACTGAAACCCCCAACCTGCGCAGATGAGCTGCAACCATCGCCATCACTTTTGTGAACACCAGAGGGGCAGTGAAAAGGCCGAAGGGGAGCATGGTAAATTGAAAGTGCTCGTGACTTACCACGAATCATGGTAACGTCTGTGAGCAGGCAGGATGGGAATGTGGAAATAAGCGTCCTGCAAGTACAACGCTACCATCCACTCTCCTGGGTCCAAGGCAGACAGGACCTGAGCCAGGCTTAGCATTCTGAATTTCTCCTTCTTGAGGAAGAGATTGAGGTCCCGAAGGTCTAGGATCAGACGTAAGCCCTTGTCTTTTTTGGGTACCAGAAATTAGAGGGAATAACAACCACAACCTACTTCTGGTGCAGGGACCTTCTCTATGGCTCCCTTGGCAAAGAGAGCCGCAACGTCCTGGAGGAAAAGTGCCAAATGATCCTCTGGTATACGGCTGACTGATGGAGGCATGGCCAGTGGGGCAGATTAGAAGGGGAGATAGTAGCCCCTTCAAACGATCTGCAAAACCCCCCTTTCCGTAGAGATGGATTCCCAGTGGGCAGATGATAGTGAATCTGCTGCCAACTGGACCGGAGTGAGGGGGTGGAGTAGGAGGGTTTGGAGGATGCAGCAGGGGCATGGGTAGACTTGGCAGACCTCTGGTTCCCTGTCCCACACCCATGTGGGATTCCGCGTCCTAGGGCAAGCAGCGGCTGAACAGCATGGGTGGCAATGTAACTGGAGTAGGGACGCAACAGAGAGCCCCTTCCGTGGCCACAAAAGGGGCGAAAGGTGGACTGTTGGGAGCTAGGGGCAGTGGAAAGGTCGAGGGACCGAGTCATAGCCTGGGAGTCCTTGAACCTCTCCAAAGCTGAGTCCACCTTGTCTCCAAGGAGACGGGAGCCAAAGGGCATGTCCATAAAAGTCTGTTGGATATCCCCCTAAATCAAATGTACGCAACCAGGTGTGGCACCTCAAGGTCACCGTCATCGCAACCGATCTACCCAGAGAGTCGGTCGTGTCCAGCCCACATCTGATTGTGAAGTTTGCCGCATCTCTCCCATTGGTAACAGCTTGGGAGACGATTGCACGGGCCTCCTCTGGTATCTGCGGCAGAACTTGCTCGACCGGATCCCACAGAGAGTGGGTATAAAGGCCCAAAAGGCATGCAGTGATCACTGACCGGAGCGCAAGGCTGGAGAAAGAAAACATCTTCTTCCCAAATTGTTCCAGCCTTTTTGATTCCCTATCCGGGGGTGGGGAAGGAAATGCGCTAGAGGATGAGGATGCCTGAATGACAAGGCTCTCAGGCGTGAGGTGTTGGGACAGGAATTTAGGGTTGTTCGGGTCGGGCCAATGGCGGTGTGCAATAGTCCTGTTCACAGGAGCCTCTGTGTTGGGTCTGGACCAAGTATACAAAAGGACATCTGTGAGGGCTTCATTGAATAGCTTAAGAGGCTCAGATGTGGAAGCCCCTGGCTGACGCACCTCCGTCAGGAGATTAGACCTGACTTGAACAGTAGGCAGCTTAAGGCTGAGGACCTCAGATGACCTACTGACCACCATGGAATAAGTTGCTCCCTCCGCCATAGCCACGGTAGGAGGAGACAGAATGCCAGCATTTGGAAAGGTATCCAGACCACTGGCCTCACCCATCTCCTGTGCCCAGTCCAAGTTAGGGTCATCCAGGAATTCATAAGGGTCCAGGGACCCCCTCCAATCTTTCCCTGAATTCGTACCCATAAGAAAAAGGGTCATAATCCGACTGGAATAGGCCCCATCGAAGAAGGAGGAGGCGGCGGCCAATGCCGGTCTGACTCTGAGTCGTCGGTGATGAGGATCGGGTCTACGTCGATGGTGGACACCACCAACGTCAGGAGTGTCGACAATTCTACCGGCGCCGGGGAGGGTCTCAATGGCACGACTGGCACCGGTGCGGATCCGAGAGCGGATCCGGAGCAGACCATGGTGGCCAGAGGCGCCGGCGTAGAACCCAAAGGTCCCCTGACCGAACCCCTTGGGCCCGAAGGTGCCGTATCGGAGTCAGCCTGCACAAAAATAAGGCGCATGGCCTCATAAAACTCCTTTAATTGGACAGGGGTCACTCCGGCTCCTGGAAACTTGAGGAGGTGTGGAGCAGACCCAGAAGCAGGCTCCGAAGACGGAGGCCTTGAGCGTCAACGCTCCTCCCACATCACATCAGCCAAGCTATGGGGTGAAGTCGAAAGGTGACAGGATCTCTTCGACTTCTTCTTCTTACCTTGACCCGAAGACTTAGAGGAAGAAGAATGGTGGTGGCTCTGTGACCGGTCTCGAGATCTTCCCCTCCAGACCGGGACCTACGCGAGTCAAGCACTGGGCCGCCATAAGCTTGAGGGACTGCTCCCTCAAGGCCATCGGGTGCATGGCCCGGCACTAGGACTACGACTTTGGGTCGTGGTCGCGCTCCAGGCAACACAAACAGACCCGATGCGGATCCGTCACAGACATCATGCGGTCACAATCCTTACATGGTTTGAAGCCAGTCTTCGGGGACATCCCTCGATGCACCAAAAAACTCAACAAAAACTCAACAAAAGAGTCGAAGCTGGTCAAAAAGAGAACAGGGTAGCTCTCTCTGGATCAGCGCATGGCGTGTAAAGAAAAGAACTGACATCACTGCACTGAGGCGGCGTCTATGTACTACTCCAGATGACATCACGGCAGCTACGGCGCTGCGGAGTCAACCGATGCCACCTAACGAAGTGCAAGGGTATTGATCGAAGAAAAAAATCTCGGAATCCAGTCTGACGCCTGGGGGGAAATTCTAAGGTAAGGAATCTGCAACTAGAAGTCTCTATCAGATGAATCTGTATTCTTAGGATCTTTTGCCAGGATTTGGACATTCCCAGAGTAGACGGAGTTAAACAAATCTTTCCAGAGGTGACTGACTCATTTACAATCTTATAAAGCTATGGGGGGATACAGTCTGGGCCAGCCGCTTTCCCATTCCTGGCTTTTTTTGATGTTCCCAGATTACATCTTCAGTGATCTGAGCAGAACAAAATTGTTCCTCTACATCCGTTAGTACAGGCAGGCCACTACCCCTCAGCCAGTTCCTTAACTTTGGGCTATCCGGGTTAGTCTCTTCCATGTAGGGAGTCATAATCAAATTAATTAGACGTTTCTCGATTTGTCACATTTTAGTAGAAATGGTCCCCTGGTTATTTGATATCAGTTCTTCAATGTTAACCCTCGATCTGACAGATTTTGCCTTCCATGCTAGCAGAGCACCACATCTTTTTCCATATTCAAAAATTCTTGAGCAGTTGGCCTGTCCCTCTCCTTACATTTTAATTCAACCAGAACTTGACTCATGCCTATATGTAGGTTGGGTGTTTGTAAACTACACTTTATGGCTCCAATTTCCTGCTCAGTGGAATTTAGCTCCTCTCTAGCTCTTTAGTTCTTAATAGAGGCCTGATTACATATGATCCTCTGGACGAAGACCTTACAGGAGTCCCAAATAACAGGTAGCAGGCAAGACTCAATGTTGCACTTAGAAAATACTTGGGTGTTTTTGTCCAAAACCTGACCTATTCCAGCATTTTGAAGTAGGACCCAGTTTATAGTCCACCAATGTTTTTTCTCTCAGATGGAATGCCATTACAACAGCAGAATGACCAGAAATATGTCTCCGCATATGCTTGGCCTCTCTAACATTCCCCCAAAATGCTGTTATCTACTAAGAGATAATCAAGTATAACATAGTGCCTTTATTTCTTGCTGTGGAATGTGTATCCCCTCTGTTGGCCCATCAAGTAATGCCAAACATCGATGAGACCAAGATCTTGCATCATATTTTTTTTAAACTCTCTTCACTTTGGGCATGCTGACACAATCTCTTTGTGGAGCCATATAAGTTAATATTCATTAATGTATTACAATCTCCACCAATGATTATCAGGAGTGAGCATTCCAATATTTCCAATTCTAGGGTTGAGATGAAGGATGGATCTTCTGAGTCAGGACAAAAGAAGCCAGCAAAGACGAAACAAAAATTATGATGTTTCATGATCCCTATACCCCACCTCCCTGAAGAGTCAGTCTTGAAGTCCACCAATTTCACGCCCACACCTCTCCTTAAGATAATGGCTAACCCCTTGCAGTTCTCTGCCTGATCGGAAATGACACACTGATCAATCCACTTTTGATCTGAGAATAAAGCCCTACTCTCATCTGGTCTCAGGCCAGTCTCTTGCAAAATGTGGGCTCCTCTATCCTCTAAATACTGAAGGAAGAATCTCTGCCTCCCCTTAGTCCGAAGACCATTTACATTCTAGGTTAAGAATTTGATTACCTTACCCATTCTCATTTAGCTCTAAACCCTCTTCAGGGGGGACTTTTGGAACAATTGGAGAAAGCTTAACAGGATGTAGATAAAAGGAACGACCATGAGAACTGAATCGAACTGGATTTTAGTTTCTAGAAGTGGAAGGACTCTAGGATTTCTGTAGTACACTCCCCACACACCCAGCCCTCGGAGCCTAGGTTTATTATGACTGCTGAAGACTTTAGCCATCTTGAAAACGCCCAGTGTGGGTTGGGTTGGCCAGGTAACGTTTACCACATTGGTAAGGGTGTGCCCAGCAGTCATTCCCACAGACTAGCTCGTGCCCTGCATAAGTGTGTTACCTCCAGGCACCCACGTTAAAACACTTACAGAAGAGGACTGTGACCCAAGAGGGGCCCTGGATCTGCCTCCTCTGTACCCAGGACATAGAAGTGGACTTCAAGGGACATAAGGCTAACCACCTGCTAAACCAATAGGGACATACCAAGCTACAAGAAGCCTTTTCCTACAACTTCCCAGCTGACTAGCGGCAACTGGACTTGGACTGGACTCTACTGTTTGGTTTCTGTCTGACACCTTGTAAGTCTCCAAGTTCCTCCCCCGAGGTCCTGAGGGTCTTTAAAACTGTAATTCTGGGGTGTATTACAACTTAAAGGATTAAAGTCAGAAGGTCAAATCTTTGACCATGACGAAACTGGTTGGTGTGTCCGACATGCAGTCCACTGCAGTCAGATCCCATTCTACTACAATCATTGGCTATCATTGGCACTTTATGCTTCTTGCCGATGTTTCTACGTAAAACTTCAAAAAATCATATAAAAAAGAAAAAATATCATTGAGCACACAAATTTAAACAGTCCGCTGAGATCGCTTTCTCAGCCCATCCTTTAATGTGTGTACCATAACTTTAATTTTCAATCATTGCACTGTATAAATTGTTGCTCTGGTTATGCCCATTGCCAACACATGTTTCATCACGAAGGTGTGTTGCCCGCAACTTCGTCAGGGCTAGGTATCACTAACCACTCGGTGTACGGCTATAAGCTAAGAGCTTCCTCTAGTACCAAAAATATTTGAAAGTTCCAAAATCTATTTCATAATATTTCACAACAAACACATGGTCATTCACCAGAGAGTGCTGCACTGTTAAGTCATCTTAATATAAACAATTCAATGCTGGAGAGAAAACATTACTTACTTTTATTAATAATTCTCCTGCTTTGATATATTTTATAATTTCACATATGAAATTATAAAATACATCAAAGTTCAATGTAAGTTGTAATAAAGCAGTGTTTTGGTACTGCATAAATACTTTGCACATTGCCCTAAGTTAAGCCTGACTGCTCTAGGCATTAGCTACCGGGGGTTGAGCTCTGGTTAACTTACTGACTTTCAGGGTTCAACCTGACAAGGGTTGTGATTATTTCCTCCGGTGGTTAGTCACCACCAAAGCAATTTCTAACCCTTATGCACCGTCTGAAAATTAGGGGGGTCATTACAACATTGGCGGTAAAAGCCGCTTACCGCTGTGCAGAAGACCGCCAACACACCGCCGCGGAAATCCGCCACAGCTATTATGACCCACAGCACGGAATCTGCCAAAATTCAGACACCCACACAAGTCTGCCACACCAAAGGTCAGTGATAAACTGGCGCAAACAAATCCTCCACTGTCACGCCAACAGAAATACGCCCACACTATCACGACACACGAATCCACGTGGCGGTGTTTCAACCGCGGTATTCCATTGGCGGTACACACCGCTGCGCTCAAAATACACACACATATACAAAACACAGCCACATTGGACAATTCAAAATACACACACCTGATACACATACACACACCACTCCCACACACTCAATACAATATAAAACACACACCCACAAACCCCTACGACAAAAATACCGAAAGAAGGCCAGAGGGAGACACTACAAACTACTACCAAGCATCCACAGGCACACCAGACCATCACCCACATAACTTCCATGCACCTCAAACAACACACCACTACATATCAGCACACTTATCACCACACACACCACCCCACACATCACCCACACCACCCCATGGCACAGCAAAGGCACCCCAGGTTCTTGGAGGAGGAGCTCAGGGTGATGGTGGAGGAAATTGTCCGGGTAGAGTCACAGCTATTCGGAGCACAGGTGCAGCACACCTCCATAGCTAGAAAGATGGAGCTATGGCGAAGAATAGTGGACAGGGTCAACGCAGTGGGACAGCACCCAAGAAATCGTGATGACATCAGGAAGAGGTGGAATGACCTACGGGGGAAGGTGCGTTCCGTGGTCTCAAGACACCACCTTGCGGTTCAGCGGACTGGCGGGGGACCCCCACCTCCTCCCCCAAAACTAACAACATGGGAGGAGCAGGTCTTGCCGATTCTGCATCCCGAGGGCCTCGCAGGAGTAGATGGAGGAATGGACTCTGGTAAGTCAAAGCTTTACTATTACATCCCCCACCCTACCTGCATGCCATCACATACCTCCACCCTCACCACCATAACTCCAACTCCTCACAAATGTCCCAATATCACAAACCACCCATCCCAACACCAAGCCCTGCATGCAACACCAAAGCATGGACACCCATCACCAAAGCATGCCCACTGCACATACCCATACACCCCCCTAAACCATCATCACACAAGGTCCCACACAGGAATGCAAGCTCTGGGGTACACGGTCAAGCGCCCATTGCACACCATGGCACACACAGATATAATAAACATCCTTTTATACCCCTGCTGGACCCCTACCCAACGTCACCGGACAGGAGGGTCCACACATGTCCACACCACCTACAGAAGAGGCCCACAGTGATGACAGCACTTCTGTCCAACTGGATCTAGATGACCAGCCCAGCCCATCGGGGACCTCTGGACAGTCAGTTCCCATCACACAGTCACAGGCCACTACAGAGCTTCCACCCTCTGGAAACACCAGCACAGCACCCAACCAGCGGGCCCATACTTCTGTCCCCAGGATATGTCAATCAGCAGTGTGTCCACCACTACAGGGAACCCAGGCTAACCCACCACCCCAACAACAACAGGGACCTGGGGGCAGTGGTAGTGGGCACACGGTACAGGGGACGGAGGCCCAGGAACACAGGGGAACTGGGAGGGCTGCTGTGCGACAGGGGGAGGACAGGCCAAGGGAACCCACTCTCCATGAGGCCCTCTCCTCCATCATGGAAGCCTACCACCACTCCCAGGAGACAATGGCAACGGTACTGGCCAAGTTTCAGGAGACCCAGTGCCTGCAGGAGGAACAGTATTTGGGCTTCAGGGAGGAACTCAGAACCATCAATTTCACCCTGGGCACCATCATAGGGGTGCTGAAGGAAGTACTCAACACCAGGAGGGACACTGTGGCACAACAAGGGACCCCTGACACTAGCATGGACGATGAACTGCCCACCACCTCCGCCGGCGCTAGTGGACAGGACGCCCGGCCACAGGACCACCACCCCAGCACCCCACCCCCTGCAGAGGGTGAACCACCCCGCAAACGGTTCCTGAGATCCAGGACAAAGACAGAGAATGATGCCAAGACCCCCGCCAAGAAATTAGACCACCTTGAATGTCATCTTTCTGACCAACTTTGTCACCCTGTCCATCCTCAAACTGCCCCAGCTCCACTTCTTATGCCCATTTGGGCAATGCACGTGTGAAACTAATAGACTGGACTCTGCCATGGACATTCCTCCACCATCACCCCTGACCATTTTACAACACCCTCCAATATCTAGCACTTAAATAAACACCCTTGAAGCACAATACAATCTGGAGTCAGTCTGTGATTTCGAAATTGTGTATTAGCAATTACAGTGACAAAATGCTCTTTCAATTGTAATGTCAACATACCTATGTCACACAGCTCTAGTCCATGAGGAAACAAAGCAGATGTCACACAGTGGGACCCACATCTGTGAAATCGTAAGGGAAAGTGACAACTCAGTGACCATACACTTGTTGAAAACGACAGACAGTAGAGAGGTAGTAGTGTTAAAGTACATGTAGTAGGCAGGTCTGTACTCTTACCTGTGTCTCAATGGAAATATTGCAGGATCACCGAGTTCCTGTTGTCCATGTACTCTTCTTCTGCTTCCTCGTCTTCACTGTCCACAGGCTTCACAGCTGCAACAACACCGCCATCTGGACCATCCTCCTGCAGAAAAGGCACCTGTCGTCGCAAAGCTAAGTTGTGAAGCATGCAGCAGGCCACGATGATCTGGCACACCTTCTTTGGTGAGTAGAATAGGGATCCACCTGTCATATGGAGGCACCTGAACCTGGCCTTCAGGAGGCCGAAGGGCCGTTCGATAATCCTCCGAGTTCGCCCATGGGCCTCATTGTAGCGTTCCTCTGCCCTTGTCCTATGATTCCTCACTGGGGTCAGTAGCCATGACAGGTTGGGGTAACCAGAGTCACCTGCAAATGGCAAGGGACAACTGTTAGACACACACTAATCTGTAGGGACCAGCTGTGGTAAAACCCACCTTCAGCAGACAGTCGTCAAGCAACAGGAATACATGCATCCCTAACCTATACAGCTGTGGTATGATATAGTCACTAACATAAACTTTGCAAAGACAGGAGGGCCCATGTAATATCCCTAGAGCAGGACAGTAGACTGGAATGAGTCTGACTATACCACAAAGCCCAGGTACTGCCTGTGGCTGCAGGACCTACACTTGAAAGTATGTGTCCCGCAGATGCAGGGATACCATTCAGACCACAGGGTTCAAGACCTGCAAAACCTGAGCAAGCATCATTATTTTGAACGTGTCTTTGTTAAGGAAGTAGTTCAAGAGCCTGAAGTCTATAACTGATCCTAATCCTGCCATTCCTGGGAAACATCAATTACTGAAGGTAACACCTTAGACTTCTCTCTGCCTCTCGTACCAGTCCAATTGTCTCTATTGCAAGTAATAACATTGCTCCTTTTGAGTGAACTGAAGTGTAATCATCCAATGTCTGAGAATAAACCGAGGGGCTGTGGGGAGGCAAGCCCAGAAATGGAAGGGTGTAACCAACTTGGACAATTTAAAGGACTCCCAGTGCCAATATGATGGTGAGTCACACATTATGAGACAGTAAAAAGTCAAAAAGTGAAAAGCCAGGAGGATTAAATGGGCAGAAATCATTGTTTAACAGAACCACAAGCAACTTAGACAAGATTGCACATCCTCTGAAGATGTAGCACAATGCATCCAAGCATGTCATCTAAGGAGAATACTGGTATGGATAGCACAGCAGTGCAACCCATTGTGTCCAGTCAAGAATGCGAAACATACTTGATAGCATTGTGACAGTCATTTACTATGTTAGCAATGGCGTTGACTCTGTCCCCTGGTAAAATAAACACCACCTTGTGTATCATGTCTCAAAGGGAGTGAGTGTAATGACCAAGGAAACAAACTGCTTTCAATGACCATAATGCTAAACCAGCACTGAACAGAAGTTCTTGTCCCACTGCCCCATAGCTTAAATTTTTTATTCTGTCCAGTTGATAAGTTAGAAAACTATTCTAGTTTACTTTGCTGGTGGAGGCCTTTATTACAAGGCTCTCAGGTGTTGGATATTGTGCCAAGAATTCTGCCTCACTTGACAATGACCAGTGATTTTTCACAGTGGTGCAATTCACAGCCGGAGCTGAAAATGGCTCAGACCAATTAGCCAGGACCGAGTCAGGCAGGGCATCACTGAAAGTCAACAAGGGTTTAAATGTCCATGGCCCAGGTTTATAAACTACTGTGAGGTGGTTAGTCTGTTCATTGGAGAGCAAGCAATTCTGAGACTTCCTAACCACACTCATAAAATAGGCACTTTCTTCCATCGGCGGCCCTAAAGTCGAATCTACAGCAGACTTTGGAGAGGTATTCAAGCCATCAGCATCTTCCTTGTCATGTGGAAGATATTGGAAACCTTGAAAGGACTTTTAGCGTGACACAAATATTACTTCTATCCTGCCGAAGTACTATTGCCCAGGCAGTGAAACTGGAGTAGTGCCCACAACGTCTTCAAGATTTGCTTTTGTAATCAAGTACTTCAACATCAGATTGGTTTCTAGATGAAAACGGTGCTAGTTTCAAACCTAGACCCAGTGACAGATAAGGAGCCAGCACAATTAGAGCAAGCGCAGATGAAGGACCAAAAGGTCCTTCATCTCAACACTGAAGCTAAGCAACAACCCAGTGCCCTACTTGGTGCAGTGGAACTTTGGCTTGGGTCATTAGACAAAGTAATGTCTGCAAATGGAAGTCCAACTGGAGGACCCAGCAAGTCTAAAATAGCTACTCAAAGGTTGTAATCGGCTGCAGGGTTGATGATAGCCAGAGAAAATGGGGGGTGAGGAGGGGGGGTAAAGGCTCAAAAGTTGCCACTGGATCGTAGTCGGACACAGAAGTTGAGTTTGCTGCTCAGCCCGTCCACTATTGCACAATTCTCTCTTGGACTGGAAACACCAGCCAATCATGGAGCTCTATGGACCAGCATACCGTCAGCCCCAGTGCATCATGGTAAATGCAGTACAAGTTCGTTTTTTATCCATAAAGTAAACTAAAGTTTATCACCTCAGTAGGTGCAGCAAGTGTTGTAAATCTCTGGTCACGTGTTTCTGGGTAAGCCCTTCATCAGCAGAGAGCAGCTTTGTCTGTGGGGTTGCTGGAAATGCTGCCAAAAGTCCTCTCAGGGTTGAGTGTCACTCACTGGCATGCAGGTGCTTCAACCAGAGCTCGTCAGCTTGTTGGCTAAAGGGAGCCTTCTTAAACAGAAAAACCAGAAAGGGAGCACCCTGCCCCACACTCCAGCATGCAGTCAGCCCCAGTGTATCATGGTAAATGCAGTCCAAGTTTGTTTTTTATCCATAAAGTAAACTAAGATTTTTCACCTTAGTAGATGCAGCAAGTGCTGTAAATCTCAGGACACGTGTTTCTGGGTAAGCCCTTCATCAGCAGAGAGCAGCTTTGTCTGTGGGGTTGTTTGTAATGCTGCCAAAAGTCCTCTCAGGTTTGTGTATCACTCACTGGCATGCAGGTGCTTCAACCAGAGCTCCTAGGCAACCCCTAAGGAAGGGTACTGTGTAGGCAAAAGGCAGGACATGTACCTATGTAGTTTACATGTTCTGGTAGTGTAAAACTCCTAAGTTCGTTTTACACTGCTGTGAGCCCTGCTCCCTTCATAGGCTAACATTGGGGCTGCCCTCATACATTGTTTGAGTGGTAGCTGCTGATCTGAAAGGAGTAGGAAGGTTATATTTAGTATGGCCAGAATGGTAATACAAAATCCTGCTGACTGGTGAAGCTGGATTTAATATTACTATTTTAGAAATGCCACTTTTGGAAAGTGAGAATTTCTCTGCACTTAAATCTTTCTGTGCCTTGCAATCCACGGTTGGCTGGGCTTAGTTGACAGCTCCCTTGTGCACTGCATGTTGCAAAGCCAGCAAGCACAGGCCTTTAACTGCAAAGAAACTCTTCAACTTGGGCCCTAATTTATACTTTTTGACGCTAAACTGTGCTAACGCAATTTAGCATCAAAGAGAATACCGCCGGCTGGTACCATTCCAAGACGCTGGCCGGGTGTCTTATTTAGGGAATGGCGCAATCCGGCGCAAAGGGTGGGCTAATGTCATGGAGAATTACGTTAGCCGGGTGTGGGTGATGGTATGAGAGAAGGGGGTGTTGCACCAAAAAATGACGTTAGGCTGGTTAGAGTAATAAAAGATGACTCTAACCAGCCTAGCGTCATTTCTTGACGCAAACCTACCATACGATATGACTCCTGTCTTATAAAAGACAGGAGTCATGCCCACCACCCCAATGGCCAGCACAGGGGACAAGGGTCCCTGCGGCATGGCCACTGCATTCCGTGCCATGTATGGGGCCCATTTCAGGGCCGCAATGGCACTTTAAAAAAAATCCAAAAATACTTACCTCTATTTACCTATACTTACCTGGGATGGGGTCTCCATTCTCCGCTGTCCCTCTGGTGTAGGTAGGGGTGTCCTTGGGGCTTTGTTGAGGGCACCTGTGGTCTTATTCCGTGGGGTTTCACCATGGGAATAGGCCCACAGGTCCCCTAATGCCTGCTCTGAACCAGACGTTAAATAATGGCGCTAAGTAAGTTTAGCGCCATTATTTTGGCCCGCCTCCCTCCCGTGCACCGTTTTTGCGTGGGAGGATAAATAAGGTGCCTTAGAGTCATTTTTCGCCCAGGAACGCCTACCTTGCATCTCATTGACGCAAGGTAGTTTTCCGCAGGCAAAAAATTACTTTAACTCCAATATTTTGACGCTAGACGGGTCTTGCGTCAAAATGTAAATATGAAGTTAAGTTTGTGCTGAAAGAGCGTAAAAGAATGTCGCTATTTCAGCGCATACAGTGTATAAATACGCCACTTAGTGCTGTATGTTTTGGCAATAGATGACACACATGCCTGCACCACAACATAACTACAGTCTAAAGGAATATCCAAGTAACCAAATTCTTGAAACCAGATTGTGAGATTCAGGAACTTCTGATCAATCTGATGAAAAATGTTTCAGTTTCCTGGCTATACAACAATGCAACAAATTAATGCTTACATTCATCTTATTCACTAGCGATCTGTTGGTGCCTCAATCCATACTAGTATATTTCTCACACTATGCCACTGTAGAAAGAGACTAGCCATATCTAAGTCAGTTTTGGTTTTGTTACAATAGAAATGTCTCCCTCTCTCAAGAGGTTATGACTGATTCAAAGCAGTCCAGCTGCAACAAACCAAAAGGTTTTCCAAATATAAATGAGTTGCTTGACCAAAGCTTTACAAAGTTATTCTGCAACAGATTGCTTATATCAATCACCAGTGCTCAAGTGAGAATTGCTCCAGCATATCCTGTCACCAAAGGAAGGAAATACCTCTGGTGCGACCACCAGAGGGATTTCCTTTTATTTATTTCAGCCTTGGGAGCTAGGGAAGAGCTTCCCAAGCACTGAGGCTATTTTTCTGTCTGCTAAGGCAATCGCCGTGCATGGCGTGCTGAGGTCATTACAGAGCAACTAAAATGAAATGAGCTGGACGGCTCATTTTATCAATGTTCTGGGCATATCTGGGGTGGGAGCAAAGCGTGATGCTTGAGTGAGCTGCCCCACCCTCTTTTTTTGCCCATTCCAGAATAGGTGCATCAGTCTTTCTGCCCCCTTCCTGGGGGTGATTGAGGGTTGGTGTACCCAAAATCTTCTTAAGGGGGACAGAAATGCCACTAAACACCACAGTAGAAATATTCCCCAAAATCAAAAAAGACGGTGGGTGCAGCTCACTCAGGCATCACATTGTGCTCCCACCTCAGAATAAGAGCACAGCATCAGTCTTTCCGACACTCCAACCTCCAACCTCCCCCTACCCGCCCCTAAGCAGGTGTGGATTTTTGGTGTTTACCCAAAATATGCAGGGACAGAAAAGCCCCTAAACACCAGTGGAAAAATATTCCTAATAATAAAAAAAGGAGTGGGGATGGCTCACTCACACAGATTTGGTGCTGTGCTCCCACCCCAGAATAGGTGCCTCAGTCTTTCTGCCCCTGTTAGTGGATTGGGTGTGTTTACTCAAAATCTGCCACAGTGGGACAAAATGCAACTAGACACCAGGAATTTTCAACACAGCACAAAAGCAAACATAAGGCTTGGGTGACCTACACTGGCATCAAGCCAATATCCCTACCCCAGAATAGGCAAGAGAACATTTCTGCCCCCTAATGACTAAAGCATTCCCATCTTTATGGCAAGACGGGAAATTTTGATTAGCGACAAGTAGGGTAGCATTTTTATCAGCACATGCTGGATGGTAGGGGTTTTGTGGATTCCTGCTGATTCCAGAAGTTTATGTCACAGTAATGCAATGGAAATGTGCAATTTTAGGCAAGGTTTGAGGTTTTCAGGCCAGCGCGGGTAAGAAAACTTTGTGGGATCCACTTGAGGCACACTACCCTTGACTCCCTTTGGTGTCTAGTTTTTTAGAAATGTCTCGGTTTGGTAGGTTCCCTGGGTGGCCGTCGATCCCTGGCCAAAAGAATGCTGCTAAACCCATTGCCAAATCAGATTATTCTTGTGACAAGAAATGTTGATGTTTCCACATTGTATTTTGGGGCTTTTCCTTTTGCAGGAGGGAATGATAGATGTTAGATCATTTGTGGCTCTATGCAGATTCCAGAAGTTTCCGTCACAGAAAAGTGAGAAAATTACTTTTGTTTAAGTCAAAAAGTTTGAGGTTTGCAGGGGCTTCAGGGTAAGAAAAACAGGAGTGAGCCACACAAGTCAACCCACTCTGGATTCCACTGGGTGTCTTGTTTTAAAAAATGTGCAGTTTTGCTAGGTTTCCCTAGGTGGCGGGTAAGCTAGAGCCCAAAATCCTCAGCTAGCCACACTGCAAAAAACACAGGGTGAGTTTTTAGTGGAAAAATGTGATGCGTCCATTTTCTGCTTTGAGGGTTTCTTGCAGCGGGCATTAGGCCTGCCTACACAAAAGAGGTACATTTCTTATCAGGAGATTTAGAGGAATCATAGATGGTAGGAAATTTGTGGTCCTCCGCAGATTCCAGAAGTTTTCCCCACAGAAATCTGAGAAAAATGTGTGTCTATAGTCAAAGTTTGCAAAGTTTTCTGGGTTGGAAAATGTGGTAGGAGCCACTCGCGTCACCCCACTCTGGATTCCTCTCTATGTCTAGTTTTTTTAAAAGTACAGGTTTTCTTAGGTACAGGCTGAGCTAGGGTCCGAAATCCACAGCTAGCCACAATGGAGAAAGGGGGCAGGTTTCAGTGGAAAAAGTTGATGTTTTCACATTGGATTTTGGGGCCTTTTGTGTCACTGGCACTGGGCCTACCCACACAAGTGAGGTACCATTTTTATCAAGAGACTTGGGGAAATGGTAGATGGTAGGAAATGTGTTGCTCCCTGCAGATTCCAGAACTTTCCTTCACAGTAATGTGGTGAAAATGTGTTTAGTCAAAGTTTGGGGTTAGCAAGGGCTTATGGGTACGAAAATCTGGTGGAGGCCACACAAGTGCTAGTGCGCCTTATCCTTAGTAAGTAAACATATAAGGGGACGCGTATAGGTTGATTAATCTTTTGGATCGCACAGAGTATCCTAGCCAAGTGGTGCCAGTGAAAAACATCAACAAACAATTCCAACTCACATATAATACCAAAAACTAGTCTAATAAGAAAATACCATCATTCACAAGAAGGTTAGTTCGTTTTATTCCCTATTAATTACAATTCTAATCAAAACCTTTATTCAATGAATCCATGATTAATCAAACTTTATTAGCATCAAGAGCAATAATTCATCAAGATTTTATTAATAAGCAAATTAACATTAATCTAGGCGTGGCAAATTCATGAACACTGAATAATTCAGCAATGTGAGTCAGTCAGCCTCATGCCAAAATCACCTTGTAGTCACCCTTGACAGCCTACCTATCTCAGATTAGCATCAGCATGTGGGCCTTCATGTGAAAAACTATTCAGTAAAAAAAAAATGATAATTTGGAAAAATCTAACTAAAAGAGAAAAACATTTCTAAGCAGCGCAGTTGGTACCTAGAAGGAAAAAGCACACATTAGTCAGTCAAGTTATAGCTACCTATACAACATAGATCAGCAACAAGTCAGTCTTCCTCTCCAGGTCATCTGTCAGACTGACTAACAGGGCTCGCGCTCACAGGGAGCAAGCCCAAATTTCAGCACTTCGGACAGCATCTCCTGACGTCATCAACTTTCGCCTCTCTGTTCTGATTTTTCCTCCAGTGTCATGACTTTTTATTAGGGTCTCTCAGTCCGTCCCACAATCTGCCAATTGGTCAACTTTATCAGGGGTTATGACTCTAACCTATCATTTTTCTTTACCATTTGTCTACGTTATTTTGAGAGTCAAGTTCCATTAATATGATTGTTCCTTCTGTCGATGAGAACATCATCCGGCTCTTCAGGTAACAAAATTGTTGCCCTTAGTCAGTAGCTCCATTGTTCAAGTCCTGGGAAAGTACATTTAGCCTACTCTACACCTAATTGTATCAATTTGTTCTGATCGTCTCCTGTCTGCTAGTGAGTTTGCAGATTTCTCTAGTAGAGCTCGTCACTGAACTCTGTACAGTTCAAGGTCCTTTTCTCCAGTTCCAGTCCGCGGCAGCTCATCGCATCTCCACGTTTAAGCAAGCAAGGCCCAGCGCCGACCAGACCTCTAGTTCGGCTAAGTTAAGAATACGAAGCATCATAAAACATAGGTATATATAACTAATTATGGCATATTAATACATAATATTAAAACTTTCACATTATTTAGTACTGTTAACACAGATGGTGACCACTCCCCGTGGGCACATTTTGCACATTACACGTTATTCTAGATTATTGGTATTCAAATGTCATTTTTCTCATTAGTATGTATACGCAAATCATTAGAATATTCTCATATTAGCATATCAGCTGCAACACGTCACCCCATCCCGGATTCCCCTCGGCATCTAGTTCTCAAAAATGTACAGGTCTGCTAGCTTTCCCTAGGTGCTGGCTAAACTAGGGCCTAAAATCCACATCTAGCGAATGTACAAAAAAGGGTCAGTTTTGAGTGAAAAAATGTAATGTACCCATGTTGCGTTCTGGGGCCTTTTCTGTTGCGCACTCAAGTGCGATACCATTTGTATCATGAGACTAAAGGGAGTGCTGGATTGTGCGAAAATTGTGGCTCCTCACAGGTTCCATAAGTTTGTCAACACAGAAACATGAGGAATATGTGTGATGTAGTATAACTGAAAGGTTTGCAAAGGCTTCTGGATAGATAAACCAGGTGGGAGCAACCCAGATCACCACACTCTAGATTCCTCTTGGTGTCTAGTTTGCAAACATGTATAGGTTTGCTAGGTTTCCTAGGTGCCAGCTGAGCTAGGGCCCAAAATCCACAGCGAGACACATTGCAAAAAAAGGGTTAGTTTTCAGTGGAAAAATGTGATGTGTCCATGTTGCATTTTGAGGGCTTTCCCGCCTTGGGCACTAGCCCTACCCACACAAGTGAGATAACCATTTTTAATCGGGAATCATGGGGAATGACAAGTGGTAGGAAATCTGTAGCTTCCTGAAAATTCCAGAAGTTTTCCTCACAGACATCCAAGGAAAATGTTTTCAGTCAAACTTTGAGGTTTGCAAAGGCTTAAGGGTGAGAAATCCTGGTGAAAGCCACACAAGTTACCCCAATCAGGTTTACCCTTGGTATCTAGTTTTCAAGAATGTACAGGTTTGCTAGGTTTCCTTGGGTGCTCACTGAGCTAGGGCCCAACATCCAAAGCTGCCCACACTGAAAAAAGGGTCAGTTTTCAGTGAAATAATTGTGATGTGTCCATGTTATGTTTTGGCCCTTTCCTGTCGCAGGGACTAGGCTTACCAACACAAGTGAGGTACCACTTATACCGAGAGGCATGTGGAAATACATAACAGTAGAACATTTGCTATTACCAATTATATTTCTCTGCATTTGTGTGCAAAAGTATCCATTTTGAATCATATGCTAGTATTGGTATTCAGAGATTTATAAATAATTACTGCTTCTAAACTCTGTATTTGGTGTCTATTTCAGAAAGAACTTCATTCTTAATATTTGATCATATGCGCTGCTCTGTACCCGGTACAGAATGAAAAACCAATGCAACATGCAGTTCAGTTGTTGGATCTGAGTACATGGGTTCTAGGAAAAACCCACAAACACCATGGGCCATATTTATACTTTTTGATGCAGTTTTGCGCCCAAAATGTTACCGCCAGCTAACGCGATTTCTTTGCACCATGCGGGCATCAAATTTATACTTTGATGCACGGCGGCGCAAACCACAGGTGTGAGTCTTTTTTTTTTACTCAAACCAATGCGTCACGTCGTAAAGAAAAATGACGTTACTGCGAAAATGACTGTGAGCTGGTTTACGACAGCGCAAACCGGAAACGCTCCGTTTTTTTACGCAATAGCATCAAAAAGCAGCGCAAACACAGCAAAATGTGGTAAGGAGAGCCAAAATGGATCCCAGATGCTTGCACAGACCCCAGCAAGATGACAACAGACCAGGAACCAGCCAGGAGGACCCACACAAGACCAAGGACAGGGAGAAGAAGAAAAGAAAGTATTGCTTCAGTGCAGAGGAGCAGGAAATTCTGGGGAAGGAGGTGACGGAACACCAGCACCAACTGTTTGTCACCTCAAAGTTGCCAATTAGTAGGAGAGAGGCAATATGGCAACAAATTATTGACAAGATCAACAGTGTGGAAGAAGTACGGAGAACAGTCATTGAGTGCAAGAAACACTGGCATGACTGCAAGCGCAGGACCAAGGAAAAGATGGCCAGGAACAGGAAGGCAGCACTGCAGACTGGAGGTGGGAGTCCAGCACTGCGGGAGGCCCTGGACCACATGGAGGAGATGGTGGCACCCGTCATCCCTGAGGAGATCGTCACAGGGATTCAAGGACAGGACAGCGCAGACTACCAGGAGACAACACAGATTCAGGGTAGTCGCATGGGGAACTAAAATGCCTAATTGTTAACTGCAACCAGAGGGGGGACATACCTACTACACAATACATGGAAGTCATGATATTCAGGGAGTGGCATGGTTAAAGGAGCACGGTACAGGGGCATGGCCCGTTCAGAGGAAACCTGGGGAACAGTACTACACTACACCAACAACCTTTGCATGGGGGTATGCTGCCATGCCAAGGATGTTGGAAAGGTAAAGCCAGGCCAGGAGGGTAGAGTACAACGTAAAACTGGCATGCTGTCACACGTCAGCCAGTATTCTCTCTACATGAACTAGGGCCCAATTAAAAACCTCTGGCCATATCTGCAAGTGGAATTTAACATTGACAACAGTTGCCATTACCACCTCTGCTGTGTGTGCCGGTCAAGTAGCTAATGGCAGTAACGTCCCCATGGATCAAACACACCCAAATTAGAGGGTTCAGGATGACAACCTTATCAATCCCCTGAAATCAATACAAATGTTCCAATCCTGTCAAATGTGATTGTCTATAGTTTCTACAAACATCAGCCATTGTCATAAACATTATGAGGTACACAGCACTAATGTCATACCCATGCAGCATATGTGAGGGTCCCCCATGTGCCTGGGTCACAATGCAACATCCCAAATGTCATACTGCTCAGACAAAATCATTGAGGGGGAGGACATATTTAACTGGTTACAGAAATACACCCGCACAGTCAGAGGAGGAAATGGAACACTGCTAGGACCATCAGTGCAATCCAATGTAGCACACATTTCCCAACATTAGCAGCACACATTACCAATGCTGACATCCATATCGTGCCATATCAATGCTATACATAGTATATGATAGATCTCAGCAACATGTAGGTGGATGTGAAATATCAGAGACTGGGGCAGTTCCAGAATGTTAAGTGTAGTGCTAGTGCCATCAGAACAACCACAGCCAGTGAAAGGCCTCACCATGAGAATGGAAGTAGACGGAGGGTGGAGTAGGACAAGAAGGTACTTCACAATTTGGCCAGAACCAACACCTAGAGGATGTGATGCTGACATGGTCCACAAACTGACCAGAATACATGTGACATGCAGGTGGGGCATAGGCCTGGGAAAATGCTAATATGAAAGACAGGAACAATGAACAGGAACCAAGATCACAATGTGAAAATAATAGGAAGGCAGGCACGTCACATTACAAATCCCAGAACACAGAAACACTAATTGTACCATATCTCATTGCAGAGGACGATGGCTCTCCTGCGGATTTGCCTGTCCAGGACTACCCTGATAACATGGATGACGAGCTGACAAACATCAGCCAGCAGAACCTCCAAGATGTCCTTGGAACCCTCCAGACCCCACCTTCAGTCACAAGGAGGAGCTCAGACCTAGCAGCCATCACAGAGGACCCACCCACCACCCCAATTGTATGACCTGCCAGCTTCAACACAGCTGACGACTCTGACGACACTAGCACCAGCTTTGAGAGAACTTTAGTTGGAGTACAGCGGGAGCTGGCCAAGGAGGTGCGGGTGGGGATGCAAAATATGGTAGCCAGCCTAGAGGGGGTGCGTTTGTGCATGATGTCAACTGAAGAACAGACAGCAGCCATGCAAGGGCAAACAACAATTTTGCAGGAACTTGAAAAAAGGTTGAAGGAAATCAGCACAGCTGTAAAAGAGTTGACCCAACACCTACAACAACAATCCTGTCAATGCGTGCATGAATGCAATATTGAACCCCCCAGGGCTGACCTGGCTGCCTACCACAGTGATGTGGCAGCTATTCTTAAGAACCAGCAGCTCCTCCTTGCTGGAGTACTGCCCTTAATAGCCCCACAGTTGGCAGCTACCAGGATGTCTGACTCCACGTCTTCAAACACTGAGGTGTGTGTTGCCCCATCACAACCACCACCACCAAGGGCAGAGGAGACAACACACACATCAGAAAATAAAGACGTGGAACAGATCACCTTCACCCGTAAGAGTACCCGGTAGCACTAGTCCCTGCCACATGGCCACCTATTGCCAAGGTCTTGTGCTTTGTAACATGCCAGTCTTGCAACAACTGTACTCAAGCACTGTTCTTCAGCCCACTGTCTATCTTGTCATCCTGCCCGGTGATTGTCTCTCACTAACTCATTGGCAAATCCTGTCCCTCTGCACTGTCTGACACTTCACCCCAGCATGTCCAATGACATGTCCTTTTGCACTTGTGTAGGATCACAATGGAAGGTGTCCCACTAATGGACTCACAATCATGGACAATGTACCTATAGCACTACAACACTTTAAAATAAATAGCACTTACACAACAACGTTGTCACTGTGTAATGTGAAACATCAACTGTGAGGTAGATCAGTGATGTTTACCTCAGGTCAATGATTATAGATTGTCAATACACCTTACCTGAAAAAATGTTGGCTGATAACTATGCACAGTGGTCTGGAGTGTACCATCATCTGCCCTTCCTGAGGGTTATTTCAGACGAAAATAGAAACTATACACCATAATGCTGTGTTGGACAGAATAACGCTTCCTCAAGGGATGTCTAAGCCAAACAATATTGCCTTCAAATTTTTCTTCAAGCCAAAACTTACGTATGTGACATTTGACCCAATCTTTACCTAATACACACCATACTGCATGAATGGATGTGTATTAGTTTCTATACAAATATGTCACCGGGCTGAACATTGTAACAAATGATAGGTGTGAGTTATGTATACCATACTACATGAGAGCATACTACCACTCACCTTATAAGGATTCGCTTAGACATCAGGCTGCAGGCAGACTTAACACAGTGTCTTCAATACCAATTCTGGTAGCAAAGTATGTGACATTGAAAACATACATAAAAAATGAACCACACTTTGGGATCCATAGTAACCGTGAGAGGTGGGTGCAATAGATGTCAGAATCTTAGCAAAGTAGCTTTGGTGTAGCTGCCAATGTAACTGATCAGTTGGGATTTGGTTGCAGCATGGGACACAAAAGCCAATACAAAGGAGACACTGTTCACTCATGCCATGGCCCTGATCTCCAAGCATGTGACACATACTGTGAGGGGTTACCTAAATATTTATTAAAAAGTAAAAAAACAGAAGCTAAAACCAGGGGAAACACCTTACCTAACCTAACCTATCCTAACTACACATTACCCACAACTGGCCCTAACTAGCCTAAGCTAAACTTACTTATCACATTTAACGAAATGATCCAAACATCAACCCCCCCCGCCACCCCACTTATAAGACGGGACACAGGGAGGACAACAAATACATACCTAAACACATACTATCTTATACTAAACAAATATATATATATATAGATATAGATATATATATATATATTTTTTAAACACCAAAACCCCAACATCATCCCCAGCCACCCACCCACACACATAATAAAAAACAGATATTAAAAGTATCATACCCCCACCCACTACTACTGACTAAACTAACAGCCTATACTAACCTAACACTTAAGCCCCCTAAACCCACTAATCAAAAGAACTAGGAAAGAGGATGGAGGGAAGGGAATCATGGCTGAGAGTATATTGTCTACAAGTTTGCCCTCCGCAGGGTCTTTTTTATGGCATGCACCCTCCGATTCACTTGTGCCACCTCCTGCTGCACCCTGGTCATTTTCCGCAACATACAGTCCAGGTTCTGTTGCATCTGTTGAAAAGCTGCTGGGTCTATGGCTGCAGCAGGGGTGGTCTGGGTGCCAGTTGAGGAAGTATGTGCCCTTCTCTGTGCCATGTCTGGAGGAGGAGGAGCAGGTGGTGCTGTGACAAGTCCTGGAGCAGTGGAGGTTGACGGTACAGCAAAGGTGCCTACTAAGGATGGTGCCACCTGGGTGGTAGTGGTGGTGGTGGTGGTGGTGGCTGTAATGGACACAGAAGGGACCCCTTGGGCAAATGCCCTCCACACTCCGGAGGGTCTTTCATGGCGATAACGCCTTGCCATGTTGCGGAACACCGACTCCACATCCAGAATGTGTCGGTAAGGCATTGCCCTGCGCTGAAACTCCCGAATCTGGACAGGATTAATATTGGCAGCTGTTAAAACAAATAGAAAAAAAAAACCATTAGGTACTTCATTGTGTGATATGGCTCCAGAAGTAAATCAGACAATACATCTAATGTACCAGAAACAGGCCATACCATCATAGAGATCACTGATTGTCCCTGAGGAAGTGCATGCTAATGCAGCCTACACATGTCCTATCAAACAGCACATCAATACTCTAAAAGATGGGTAACAACTTGAATGACTTATGCATCATTGTTCAGCTACTTGTCAGGTAAAAAAAAATGCTGCAAGTCCTCCACCACTGACAGGCCAACTAATGACTATGTTCTTGATGACAATCAAGGGCCACAAGACCTGCGAGTTTTAAATGGAATTGCCAGGATAGAATGCAGTTGCTAATCATGAGTGGGTATCCTCGGTTTGGACAATTCACTTACAGATTTTCATGTCTGTGTACTAAACTTGGATCATCAGTCCTAGGTACATTTTTCACAATCCTTCGCCTGTGCCTGGGGGGATGCGGGGGGGGGGGGGGTGTGGCAGGCAACAAATACATTCTAACAACAAGGACACCCAGGAAGTTTTGGACAGCTGTACATGGGTTTGGGCAGCCCACCACAGGTAAGGCGGAAGTCCAACTAGGATACAGCCAAACCTTGGACAATCCCATCCACACTTATGTTTGGAAATGCAGACAATTGGCGACATCATTTCCTACCAGTAACACATGACTTACAACAAGCAGATAGATGCAAGCACACATCTGCCCATGAGCTACATGCAAACCTAGGCCATTGTACTCAAGTGCCTCATACTCGTAGCACAACATGTGGAGCTGCATGCTGTTAGGAAGTCAAACATACATTCAAACATGTTCATTAGTGAATAGGGAAGCTGAAGTCTGTGGGTAAGACTTTGGCATCCCTAGTCTGTGAGAATCAGGGTCTGACTTGCTGACTAAATCACAAATATGGTCCTCTACTACATTTTCTGATTTTAAGTTTTATTCACAAAACTCATCCCTATTCACATGGCTGTGCCTACAGGACTGACCTACAAACCCAAATTATGACAATACACTAATGATTGGCCAACTCAAAGATGGGGAAAAAATAATAATCCACTCAAGAACATATCCAATCTTTGACCAGCGCATCACACCTTGCTATGTGTCCAAGACACAGGAGTCAATCACACAACATCAGCAAACACAACACAGAACATAAATATCAACACTTACTGGAGATGTCTGGGTCCGCAAATCGAGCCACCTCTCCGATAGTGTAGGGGGTAGGTCCACCTGTAAGGCATGGAAGGGAGAAATGTGCTCAATGTCTGTGCACTGTACAACACTTCCAAATACAAATACCATGTGTAATATTAAATCAGAAAGTCAAGCCTCTCAGACATGATGATACTGTATCCCACATACCACTGCAAACATGTACAGACCCGGGGACTCCAGTGAGTGATACACACATATCTGCACACATGCAGTGGCCCTAACTATCATGTGGTGGCAAACATGCTCCATCATTAGTTAGCAGACTAATTCATGGACTGTATTCCTCTCATAATGTGCATCCATGAGAGACATGCAAAGCCACTTTCCTGGAGGACTGCAATACCAGTCACCCAGCTATTGTGACTAAGACCAATTTAAAACACACAGGTACAATGTACAGAGGGCCAGGGACAGTTGTTAGCCCTCAATTTATATCATTTTCTTCATTTTATGTGCCACAGCTATGGTAAGTTGCGCCAACCATAGAGATATGAACCCGTGTGCATAACTTTTGTCATCCATCCCTAATTTTATTGTGGCACTACAAACCAAATATCAGTCTAAGGTGTTACCTAAGGTCAGCTATAACTTGTTACGTATGTGTCAGAATCCAGTTCAGACACGTATCTGAAAAAATTGAGGAACACAATATTTCTTGTAAAAATCTGGATTTAAAACGTGTTTCCTGGTGCACTCACAGACCATGCATGAAACATATGTTAGAGCCACATTTGCATCATCTATTGACGTGAAGGCAGCATTAATTTACAGGCTCCTGTTGTGTTTTGTAAGTTAGTCTAGCTGTTGCGTCAACAAATGATGGTAATGTGTAGGAATGATTGTATATCTCACAGGCAACTATGGCCCATATTTATACTTTTTTAGCGCCGCATTTGCGCCGCTTTTTGACGCAAAAGCTGCGCTAACTTACAAAATACAATTGTATTTTGTAAGTTTGTGCCACTTTTGCTTCAAAAAATGATGCAAATGCGGTGTTAGTAAAGTATAAATATGGGCCTGTATGTTTAACTTGCATTCCACATGTTCAAAAACATTGCCTGCAGCATATGAACAAATCAGCTACTGTCAGTACGGAGAATTTAAATGTGCACAACTCACCAACAGGGCCACCAATCACAATCCCCAGGTGGTCCAGCAGGTCTTGCTCCCGGGCAACCAGGTCAGCACAATGGTGTTTCAGCTGGTGGTCGTTGTGCGGTGTGTTGTAGATTCACCGTAGATGGTACAGGACCTTTGCTCACTGGAGCCTCCTTGCCTGTGTGTGATACCCCTGTATCAAATGCCCACCTGCTTCGATCAGTAAGGGTAGGAAGTGGCACTAGCCAAACAAAGCCACCCAGCTCCTCCTCTCCCATCCTGCCAAGATGAGGCCTACTCAACATGCTTGCACCAAAAAAGGGAATAAAGGGGTACAGAGGAGAATGGAGGGAAAGTAGGAGAGGGAAAGGCTTTGCACTCTTCACTGACGCAATAGATGGCCAAACGTGTGGAATACAATAAGGTATTACCCAGTTTGGGCATGTTTTGCGTCAAGAGAAGATAGCAAGGTGACACAACTCAATACAGTAACTCAATGCCTATGGGTCAATGTGTGTGATTTGGCTCTTACTATTGTAGTTGTCCCACTGTGTGAACATCACAAGACGCATTTTTGCAAATCTGCTTGTATGCATTTGGAGTCAATGTGTCCAACCATCAGATGCTATTCAGTGTGGAAATGAAAGAGGAAATGTGTTTGTCATACACGTAGCAACAAATGCTGTGTGCACTTCCTAGGTTTTTTGGAACATAAGCACCACCAAGGACAAAGCATGCACAGGATAGATAGCAGACGGTTGATCATGGCAATGTTCCAAAACTAAGGCATCACATGTCCTGGAATGTTGGATACTACTTCCTAGGCACTTGTTTGTTTTTTCCCCATGAGTCAGGCATGGGACAATGCTATGTGGGTACAGTGTTTGTGACACCGAGTCCCAAATACAATCCACAAATGTCATGTCACGCCACAGTTGGAGTCATATAAATGAGCCATGTCTCTCCTGTGGCAGTGGAGGACCAGCAGACCAAGCAGCATGTGTTCACATATTTCCAGTGGTAAAATGCACAAAGGTGTCTGGTTCAAGTGTGTGGGCCAATGTTTAGCCTGTATCATTATTGGGGTCCATGTTGTAAGTTATGTGCAGGTCTAGTCATGAGTCTGTGGAGCCATTTCCTGCATCTACAAAGTATCCTTCATAGCTGAATTGAAGGAAAGCCAATGAGGAATTGAGAACACACATGGGGATAGTCCAGCTACGGCACTGCAGACGTGTTATGAGACTGACAACAGGGTAACCTTGGTGTGCTGACAAAGTTAATGTATCAGGAATTTTAAACCGGCAGGTTTCCTCACAACATTTGTACACAGGTTGGCCTCTAAAATTCCCACTGCATCCGGGAACATCAGTGCCTCTGTGCTGATTAATCTCACAGCTATTCACCACGCAAGCCCAATCAATATGTGGGGGGCAATGTGAATCAGCGTGTGGACTATCAGGGTCCTAACATGTGTTGACATTTCATGTACATTATCTGACGTTGTTTGTTGTGCTGGAGGCACCATACCCAATCCATGCATGCAGCCATGGTGCACTGTCACTATTTGTCACTCATGCATACATGAAACCCAGACAAGGGATAGGCCATGATTAGGCTATTTGGAGACAAGTTCCACCCCATGGTACGATAAGTAAACTGATTATGCTATACAATGTCTTTGAGTATGCATTGTAGACCCACCTGACACAATACCCCAGGAGGAAAGTGAGGGCTGGGAAAGCAACTATGATACAAATGTAGCCACAAGGAACCTTTATGGTAACGCAAAGACAGGACCCAGTCAGGCTAACAGGATGCAGGGTCAATCAGGATCAAAAAATTTAACAAGGCAAATACACAGTGAGCAGACTGAGACTGGTAAAAGGGGGAACAACACTGTGGAAAATTAAAACTGTTTTTGTCCTGTGTGTTGGAACGTAACACAATAACCCAAGGGCTGTGTTACACAAGTGATGTATACGGAAATGCATAACAGTGTTTTACTTAAAATGGCAGCTTCTATGCTGTTCCAGGCAGCTGCAAGGGCAGTGCATGTTCAAATGTCTGGTCTGCATGGAGGTGCTCATGGGTGCGTGCAGCTTCAGTCTCTCACAAGTCCTGTAGATGAGAATCAAGTTCAAAGGGCCAACAGTAACTTTCACATGGGAAGCAATGTATAGGTAATTACAGGTCCTATAGACTACAAGGCAGCGCATTATTTAACCAGAAGCCCATGCAGACAGAAGTACAATGACTATGGCATACCATACTAAAGAGGGAAGCTCTGGATTCACAATGTGAGTCTGGGTGTGTGGAGAGGAGGGATTATCTGGGTACACATATTCCCTTTCCAGGGACCTCTGAAGAAGGGTGGGGTGAGACAGGGAACATGGGTGTGGCTGGACTTAAGGCCTGGGCTGCCATGTGCAGGGGATGTCTTGCGAGCAATGCTAGTCATACCTGGGGCACTTGTGCTATCCATTTGCTGCTTATATGGAATTCTTGTCACACATAGTCCTTGAAAAGATAGCTGATGTAACACTTACTGCTGTCAAGGGTCTGGTCATACCTTCTTTTTCACCAATGCAATAGCACATCCACTGCCTCATGTATGGGGCATTTTTTTCCCTTATTGACTGATGGTGTCTTAGTTGTGTGCCACTTGCTGCGATGAACCATGTTGCCAACATGTATGTCTAAAATAGCTGTGGTCCTCTGCTATTGCCCTCCAAATGTGAAATGTACAGGATATATGTCATTTACAGTGTGTGTGAATTTGACTGTACATTCATACACATCAAATTTTATGTGGATTTTTCTGTATCCTAATCTGTATTTCTGCAATGCTCCATGAGGCTACACTCTGATTCTGATAGTTAGGGATAATGTTATGCAAAAATGATTATCCAGACCATGATATAGTGATTAGAATAGGTGTTTATTGACATATGGTAAGACAGTGGTGATGGATGAGTAGAGTTAAAATAAATTTTGGACAATATGTTGTCTCCGACGCAATCCTGCAGCTGTGTTTGGATGGTCCCCCTCATGTTGATGGACAGCATCCTCTTCTTCCTCCTCTTCAGGCATTTGTGTGTCGGGTTCATATAGGGGAATGCTCCTTCTTACACATATGTTGTGCAGGATGGCACAGGTCAAAATGATTTTGCACAGCATTTCAGGTGAGTATAGGATGCTGCCTCTGGTGATGTCGAGGCACCTGAATCTTGGTTTCAGGATGCCAAAGGTCCTCTCGACTATGGTGCGTGTCCTCCGATGTGCCTCATTATAGACACGCTCTGCTGCAGTGCTTGGGTTTGCAAATGGGTTCATGATCCATGGCTGGATCCCATACCCCTGATCAGCTGAAAGATAAAATGAGTGAGAACATGTTGATGTAGCTTCCACCATGATTATCACTTTGCATGGCAGTTGTTCTCTTGTGTTGTCTGTGACTCATCTGTGTTTGTGTTAATGTGTGGAATCCTAGGCTTCTAGGATGTACCATCAGCATTGGGTTGTTTCCTTATCTGAACGGGTGTTTGGTTGATTGACCAGATGTCAGCATTTTTTTTGTAGAGTTGCAGTACATTGTGTACTCCCTTGCATTATGTCATATGAAAAAGGTGTCCATGTGTCTTAACTGGGGGTGATATGATACTTCCTTACACAGAATCAATTCCACAGTGGTGATAACACGGTTGCATCTATATACCCTGGACATCCCATCCAATTTCACACATGCAATAGAAAATATTTAAACATCAGTGAGACCCTTAGATTTGGCAAGGTGACCATGTACAACACATCTCCGAACATTGTCAGCACTGACATGTTGACATTTGACTATGCACAAATATCCCATGTGTGACAAGTTCTCTGCAGACCTATTTCTCTGCCTTTGCTAAGTCGACTCAGGTTGTAATGTGTGCCTATACATCTGAACATGTTCTAGTTCAGCTGGCTAACTTGGTTGTGAGGTTGTCATTTTGAGTGTCAGAAGGTCCGTATGCCTGTACATCTGTTGTGTGTGTGTGAAATTGTCTCAATCAGTATGTGTAGGAATGTGCACTTTCAATACTGTCACATCAATATGTGTTCTTCGCACAGTCCACTTGCTTATTGGTAGTGGGCAATGTGAGAGCAGGAGTGATATTTGATATTGGTACAGCCTGAATGATTCCATGTCACCTTCATTGTAGTCATCATCATGCTATGAGTGTCATGGTGTTTGACCTGCAGAATAACACATTACACACCCCTTACGCAGTACGTATTGGTTGGAAGGGTGTTTGATTGAGTGTTATTGATATGCTATTGAAAGATTAATCTTCCAAGTTGTACTGCCAGTTGAGGCCATGTCATTGTGTTGTTTTAAATTGTTCCCTTGTGTCTGTGGAGTGGCATCTGTTGTTATTTGGTACTGTCATTTGTCCATAGGTGTATATCCAAATGGGTCAGGATTTCACACATGCCTAGCAGTTTCACAACCTTAATCTCTTCCTGGCCACGTGTCAATGTCGTGGTGTATGTGTTGTGTGTCCTAGAGGGTTTCTGTGTTGTGTGTATATAAGTAGGTTTCTGTACTTACCAACAAGTAGGCCATTTCCATATCGTCCGTCCTGGAAGTGTTTATTGATGGTGCAGTGACGGAAGATGAATGAATCATGTACACTGCCAGGATTCTTTGCCACGATGTTGGTGATCAAACCCCAGTGATCGACAAAGGCCTGCACGTGTGCTTCCTGTTGTGGTATAGATGCGCGGTTGCAGCAGGTGGCACAATGCGTACATGTGTGCAGTCAATGGCAAAAAGGACGTGTGCGAAGCCGTTGATTTGGTAGAAGCCATGTTTGGTCTCCTGCTGCTTCTGCTGTGTGTTGGGGAAGCTGATGTGGCGGATGTGAGGGAGATGATGGCATCCAATACCTTGGGTAGGAAGGCAGAGAATGAGGGCTGTGAGATCCCGGCAACCAGGGCACCACTGGTTTGGAAGGAGCCACTTGCCAACATGTGGAGTACAGCTAGCAGCTTGGTTTCTGGTGGAACGGTGCGGGGTGTCTGCAAGCTGGGTGCCAACTTTGGCTCAATGTTGCGCAGCAGCTGCTGAATGGCTTGCCAGTTGAGCCTGGACCTCTGGATGATGTCTTGTTGGTGGAGTCCCAGAAGGGTTGTCCTGGTGCGGAATATCCTCACCTGCCTTCTGCGTTGCCTTTGGGGTCCCTGCTAGTGTTGTGGAAGCTGCTGTTGTTGGTCCTGTGCTCTGTGTCTGCGTGCATGCTGGATGAAAAGCACCTCCATGCCTTCCTTTTGGAGCTCTGCTGTTGCTTCTGTGTGTTTTCATTAAGTACTGGTGTGTTTGCCCCATTTTAAAGCCTGACCTGACCCAGGCGTTATTTTTTTCGCAAATCGGGCTGTTCATCATTTTCCGCCTCCGCCTCCCGGCCGCGCTAGATTTTTGCGCGATTGGATAAATAAGGTGCACGGGTGTTTAAGTCATTTTTTGGACGGCAACGCCTACCTTCCATGTCATTAACGCAAGGCGGTTTACCGCATCCAGAAAATTATGCACACGGTGGAATTTTGGCGTTCGCGGGCATTAAAGTTTAAATATGGTGCACGGTTTGCGCCAAATGTGCATCACATTTTTTGACGCACATTCGGCGCAAACAGGGTATATATATATATATATATATATATATGCCCCCATATGTCCCCACAACCAGAAATGTCAAGCGAACATAATGGTATATTGCTTTTGTAAATCAGCCATTATGAGACATAAAATTAAACGTTGTCACAAATAGCTGTTTTTTCCTACTCATTTCCAATATTTTATTTATTTCAACAGTTAGTTTATTTGAGGAAAGATCTCCACACATTACCCCTTGCTGAACTCAAAATTGTATCTACTTTTTAGAATTAAATATTTTTCTGGGATCTCTCATTGGTTTCATCCCAGTCTCTGCCACAAACTGGACGTAGAGTGAAAGCACAAACATTAGATAAAATGGGTTACCTCTTTGAAAAATACCAAAACGGAAGTAAAAAATAGGATTTTTTATTCAGCTCTGCATGTTACTGAAAGCTAGGAAAATAGTGACTTTAGCACCGCAAACCGTTCATTGATGTCATTTTGGGGGAAAAACAAAAAAGATGCCTTTTTTTGCACAGCACATTTTTCTTACTTTTCCTTAAAAACTCAAGCTATATTTTGGCTATTGTCTCAGTCTCTTCCAGGTGACTACACAAGGCCTGGGTACCTTTGGACTCCCCATGAGTTTGGAAAAAAGAACGCAAATTTGGCATGGATACTTTATTTGGATTTTTTTTTTTACGGAAGCCTAAGCACGAACTACCCGAAATAGCCAAAAGAGGGCTTAGCATTCAAGGGAGAAAAGGCATAGCAGCAAAAGGGTTAAACAGAGTTTGCCCCAGACATTTGGTTTTACCAGTGATTGTGTTTTTTAGGTTTTTTGCAACACATTATTTCTGTGGAAGGTACCAGCCTACAAGCAAAAAATATTTTTTAAGTCTGAACAAAAATATTTTTTAGTCTGAAAAAATACACTGTGCCATAGTATGTCCATGGCACTAAACTGAACCGATTTGTTTCTGGATTTGCTCCTCGTGAAATAGCAGAATACCATCACTCAGAGTGGGTGCTGATTCATTGCTCTATCCTGCATGCTACAGTGGGCAGAAGAAAAATTTGAGTAACACAATACCAGACTAATTGATTAGGCTGCCTAGCGGAAAGCCTATATGTAAGTGTATTATAAATAATTGTAGTAAAATCAAAGTCTTGGCTTACGTCAGACCTGGAAAGCATTTTGTTTTTACTTGACGCTTACTTTTTTTATTTTTTAGCCAATGACACACTAATGACACAAAAATGGCGCCAACGTTTCATAAATTTCAACTCATGATTTAAGTGTGTATCCCGAACTTATTTTTAAATATGCTTTTCAATATGTTACATGTTTTGTTTCATAATTAAGCTTTACTAAAGTGAGAGTAGACTTGGAATTTTTGCTGTGCTTTGCTGCCTTTAAGAAAATGCAAAACTGTTTGATTCAGTGTTCCAGTAGTCACGTTTAAGACACGTTTATAACCATGTATTTGTCCAATGTTTTGAATGTGTACTATAGTACTTTACATTTTTGACTCACAATGTGCATAGTGCAGTTTAATGTGTTGCCACATTAAAAACATGCTACGTAAGTGTATTAAAGCCAAGTGCTTTCCTTGTGGAATTCTTTGCAGGACTAGCTATTCTACCTAGCAGTTTTGCCTAGAATGTGTATGCATTTTATGAGATTTTGTGTGTGCCTTTCCCATAGACCAAACCAATAGGATTAGTCCTGATAGCAATTGGTTGAGTGTTCCTGGGGCTGTAGACAGGTGCTGCACCTGGTGAAAGATTCTGCTGGATGCCACATTTGGAAAAAGGGGCCCCTACACACAAGTCTAGAGTCCCATTCCACACCATGTATAAATGTACAATGTCAACCGGAGGTATACGTTGTTTGCAATGTATGTGGTGATGTGCTAAAGTGTGGTAACATCTCTAAATACTGTTTAACCAAAACAACTATGTTGCAACATAGGTAATCCCAATACAACAAGTGCATTCCCTGCATTGTGCAATAAGATTTGGAAAGTGGAGTGAGAAGTGTACATCCTCTTGAACATGGCCAAGTTGATTTCGACCTGCCACACCATAATGTAGATCAAGATAATGATGCTGGAGTAGACCTACTTCTGTTGCAGCTTCCTTGGGTGCCAATGTAGATATGGTGGACCAGAACAGAGTATGTTTTACACCAGGTGACAACAATGTGGGTGACTTAATTTTCAAAGCATCTGTTATCTGCAACAGATGAAGAGTTAAGCTCTGCTTGGGTGGTAATGATGCAGAGTCAGAAAATACCTTCAACCATCACTACTTTTGCCCCACCAGTAATAACAGTTAGTAAAGCAAATATTTGCAAACCTTCTGTTCGAAGTACAACTTTTTACTGATCCCCGAGAACTCCAAAGTCGCTTACGATCACCAAATTGGTTGAAACAGAGTAATCATTTTTACATTTTTATGTTGGGGTTTGAATGCGTTTAAATATTTGCAAACAATATTATCTTTCCGCGTGAAATGACCTCGGGTGTGTGTTGTGTATCCCGCTGGTGTGTTGTATTCACTGCTAGCAAACATCAACAAAGAGGGTTAGGGCCAGATTTATACTTTTTGATGCAAAACTGCGCTAACGCAGTTTTGCATCAAAAAGTTTAGCGCTGGCTAGCGCCATTTCTTAACACCACCTGTGCGTCAAATTTATACTTTGACGCTGGGTGGCGCTAAAAAGAGGTTAGAGTATTTTTCCTGACGCTAACCATTGCGCCTTGTCGCAAGGCAAAATGACGTTAACGCAGGAAAATGACTCTAATCCGGTTTAAGACATTCAAACACATCGCAAAATGGATATGCGCCATTTTCCCTCGCAATAGTGTCAAAAAGCGACGCAAACGGAGCAAACAGTGCAAAGGAGCCCCAAAATGGATCTCAGAAGCCAGGATAGACCCCAGACAACCAGGAACCAGCCAGGAGGACACAGACAAGAACCAGGGGAGAGACAAGAAGAAGAGGAAGTGTTGCTTCAGCGCAGAGGAGCATGAAATTCTGGTGAGAGAGGTGACGGAGCACCAGCATCAACTCTTCATCATCTCTAAATTGCTAATTGGGAGGAGAGAGGCAATTTGGCAACAGACTGTGGACAAGATTAACAGTGTGGCAGAGGTCAGGAGAACTGTCACTGAGTGCAAGAAACGCTGGCAAGACTGCAAGTGGAGGACAAAGGAAAAAATGGCAAGGAACAGGAAGGCAGCACTGCAGACTGGATGTGGGAGTCCAGCACCACAAGAGGACTTGGACAAGATGGAGGCATCATCCCGCAGGAAATCCGCACTGGTATTGCAGGACAGGACAGCGCAGACTACCAGGAAACAACACATATGCAGGGTAAGTTGCATACAGAACCAAAATGCCAAAATGTCAAGTGCAAGAAGTAGGAGGCACATACCTACTACACAATGCATGTCAGCCCTGCCTGCAAATCAGGCAGTGGAAAGGGCAAAGAGGCACGGGACTCCCTGCACTGCCCACGCCAGGGGCATGGACTGTGCAGGGGCATCCAGGGGCACAGCACAGCAAAACACCAACAACCTTTGCATGGGGATACATCGACTTGCCAAGGCTGCTCTAAATGCTGAAGCAGACCAGGAGGGTAGGGTAGAACGTAAAACTGGTCTGGTGTTACAGGACAGCTGATACTGTCAGAATGTAAACTAGAAGACAATGCCCAGTCTCAGGCCATTGGCTCAAGCGGCATTCCCCATTGACAACATTTGCCACAACTAACTGTGCTGTGTGCGCTGGTCAATTAGGAAATGCAGGTTAGGTGCCCATGGAACAAACACACTTGAAATGAGGGTTCAGAATGACTGAGTGATCAATCTCCGTCAATCCCTATCCAAGTGCAACTCCTGTCAACTGGTCATGTCCATAGACTCAATAACCATCAGGAACTGTCACATACATAATGATGTACACAGCAGTAATCTCATACCCATGCTGCCCAGCCCTGGGTTTACCCCTGTGCCTGTGACACAATAGCTCCAATGCCACTATGCAACATCTCAGGTATAATACTGCTAAGACAACTGTATTGAGGGGGAGAACATGTGTGTAGGAAGGCAAACACACCCGCACAGTCACAAGAGGAAACTGAACTCTGCCAGGTCCATCAGTGCAACGCAATGTAGCACACATATGCAAACATGAGAAGCTACCAATGGTAACACGTGCATTGTCTCATGGAAATGCCATGCATGGTGTGGTGCTAGGTCTCAGCACCGCATAGGTGTATGTGAAAAATGATAGACTGGGATAGGGCCATATTGTACTGGGACAGGGCCATATTGTTATGTGTGGTGCTTTGGCATCAGCACACCAACAATCATTGCAAGGCCTCACCATGCAAATGGGAGCAGAGGGAGGGTTGATGAGGACAAGAAGGTGGCAAGCCACAATTTGGACAGAACCCACACCTAGAAGATGTGATGCAGACAATTGCCCAAACTGCCCACACCACATGTGACATGCCAGTGGAGCATACAGCTGAGAGACTGCTAACATTAATCACAGGAACAATGCATAGGAATCAAGATGACAATGTACCACCAATAGGAAGTCAATGACGTCACATTACAACTGGCACAACACAGACACAGTAATTGTACAATATCTCATTGCAGAGAACGATGGTTCTCCTGTGGATCTGCCTGTCATGGACTACCCTGATAACCTGGATGACCAGCTGACAACCATCAGCCAGGAAACCATCGAAGATGTCCTGGAAACCCTCCAGACACCACCTCCAGTCACAAGGAGGAGCATTCATGTAGCAGCCATCCCAGGGGACCCACCCACCACCCCAATAGTATGAAGTGCCAGCTCAATCACAGCTGAGGACTCTGATAACATAGGTACCACCTTTGAGAGGACAGTAGTGGGAGTACAGCAGGAGCTGGCCAAGGAGGTGCGGGTGGGGTTGCAAACTATGTCAGCCAGCCTTGACAGCAAGCAGGACTCCATGTACCGGGAACTGACTTCCATCAGGGCAGACATGGCTGCCTACCACAGGGATGCTGCTGCCATACTCAATAATCAGCAGCTCCTCTTTGCTGCAGTGATGCCATATGTAGTTCCGCAGATGGCAGCTGCTGGGAATTTGGTGTCCACTTCTCCAACCACTGAAGTGTGTGTGGCCCACTCAAACCCACCACCAACACCATCAAGGGCAGAGGAGACGACACACACATCAGAGGATGAAGATGTGGAGAAGACCATCTTCACCCATAGGAGTACCCGGTAACACTAGCCCATACCACATGGGCAGTGATTTCCCTTTGTCCTGTGCTTGACAACATGCCAATGTTGCTACAGTTGGTGACATGCACTCTTCACCAACACACTGTTAACCTTTCCACTATGAACTGCAATTTTCTCTCACTACTCCATTGGCAATTCATGTTCCCCTGCACTGAATGACACTTCACCTCAGCATGTCCAATGGCATGTCCCTTAACCTTGCACTTGTGTTGCGTCACAATAGAATGCTTTACACTTACGGGGTCACAGCCCTGAACTATGTAAATATTGCACTACAGCACTTTAAAATAAACAGCACCTACACACCCACTCTGTCTCTGTGTAATGTGACACATCTACTTTGCTGGAGATTTGTGATGCATGTAACATGTCTGTGGTTACAGAGTGCAGAAATAATGTGGGCAGATATCTACGCACAAGGTACCTACAAGATGAACGTCAATGCTGGCCACATCCCCTACAAGCAAGTCACTGTGTATGTGACATTTGCTTTAAAATGTACATGCCTCACCCACAACATACAGCAGGAATCGCTGTGAAAGAGTGCTTGGCCTATAACGTCAGCTGGGAGAACAAGTAAAACACATTGGCGAGAAATTTGAATACTTGACCTCATCTGATATTGGCACTACTCAGTTTAGCGGTGTTGACATGAACTTCAGGCTGCAGGCAGACGTCCCACAGTGCCTAACATCACGACAAAGGATCAAAACAATTACAGCTGAAAAAGCCTGTCCAATACATGTGAACCATAGTCACGTTGAGTGGTGGGTACAATGGATGGCAGATGCATTGAGATTTAGATTTGTTGTAGCTGCCAATGTGACAGCTCAGTTGAAAGTGGTAATTAACATGTCAGGAGAGGAATGTGGATGCAGGACGGAATTCACCGGCCAACAGACAGTTGTCACTGTACACTCATGCAAAGACCCTGAGCCCCACGCATATGATACATGCAATAAGGGAGTACCTACATTTTTAATAACTATGTACAGAACAGAACTTAAAACTATGTAACACACCTATACTAACCTAATCTATACTAACTATACATTACCCACAACTGGCCCTAACTACCCTATGCTAAGCTTACTTACCACATTTAACAACACACTCTAAACATTTGCCCCCCACCTCCCTTATATGATGAGAGACACATGCAGGACAACATATACTAACCTAAACATATACTACCTAATACTAAACAAATACATATATATATTTTTTTTAAATACACAAAAGCCCCAACATTAACTCCTACTCACCCACCCACAAACTAACATGTAATAATATGAAAAACCACCCCCCAAACCTACTTACCCTATCTAAACAACTACCATATTCTAACCTATCACTAAACCCCTTAAACCCACTGCAAAACAGGATGAGGAATGAGGAGGGAGGGGACTGAACTAGGGATACGGGGAAGCAAGAGTTCACGGGTTGGCCCTCCTCAGTGTCTTTTTAATTGCCTTCAGTCTCCCTGTGTATATGTCCACATCCTTCTGAATGCTGTCCAGCTTTTTTAGGACCTTCTTCATGGCCCTCCGGAGCTCCACATTTGTGGCCATGTCCATTGTAGCAGGTGTGGTGGTCTATGGTGCAGAGGTTGACAGTGCAGCTGGTGTGGTGGTCTGTGGCGCAGAGGTTGACGGTGCAGCAGGTGGGGAAGATGTGACGGTGGCAGCTGTGGTACTGTTTGTAGTTATGGTGGTGGCAACAACCTTTGTGGCCAATGCCGGTCCCTCTTGGCTGAAAGCCTGCCATTCCCCTGTGGCTGGCTCTCTGTGATAGTGTCATGCCATCTTTCGGTACCCAGACTCAATATCCAAGATGTGTAGGTTTCGCACTGCCTGCTTCTGGAAAGCCCTGATTTCTGCAACATCCATGTTGGCAGCTGTAAAAATGAGAAAGGCAACCATTAGTGTCATCATTGTGTGATGTATGTACAGATGATAATCTAACACTCTGCCTCGATTTGCACATGCAGTCCAAATCACAGTCCAGATAATACAATGTCCCTGATGAATGTAATGACAATGCTGCCTACTCAACATGTCTTTTACACGACAGCAAAGCACAACAAGAGTTGGACCAAATAAAGTGATCTGTGCATTGATGTAGTGAAATGTGTCACAATTCAAAGGCAGCAACTACTTCACATGGGCCAGTCCGACTAATCTTTATCATCTGAGTCAACTTAAAAGCACACAAGACCAGTGACTTGTAGATGTAATTGGTAGGATGGTATGCAGTTGCTAATCATAAGGGGTCAGTGTTGTTTGAGACACATGCATACTTGAATGAGATGACTGTCATCTACTCTGTGACCATCACATCTACTTACATATATGTTGGTTCCCCTACCCCTGTGCCTCAGGGGTGATCGGCATGTAATATATCATCACAACTGTCAAGCACAAGCAGGAAGGCATGTCCACTTGTACATGAATTTAGTGAGTGGAACACATGTCAGGAGGGCTGCCACCTAGAAATAAGGTATCCATAGGTCATTCATATCTACATTCATGTGTCCAGTTGTGGACAGCCATCAACACCTGAACTGCCAACAGAATTCCCAAAACACCCAACCTGATGCCAGCACCCGTCTGGCCTTGACCTGCATGCACGCCTATTACATACCACATAAGTGTCACGTAAATTGAGTACAACTTATGGGGCTAGATGCTGGGGGACAGCTACCCATACAGTCCTACATGTACATTACAAAGCAGGGATGCACAATTTTGTGTGAATTACTGATGCATCACTGTGTTGTGGGAATGAGGGTATGACCCAGTGCCAATATACTGACACTGGAGAACTTCCAAGTCACATGTGGGCCTACATGTGGCTAGTAATCACCTTGTTCACACGCTGCTGCCTATTGCACAGCACAAGACTCCCAAGATATGACTCTATGCCTGTGAATGTGTAACCCTTGCACGGAACACTATGTCAACATCCAGCTGAGTAAGGTATCAGAGCACGTGCCAGCTTATCATATCTTGCAATGAGTGCAACACACAAGAGTCACTCACACGACAGCTGCAATCACTACACAGCACAGACATTATCACACTTACTGTATGTGTCTGGGTCCTGAAATCAAGCAACTTCCCCGATGGTATAGGGGGGAGGTCCACCTGTAAGACATGGAAAGGAAATATATGCTCAATGTCACATCACTGTACAAACGTGCAGACAACATATCACAGTGTTTAACATTTTACATGAGTGAGGTGGTGATCCTGCATGTGGACAGGACAACAGACATACCACTGCAAACTCACATTGACACTGACACTCCAGTGAGTGATAGCCACACATCTGTACACATGCATTGGGCCTAACAACCATGTGGTGCTAAACCCTACTACACCATTTTTTGGCTAATCCATTTCAGATGGTACTCCATGGCATGATTTGTATTTTGGTGACAATTTCAATGGCACTTCCCTGGTGCACTGTAATACAAGTGACTCAGGTATTGTGGCTTGTGCATCAAGGGACTCTGAGTTACTATGTGATGGACATGTGGCTCAATTTTCAGTCTACAATTATCATGCATTCAGTGGTCCATGACAGATGTGGCACAGTTAACAAATGCCCCATTGGCAGTGTCCCCTATAATGTGTATGCCCTCTTTGCCAACTTAATGGCAGGGATCATGTGTGTGTGTGTAATGATGACAATGTAGCGCTAAACATGGATTGCCAACTTTGCTTTTCTGATACAGTGAAAAGTGGTATGCTGACAGTGTCTTACCTGATCATCACTGACAGAATGCAAGGTGACAGGTGTTGCCATTGCACATGAAATGCGTGACTAAGGGCAACATGTATGAAGATCAGGTTTTGTGAGTCACACATTGCGAGACTTAGCAACTCGCAATTTGCGAGTAGGATAATCTGATGTACAACACTGTCAATGACACTGTTTGCAAATCACAAATGGGGTAGCAAATGACCTATCTCATGAATATTACTGAGATAGGTCTCATTTTGCAAACCCCTTGGGAATGGCGACACTCACAGGGATGCCGGCCTGCTGGGCTCAGCACACCACCATGTCTATGACTGCTTTCAAATAAATATGTATTTTCTTTTTTTAAATGCAGCCTTATTTCATTAAGGGTAAGCAGAAAGCATGTCAAAAACAAATATTATAACTTTTTTTTTTTTTTAAAGCAGACAGTGGTTCATGAGACCACTGCCTGCTCTGAAACAATTTTTTGCCATGCATTCACAAAGGGGAAGGGATCCCATGGGGACCCCTTCCCTTTTGCGAATGGGGTAGCACCAACTTGAAACTGGTGGTAACTGCAATTGTTTTGTGACGGCATTCGCGGTCAACAAACAATCAATCAGCGTACTGCGACTCACAAATAGGAAGTGAACGCACCTTCCTAAATGCCACTAGCAAACCCTGTTTTGTGATTCGGCAATGTGATTGCAGAATGGCAAATCTGGGTATGTGCATTGGAATAGACATTTGTTCTTGACGTAAACACACAAATTCTGAAAACTAGGCCCTTTGTGACAATTAAAAATAGCTTTGTACATGTGACCCTAAGTGATAGTCGTACATGACTCAACAAACCTCAGGACTGCATTGTTAACATGTATATGCATGTGGACTCCATCTCAGTACTGGGGCGCTAACACTTTGTTCTGCTTGCATTCAACATGGCCACAAACATTGCATGCAGCACGTCAAGACATCTTCTACTGCCACTCAGGAGCAATCTACTGTACACATTTATCAATGTGATACTCACCAACAGGGCCACCAATCACCACACCCTGATGGTCGAGCAGATCCTGCTCTCTGGCCACCAGGTCAGCCCAGCGATGCTTCAGCTGGTGCTCATTCCTGCTCGTATGGTAGACTCGTTTTAGGTGGTAGAGCACCTTGCCCCACTGCAGCCGCCTCGCCTCTGTGTGATACCCCTGTATCACCCACCCACCCATCTCCAGAATCAAGGGAAGGACGTGGCACACCAGCCACACAATGCTCCCAAGCTCCTCCTCCCCCATGCGAGTCAGCCTCGCCCTTCCCGACATGTCCCTGAACAACAAACCAAAACTGAGAATGTGTAAAAACAAAAACAAATGGAAAATAAATGAAAATAAAGGACACTTACAGCACAAACCTAAGAACCCCAACTAATTTAAGCCCCAGACAGACACCCGACAGTACAAATACAATCTGAAAGACACTAAACTACACAAAATCACATTCACAGGTACAATAAACAAACAGAATTCACAAAAGAAACAAGAGAGACACCACAAGATACAATAAACGCAATTGAGACACCAGCAACACCAAGACACAGCCACGCAGTCAAGAAATAGCACAGATTGTAAAGTGAAAGTGAAAGTACACCCACTGTACCATGCCTATAAACAGGATTTCCTATTACATCACTTCCTGTCCCCTTAGCGGCCTGTTTTCCGTCATGTGTATATTATTTGACGCATACGATGTTTGCATGAATATTTTCAACACATAACCTACATGTGCGGCAAAATACCACGCATTACCTGTAGACTTCAATCTCAATGGATATCCGCATACGTGTGGTGTGCAGGTGGAATTCACGCTAAGGGCCCATGTATGGTTTGTTTGCGTTTGTGTGATTTCTTGACACATTTGTGCAATTTTTTTTGACTCAATTTGTGATTGCGTGATTTTCTAATATTTAACATGCATGCGCCATGTATCAACATGAAGATAGGATGGTATGGCCTGCAGTGTGTGGTATAGTGGTTGGCCACATGTGGTAGACCATGCAACTATGTGTTTTGGGTGTGAATGATCTGTAACAACACTTCTGTGTTTCTGAAGGAATGGCATGCAATACATTGGACGTCATGGAAATGTATGAATGTGTCCCAAATGGGTATCTACATCTGATGGCAAAAAGTGATCTACAACAGTCATTTTATGTGTTTGTAATATGTGTTGACTCATGTGATGTGTGTAGTTGTTTGACTTTGGGGACATTACATTTCACATGACAAACAAAACTCAGGGATGATTGAGGATGGCTGATGAGTGCTATGTAGGATATGTTACACGTAATATGTCATTAATTGTTGGTTACAACTTCATGGTGACTTGTGTGTGGAATACACAAATGTCTGACATGTGTACATGTTTGGTACGTACTGTGTTTGAGACACTGGGCCTGATTACGACCCTGGTGGTAAAAACCGCCAGGGCCGTGGTCCGCGGGAGCACCGGCAACAGGCTGGCGGTGCTCCTTTGGGCATTCTGACCGCGGCGGTACAGCCGCAGCCAGAAACGGAAAGTCGGCGGTGTACCGCCGGCTTTCCGCTGCCCTGGGGAATCCTCCATGGCAGCGCAGCTTGCTGCGCCGCCATGGGGATTCCGACCCCCATACCGCCATCCTGTTCCTGGCGGTTTCGGCCGCCAGGAACAGGATGGCGGTATGGGGTGTCGTGGGGCCCCTGGGGGCCCCTGCAGTGCCCATGCCATTGGCATGGGCACTGCATGGGCCCCCGTAAGAGGGCCCCACTTAGAATTTCAGTGTCTGCTTAGCAGACACTGAAATTCGCGACGGGTGCTACTGCACCCGTCGCACCCCTTCCACTCCGCCGGCTCCATTCGGAACCGGCTTCCTCGTGGAAGGGAGTTTCCCGCTGGGCTGGCGGGCGGCCTTTTGGCGGTCGCCCGCCAGCCCAGTGGGAAACCCAGAATGACCGCCGCGGTCTTTTGACCGCGGTACGGTCTTCTGGCGGTTCCCGCTTGGCGGGCGGCGCCCGCCAAGCTTGGAATCACCCCCACTGTGCCTTAACTAAATCCATAATATGTTTGGTACACAATAGTTTGACTCATTACAATTACCTATGTTACTTGTGTTGCTGTGGTGGACCTGCTGCCCTGGCTGCAGGTGTTCATATATTTCAGATGTGCATTCCACAGAAGTGTCCAGTTCAAGTGTGTGGGCATGTGTAACCCTGTGTCAGGATTGGGCTGCATGGTGTCACGGTTTTGGGTGGGTCTAGTCAGGACCCCTTGGGTTCACAAAGTAACTCGCAAGGAGGTAGAGTACCAAAGCAGAAGAGTAGCTGAAGGCATACAAGGGGAAAGGCCAGCTATGGTAAGGCAGAGAAAACAGAAATGTGAAGGCAGAGCATCCTTGTGTGAAAAAATATGGAACAGGTCACTAATGTACAAACACGCTGGGGTTATCTCTAAGGTTGTACACAGGGTAGGGCTCTGAACTTGCCTCTGTGCAGATTAATCTTACAGATAGTCACCACGCAAGCCCCATAGAAAGAAGGCAGCAGAAATGATTCTGTGTCTGGACCCTTGGGGCACAACCAAGAATTGTACTTACATACACAAGACTAGCCCTTGTGGGTCCGGCTGGAGACACAGTGGGAATTTCTGGAAAACAGCCATACCACACTTTCACTGTTAGGCACTAAAGACTACATGCAACACTAGACGAGGATGGGGCAGGATTTGCCTCCTGGAAACCAGGTGCCAACCCAAGTACAAAGGAAAACACTTCTACAGAGGTGAGGATGGATAGTACACTTACCAGACACGATAACCCATGAGGAAACAGAAAGCAAAGGAACCAAATAGGAGGCAAAGCCAGGAACAGGGAACAGGCTCAGGCTGATCCAAAGGCTGGAACAGGTGTGGGAAACAGAAAGCAGGCTCTGGCAGAAACAAACATGTACAAGGCTGGGAAACAGGGAACAGACTCTGACTGGATGTAGGAGGCTGGCCTGGTTTGTAGTGGGTACCTTAGGTACTTACACCTTATATCAGGTCAAGTTATCCCTTATTAGTGAAATGTAGAAGTGTTCTAGCAGCTTAGGCTGATAGAGGTAGCTGTAGAAGAGCAGCTTAGGCTGAACTGGGAGACATGCAAAGTTCCTGCAATACCACTATAGTTACACAGTACTTATACACAATAAAATACAATACTCAGTGTTATCAAAAATAAAGGTACTTTATTTTAGTGACACAAGGCCAAAAATATCTTAGACGTAATACTCCTTCTGGAGGTAAGTATTATACAAAATATATACAATGGAGACCAAAATCAGGTACATAAATAGTCACAGAATAGTGCAAACAATAGAAAATATCATAGAATGCAATAGGAAGAAATAGGCCTAAGGGCAACACAAACCATATACTAAGAAAGTGGAATGCGAATCACAAATTCCCCCTAGACAAGTGTAGTGTGTAGAGGGGCACTGGGAGTGTTAGAAAAGCACACAGGTGAGCAAGATACCCCAACCCAGAGCCCAGGAAAGTAGGAGTAAAGTACTGCAACTTTCCTAAGGACACACTCCAAGTCATGATTAGAGTTATTACAAGAACCAATCAAGACTGCAAGCAACAAATGGTAGATTCCTGGACCTGAAGACCTGTAAAGAGAGGAGACCAAGTCCAGAAGTCGCAGAAGATTCCAGGAAGGACAGGAGCCCCTTCCAACCTAGAAGATGGTGCAAAAGCGGATTCTCCGGTTGGAAGAAGTTTGCAGAAGAGCACCAAAGAAGATGGCTGAGGGTTCCTTCGTGATGCAAAGGGTGTCCCACATCAAGATGTTGGATGCAGGCGAGTTGCAGCGCTGGATTCGTCCAACAAGCCTTGGTTCAAGCAATGTTGCAGATTACGTCAAAATGGGACTGCCTGGACTCAGGAGGGATCTGGGGGCCTCAACTCAGACTAAGGAGACAGAGGGGGTTACCAACACTGGAGGGAACCCACAGATGAACAGGCAGCTCCCACTGAGGTCCCAGGACATGGGGACAAAGAAGGTGCAAATTGTGGTTTTTGCAGCACTACAAAAGAAGGTCCCACGCTTCCGGAGAACAACTCAGCTAGTTGAGCGTCGCAGGATAGAGTGCTTCGGACCTGGGCCAGGTGGCACAAAGGATTCTCGCAAATAGTGCACAGAGGCGTCACGAGGTAGAGATGACCCGGTGCACAGGGGTACTGTTGCAAATGGGAAAGGCAAGCTCTTACCTCTGCCAAATTTGGACAGCTGGACCGTAGGACATTCTGTGTCGAAGGGGTCCACTACCTGTGCTCCAGGGAGCCCGCGTGTCGCCAGGAGAGGAGTTCCAGAGAACCGGTGATCGTCTTAGAAGGTGCCTGCTGGAGCAGGGAAGTGACTCCGCCACTCCACAGGAGATTTCTTCGGTCCTTCTGCTGCAAGGTGAAGACAGGGAGTTCCCAGAGTTTGCACACCTTGGAAACTGTTGCAGTTGCTGGCTGGAGCCGAGGTAGCTGAGTCACAGTAGCCTTTCTGGATACTTTGTTGCAGTTACAGCGGTTCCTGGAGCAGTCTGCGGTTCATCCAACGGTCAGAGGATGAAGCAGGAGTTGCAGAGAATTCCTGGTGGAAACTTGCAATCTGAATGTGAAGAGGAACCAACAGGAGAGACCCCAAATAGCCCTGAGAGGGGGGAATGGCTACCTACCCAGGAATGCACCTATCAGGAGGGGTCTCTGACATCACCTGCTGGCACTGGCCACTCAGAGATCTCCAGAGTGTCCCCACGCCTTGGAAAATGAAATGGCTAATGCCAGGGACACACTGGAGGAGCTCCAGTCACCACCGCTGGGGTAGTGATGAACAGGGGAGTCGTCACTCCCCTTTCCTTTGTCGAGTTTCAAAGGGAAAATCCTGCGGAAGCGAGAAGAGCTGTAAGTCCAGTTTCGCAAAAGACGATGTCAAAGAAAACCGTGAAAGGAGACAAATAAAAAAGTTCCAGATGTACTGCAGACAGTAAATGAAGAGCTGGACACAACAACAAGAACAAACACAGATGAAGATCTGAGAAAAGGAGAAATAAGTGCAAATTGAAGATCAAAAAGAAAAAGAGTTGCAAATCGAAGATACTCTGGTCCTGAATGGGCATACTGTGCAATAGATGAGTGGCAACGAGAAGTTTTGTCTTTTTGTTTTGATCTTGAATTTCCAGATCAAGATTTTCAAACTTGAATTTGTTTTTCAATTGAAAATTGAAACTAAATTGCCAGTTGAATAAGAAGAACATTACATGCTAAACGTGCATATGGAAATTGTTGTTTAACAG